>NC_086006.1:23162150-23762150 GCF_030014385.1 Trichomycterus rosablanca | reverse complement strand
TTAAGTTACTTATGGTTAATAATCTCTGGCCCACACCCTCCAGGTCCTTACAGACCTTTAGTTCTGCTCACATTCTGCCAGCACAAAAAGGTTTCCTCTGTAGCATGATCTTCACACGTATTACAGTTCTCTGTAACAATACACTGCTGGTAATTTGTTTTCAATGACCTGGTCATTCACTTCCCAAAAACATGCAAGAGGTGAACTGACTTCTTAAAACATTTACAGATTTGAGTTCTTGTAGTTCATTGTGACGATTTCTAATACATCCTGGGTCAATTATATAAATTCCAGAGTTTGATTCTTAGCAATGCCACTAGTCTGGTTGGGTAATCAACACACATGGAATTTCCTCCTTGTGGCTGCTATGGCAACTCCTACTGTACTTAAACTAGACCTATTAATATGGGTACATACAAGTGACAATCTGGAGTCAGTCATGATCACTAACGAGTATGGCCCAATATGGCAAAAAGGACAAGTCATCTAAGATTTTAACTCGGATTTAAACAGTTCCTTGGCCTTCCTGGCTTGTTTTTTGTCCTGACATTGTGGTGTAAATTGCAGAGGTGTGCCTTTCCAAACTATGTCCAAAACATTGACTTAACAGGTGGATATCTAGACACATCTCAATGATAGTCTGAGCAAACAAGATGCACTTGACCCTAATTTGGGGAGCCACAGCTTAGGGTCTGAACATGTCTGTGAATAAGACATTTCAGTTTTTGATTTTTAATGAATTTATCATTATGTGTGATAGACTGATGGACAAACTAAAAAATTCAAAATCAAATTTACAACACAATAGTGTGCAAAAAGTTAAAAGTCTGAATACTTTTTAAATCAACTGTACATGTTTCAAGTGTATAAAAAACTTTTAACCACAAGTGTAAATAATTAAAAGACACATTATTGTGTTGTACTTTTTAGCTAAGCCGTCCAGCCGTGCTAAACTCATATGTGCAGCCGGCACCTATTCCAGATGACACTACAGCTCCGCTGGATGCCAGCACCAAGTGTACAGTGAGTGGCTGGGGTGTCACACGGATCTACAGCTTCTACCTGTCGCCTGTGCTGCGTGCTGTTGATGTGGATTTCATCCCCAACTGCTATTACTACTACTCTGTCAGAGTTAATGAAAACATGATCTGTGCTGGCTCTCGCTTTGGCGGAAAAGACTCTTGCCAGGTAACCTGAATCCTAAGTTATGGTAGAGAGTTTTAATTCAAGTAATATTCCAAGATTCCATTCGGATCTTATATCATATCTCATAATAAACTAGCAATTTAGTGCATGACCTTAATATATATACACCCACCTGTTCACAGGGTGACTCAGGTGGACCCCTCATGTGCAACGGCATGCTGGAAGGCATTGTGTCCTGGGGCATTGGTTGTGCCAATCCCTACTACCCAGGCGTCTACACCAAACTGAGAAACTACCAAAAATGGATCACTGGGGTCATCAACAGCAACACAAATGACAACAATAACAAATAAGCAATAACAAATTAAGTATAATTGTAGAATGCAGGAGTTAGAAATGATGCATGTATTGTATTCCACTGTGACAAATAAAAGGAAAATGAACATAAAGTCTTTTAAGGTGTTGGGCCAACACAAGCCACCAGAACACTGCACTCTTTTGTGGAACAACCTGTTACTGTATAGACAGATTTTTCTTCCACTCTTAGGGTTGTCAGTCAGCTATTGGTAAATTTTAGGGCAAAGACAGCCAGAAAGCTGCTGGTAATACATTAGCTGATGAAGTTGCCACATGGTCCGCAAAAGCGGACTCACAGTGTCCATATGTTACTACTGATCATGTTTATTCTGCTGTCACATTCTTTAGCCCCCTGACATTCTAATAGTGACATTGCTGATCTAAAAACACAAGCCACACCCAAAGACCCCACATTTTGGGCAGAACACATCTGCTCCCCAGGCTCTGTTGTCTGATAGGAGATCATGGACAGCATTTTAAAGTTATGTTATATACACAATATACTGTACATCAAGTTACAAATCTTCACCCAGGTTTAAATCACTTAATGATGCATTCCCACCACCAGAGGCATCATTTCAGCATCTCAAAATGTATTTTACCCACATGCCAGCCTGTGGACAGATAAAAAGTCTACTTGTGATAAAGATAAAACATTCTTGCACATGAGAGACAATGCTGATATGATAGTACAAGCTTTTAAATAAAGAGATAATACCTTGATATGACAATTTGTTGGACATCGATAAGGATCAATTAATGCTTATGTACTGGCATAGTTTGAGTCACTTAAGCAGGAAATGAGTTACCTGATTACGCTCTATACATGCCATATGAAAGTATGAGATCTAACGAGGGCCAAAAAATCTTTTTTAAATTGTAAATTATTATATTGGTTCCCCTTTGATTGTGAATTATTATACAACAAACTTAATAAAAATGACCAGCATTCTGGCTAATGTGTCATGTAAACACGTTTCATCCTGGAACAAAGTGCTTATCAAAACTTTAAATTCTATGATAGTTGGAGAGGCCATGTATGAACCGCCGTGAGATGTTGTTGCTGTACCCAGAACTGCTGTATTAACCTAATTTAATCCAAAGTGGATTCAATGTTGTGGCTTCATGTCACAGTGGATTCATGCATGCAGGGCTTTACATATGATGTATTATAAGCTATGTGTTGTGTGTATCTACCCAAACATAATAATCTTTACATTATAAAGGAAGTGACTAGTCTGTGACTAAAGTCAGCAAGCAGGTTTTAAAATCCACACTTGATGTTCTGGTAATCATTACATCAGTATGGCACACCATTACCCCTCCCTTTCATGGTAACAAAGGCACACTTTCACATTTACTCTCTCACACTCACACATTCATCTCTGGGCTGGAGTGTGCAGGAGCTGAAACACATCAAGTGAACATCATCACTATGGCAAATGTCAACTGGAGTCCTGAAGATCTGATCAAAAAATCTCACCAAGCAAAGGAATTTGCCTACAGTCTATACAGCAAGTTCAGAGTTGGAGCAGCACTGCTTACACATAATGGGACTGTGTTCACTGGTAAGAATTTACACCAGTGGGCTATATATACATGCATCGGTTCTAAAATTGTTTAAATAATATGTTTATGTTGTTAAACAGACCAGGTGACATTTGCAAAGAATAAGGCAAAACAATTCATTCATAATATTCATAACTTGATTAAATAAATTAGAATGTTCTTTAGTCTTTTTCAGTATTAAGTTTTAAGTATAGCTTTATGTGCCTTATATTTGTACACATTTTTCTCTTACATAATCTCAAAACAAAACTCACACTAGTGACAGCTATTATTTCCATCAAAACTAAAAATGTGTTTGTTGAGTCCTCTTGTAAACTCAGTATTTAAATCTACAGTCAACTTTTTGTTCTCATCTGCCATTAATTGTTTCAAGTTTTTTTCCTCAATCTATTCTTTCAATGAGTTGTGTGTTTGTGTTTTCACACTGTATGAACAGTTATAAGTGGTGGAATTGTTTTTTTCCCCCATTTTCAGGATGCAACGTAGAAAACAGCTGTTATAATCTGGGCATCTGTGCTGAGAGGGTCACTATCGCCAAGGCTGTGTCAGAGGGACATCAAAACTTCAAAGCCATTGCTATAGCCAGGTTTTTATTCTATTAATGATCCCTTTAATCTTTTGATTGAGTTTTTTTATATGATTTAATATTTAATTAATAAAGTAGTAGCTATTTTACTAAGTTACATTTTGTATAGAATCCCTCAAAAGTATTTAGAGATATAAACTTCCTATGACATAATAATAATAGATCTTAATAACAAAAGAGTTTATAAGCCATTTTATTAAAAGCATGAACTACAGGACACAGTAATTCAGTAATTCAGGACTGTAATTCAGTGCATTTAATTGCTGTTTAATTCAGCGCCTTTAACTGCTGGAGCAGCTAGTTGCTTTACTTTACTGACTGACTTTAGTTGGAAAGCTTAGTTCATATGATGTGCTTAGAAAATATGTTTAAGTAAAACCAAGTAAAACTCTATTGTTAGGCCTACATTAAATAAAATACAAACTAAAATGCTGTAATAGTTTAAAAGTAGCATTTTAAAGTTTTAAATAATTAACTTAGGTGTCTATAAATGAACTATAAAGCTGCTTACAAATTATAAGCATTTTGCGCTTTGTTTACTGTGAGGCCAGGTGCATTCTACCACTTACCAGAGCGTTTAACCCATTCACATAACATGTAATAAAACCGCTGATGTACCAATGGAAGTGGCACCACCTCACTCCATGGGAAACAATAGCACAGCAGCACAAAAGGAGCTTTGCCACAAATAATGTGAATGCAGCCCAAGTCTGCCGACAGCTCAGTTTAAGAGGTTACATTTTTCTTAGAATATAATGTGATTTGTCTGAACCTGTTTGAACATCACATGTTCATTTTACATTGTCTGTTTAATTAAAATCTTTTTGTTACAGTGACATGGTGGACAACTTTATCTCACCATGTGGTGGCTGCAGACAGTTCATGAGAGAGGTCAGTTAATTAAAAACCCTTCTTTTCACTTCATGAATGGTTAACCAGTGGTAAATTAACCAGTGTTGTTGTAAAGACTGTAATAAAGTCAAGACCAGGACCCACACCAATAATGTTCAAAACAAGACCATGAGTAAGGAATAAAAGATCAAGACCATTCACAGTTTACAGCTGTTGTGGTAAAACCTTTATATATTATGAAAAGCATTTACTGAACCTATTCATTTAGAAAAAATAGTTTACCAATGTGAACTGTTTGGGGGCATTGTTTGGCTTTCCACAGCATCTTTGAAGCTCTCCATAATGGCTTATTTTCTTGTCCTATTGTGTAGAGTACCTGTAGTAAACCATGACTTAAATGTCAGCTCTTGTACTGTGTCCTTTTCTTCAGTACTGCAAAAAATAAGAAACAAAATGAAGATGATAGTTTAGCCTTAGAAGTGCAACAAACAGCTTGTGTTTTTACCTAAACAAAATATCTTAATTCTTAAGCAAAATACAAATCCTCCTTACAAACGTCTATGTAGAACCATATCTATTAACAATTCTATTGTTATATGGTACCCGTGTTCCCATTTGAAGTTTTATACTGTAATTCTATTTTTACTTACATGATTATTATTGTGTTGCAGTTTGGCCTGCAGTGGGATGTTTATTTGACAAAACCAGATGGCTCTTTTAAGAAGATGACTGTGGAGGAGCTCCTTCCAGTCTCATTTGGACCTGATGATCTTAAATATGAAAGGAAACAGATAAAAAGCAATTAGATTTTTTTTTTGCAAAATAAATATGCAACAAATTGAAAATATTTCAGCATTTTGCCTGTGCATGAAATGTGTATGTCAATGTTGTCAACTATTAGCTGTAATCCTCACTGGTATTAAATATTAAAATAATATTAGAATGGATGTTGTGCTAAGGAATTTTTTTAATGAGATACAAAAGTCTGGTATTGCACTACTACTCAGCAGATTCACATTAAGCCAGGACAAGCATATTCACTGACCCCTGAAATCTGAAATGCTTCATTAGTTTTACCCCTTATATAACAATGCGGTGTACTTTCTTATTATAAAACAGGGCAAATGTGCCTCAGAATGTAATATGTTGGGTGGATTCTAAGAATATTGAGGCACAGTAGTAGGTACAGTATTGTTTTGTTTACTGTTGAGCTTACCTTTTAAAAATTAAATAAGCTTACCTTTTGAAAAATTTAATGTTTGTACCATTTGATCACAAAGGTCTTGTTTATTGTGCTTTAAGAATCTGCTTTTGAAGCAGGGGGCTTACAAATGCCAATAAATTTTATCTCATTAACTTTGACAAAGAGACCACTGGTCCATGCACTTTATTCCATACACTTACAGGACGTTGTTTGTACCAGTTGTTTGGGGACATAGTGTTGGTTAAAGGGGCTTCAAAGGCCATTCCTGGCTGAATCTACGACCTGCTTTTTGAGATTTGTCTGGCACTGGAGGTCTGGCAACATTCTCAACACCATGGTTAAAGAGTTTGTAAGAGGTCATCAAAACCCTGAACAGAGTTTTAGTTCCCCTGGCTGGCCAGAGCTGCTGAGCCTCATCATAAAAGGTACCATTTTTGTTTCAGTAGGCTGGGGGGTCACTACGGTTTTGAAGGTAGAGCTGGCACTG
This sequence comes from Trichomycterus rosablanca, assembly GCF_030014385.1. Taxonomy (NCBI): domain Eukaryota; kingdom Metazoa; phylum Chordata; class Actinopteri; order Siluriformes; family Trichomycteridae; genus Trichomycterus; species Trichomycterus rosablanca. The sequence continues at coordinate 23,755,949 of NC_086006.1, read as the reverse complement.
GAAAAGGGTTACTACCATCATAGGAAGTTGGTTTACTTAGCGGACAGGTTCATGGAACCAAACTCCATGTATGGAGGGGTGCACAGGGTCATATCTGCCGACAAACGTCTTGCTGTGTCCTTAGTCTGGTTGGTCATTATGTAAAGGACCTGGGAGTAGGGGGAAGGACATGCAGGTTGGCCATCTGAATATTAACATTTATAGAAAATACTCAAACAGACAATGAGCTATATACAAGACACGGGGAAACTGAAGATAAGATTTGAACCCAGGTCTTTGGTACCCTGGATATGTGCGGCACCCACAATACCTGCTTCGAGGTATCAGCTTAAATAAACTTGTATAGGCCACCTGTGACGCTCTTGTTTTGACGTTACCTGACAAACAGGTATCACGTGACTGAGCGCGTTCACTTTCAGCCAATAGGAATCAAGTAAACATTGCCCTTGATATGTACTGAGAGAGCTGAGCGTTAGTGTGTGATTGTGATTATATATGAGAATTAAATCAGTCATTTGGTGAAACATGTCGGTTAAACACGCTCTCAGTCGCGGGTTGGAGCTGGGCAGGTCGCTTCTCCAGTTGGGAATCCTGAAACCTGCCGCCCGAGTGGCGATAAAGTTCCGCGGTGAGCGACTGCGCGTACCTCATCCAGGCCGCACCGTACAGCCTCGGACTTTCCTGCCTGCTCGGTACCGCTATTACCGCACCTCCCTCAGCGGCATTGCCGCTCAACTCCAGTCAGCCGGTGTTAGACGATTTTTCGGGGGCGGCCCTCCTAGAAACAGAGCCGTGTCTCTGGCTTTCGGAGTCGGGTTGTGTTTGATAGATCAGCAGCTGGAGGACAACCGGAGGAGCGCAACGACATGTCAGGAAATTCAGGTAGGAAAGTGAAACTAAAAGGAATAAAGGTGCAGTCAGTAATCTGTGGCTTAGACATGGACCTCAGTCTGTAGGTCTGGAGGGTGTTTTACTGTGTTTTTTTTTTTACTTAAATGCTGTGAAAAAGGTCAATTGGAAATAGTTTTTAAATGAAAGAAGTAAAAATCTGAGACATATTTGTTATTCCTTTTATTTTGCTGTATTTGTTCGGAGCAATTTTACTTGTTTTTTGCACTGTCGAGCTGTTCCATCATTTAAATCAAGCCATAGATTAGTGGTTAAGGCACTGGACTGGTGATCAGAAGGCTGCTGGTTCAAGCCCCACCACTGCCAGGCTGCTGCTGTTGGACCCTTGAGTATGGCCCAATCGCTCAGACTGTATACTGTAACTATAATGTAAATCGCTTTGGATAAAAGCGTCTGCTTAAATCAGTGGTTTTCAACTAGGGGTCTCGGGGAGCCTAGAGGGGGGTCCTGTTGCATTTCATTGAGGGACATGAAAATCAATAAGATATTGGCATACTGGAGATATCCTGTGATGCCATATCAGTCTTGTAGAGAATGGGCGCATGTTTGATTGGTCCACCTCAAAGTGCAAAGATGAACGGACCGCCAATACAGGTGATTCCAATTCGGTTGTTGTTGCAGATCCTGGTGAATCTGACCCAGATGAATAAGCTCCCACTGTCAGTTCACCTGAAGTGAACTCACTACATCGACCAAAATCATTCACTGAATTTTCTATGAGCAAGAAAACAGTACCTTTAGCCATCCTCGCTAATTGCTTAAGAATAATATGATGGCCCCTGTCAAGGGGGTCTCAAAAAATAAGTATGGGCGTCTAAGAGAAAATAGGTTGAGAATCTCTGATTTAGATAATTTAGGAAGGTTCAATATACAACTAAAATTACGCTTAATTAGCAGTTTGTAAAAATGGTCATAGTATAGTAAGACAAAAAACCCAGTGGGAAAAAATCAAATGTGGCACGATATCCAGCTAGTTTTGTTTTATGAGACAGTTTAATGTTAATACAGTAAATGTTAATGAATTAAATTGTCTGTTGTTGTCTCTACATGAAGGCACTATTCAGGAAGAAGAAGCACCAGACACCTCTAAAACCATTCACGTCTGGATATAAACTAGAGGATTATAAAATTGGGACGCAGATAGGAAAAGGCTGCAATGCTGCTGTGTACGAGGCCGCTGCGCCATTTGCACCCCTTGCACAGGGCAGCAAGATTTCCCTGGTGGAGCTGGAAAAAAATGGAGAAGAAAGCAACATCACAGCACCCATAAGATGCTCCAGCGCAGGCAGATATCCACTGGCTATGAAAATCATGTGGAATATTGGGGTATGTTGTCACTCTACTGCAAATGATCCAGAGTGTTTAAAGCTTTAATTTTTATTTTGTTAGCAGTATTCTGAAGGACATTAACCTGTTTCTTAAAATATTTAATTGCAGGCAGGTTCCTCTAGTGATGCGATATTTAAATCCATGTCCCATGAGCTGGTACCTGCAATCCCTCAGGCTTTGATGAAGGAAAAAAGTGAGCTAGTACTGAGTGGGTAGGTCTGGTCTAAAATTTTGGGTTATATTACCATACGTTCTGTTGCCAGCTGTTTTACTTGATGTTCTGTTTGCAGCCATTTTGGGACGATTCCCAAGAGGGTGACGCCTCATCCTAACATCATCACAGTGTACAGAGCTTTCACTGATGATGTGCCACTGCTGCCAGGTGCTGTAGAGGAGTACCCTGCAGCACTGCCTGCCAGACTTAACCCCACCGGCCTGGGCAACAACCGGACACTCTTCCTCGTCATGAAGAAGTAAGGCAACAAAATAAACAATACTTTTTAAATATATTTATTTTATATTAATACGTACATCTTTCTGGCACAGCCATTCTTTCATTATTTTATATGTGGGCATACAATTACTGAATGTAGCCTATTTGTAATTCTGTACAACTTCTTTCTCAACCTCCTGTATCCCATTTATTATCAAAAGGGACCCCCATAGAACGCCCTTTCTGTCCAGATGATGACACTGCTGTGGTAATGACATGGTAGTGTGTGTTGTACTGGTATGAGTGTTTAAGGTGTGACCCATAAGTGGTCATGCTGGGAGAAAAATATAACTCCAACCAAAAATATAAAGCCAACAGCATCCTGCGATCAGAAATTGTCCACTGATAATCCACACACATGGTGTTCCTTTGGTGGAAAATTGGGTATAGAGGGATGACAAAGTGTACAGAGCAACAGATAGGCTACAGTCACTCATTGTATGCCCATAAAGTTCATCTATATGGTAGGTGTAGCTTACAAAATGAGTGAACTTAGGTGATGCAGATCAGTAAACATAAAACACAATGTAGTATTTCTAATATCCTGCTCTGATTTATTTTGTCCTGTAGTTACCCGTGTACGCTGCGCCAGTACCTGGATGTTTGTGTGCCAGGTCACAGACATGCCACGATGATGTTGCTGCAGCTGCTAGAAGGTGTGGATCACCTGTGCAGACAGGGCATCGCACACAGAGACCTCAAATCAGACAACATCCTCCTGGAATTAGACTTCAGTCAGTGCGCCACATGCTTATCCTAAATAAAGATACGATTGTGTTGTACTACTGGTATAAATGTTACCTATATTTTTAAACAGAACTGTACTTAATTTATGCTTGTCTATGTTTCCTCTGTTTTTTTCTTAAGATGGCTGCCCCAGGCTGGTCATCTCTGACTTTGGCTGCTGCCTGGCAGAGGAGGGTTTGGGCCTAAAGCTGCCCTACAACAGCAGCTGGGTGAGCAAAGGGGGGAACTCCAGCCTCATGGCACCTGAGGTAAGATGCACTTAGCATTACTATTCTATTTATAGACCTTACACAGTTAGAACATGGTGGAATGGAAAGAGCCATGCAGCTGGTAACAGCAGTGCCTGAGTTCTTTAGGTTTTGGGCACACAAATAGAGAACCTAGCTATTGTGGGAACACGTCAGTGCGCCTGTAGTTCACATGTGACTGAAGACAATAATTACATGGTCATATAGTGTACTTTCTGCAAAATCAAGGTGCATTTTGATATTTTTGGTAAAATTAACCAAATGCAGAATGGTTCTAATCCAGTATAACTCTCCGTAGGTTGCCAAGGCCAATCCTGAACCAGATACTGTGATTGACTACAGTAAGGCGGACGCTTGGGCAGTGGGGGCCATCGCCTATGAGATCTTTGGACAATCCAACCCGTTCTACAGCCCAACAAACCTGGAAAGTCATGGAAAGGAGAGGGAGCTGCCACCACTGCATGCTGATGTTCCAGCACATGTGCACCTGGTGGTGAAACTGCTTCTGCGACGGAACCCTAACAAGGTGGGCACTCCTTCACCAATTTTCCTTATTTTCCTGAGCTACCATACAGTCCTGTTACTCTGCTGAAGCAGGCTTGGCAGTGTTCAAGAAGGACACATTTTTGCAGCTTACAGCACCAAGTCTTTGATTCACTAAGTCCTTACTCTTTTTTTCTGTAGCGTTCCAGTGCTCGCGTAGCTGCCAATATCCTGCACCTCAGCTTGTGGGGCACACAGGCACTGACCACCCTAAATCCATCCAGCATGGCGAAGATAGCTGAGTGGCTGCTGTGCCAGTCAGCTGTGGTGCTTCTTAGGGGCTGTGGGCATGTAGCCAGTTCAGTGGAGACTGAGCTTCAGAGAGGATTCCTCGCCAACCTGAACCTGGGGGAGCTCAGAATGGCAGTAGTTTACCTTATGTTGGACGGCTACTTTAGACAAGCAGAACTGTCTAAAGAAGCACTACATGATGTTAAGCTACTGAAGTAATTGAAGTGTTTCCCTTAGAAATAGACTTGTGCAGCTTGTCGTGTGCTCTGACATGATTAAGTCTAGGAAACGTTTTTGCAAAAACAAACATGACTACACCCACATACTTTTTAAAACTCACTTGTTAAATTTTGGAAGGCTAAAAATTAAAAATACAATTAAAACAACATCCCAAAATGGACAAACAAGCCAAGTATTTAAAGTGAATGTCACAGGGCACTTGGGTGGTGCAGCTGTGAAACAACTGACCAAAGAAATTCCCCGACCTCTGCTGGCTAATCGATGGCACCTGCACAGAGACGTTGAATAATGGAGGTCAGTGAGTGAGTCTCTGTACGCGATACTGATCCCTGTGTGAACCTGCCTTGTGCAGGTGAAAAGAAGCATTTGGCAACCACACACATGTCGTTAGAGGTGTGTGTTAGGTTAAGCCCTCCTCAGTCAGGGTAGAGGTTTACATCAGTAGAGGAGATAGAACTGGAAATTGGATATGACTAGATTGGGGAAAAAAGGGACAAATGCATGAATAGAATAATAAACATGTCCCAGAAGTAGGCTTACTAGAAGGTGTTTTGAAGCTCTGGTGTATTTTTGTCTTATGGCTGACAGCAAACCGTTTAGGTCCCGTTTATCATCATATTTCTGTGACTGTAACTGCACACTCTGATTTGAGATTTATTTTAATGTTACAGTGCAGTCTGCTTTAATTATATTTACTTTTAATAAGTTTAATGTTCTCTCCACACTGGTGAGACAACTTCACACTTAATTTATGTTTTCATATTTTTTGAGCCATGCGTGCTTGGATTTTTGTTGAAGACTGGTAGACGTTTACACAACATATGTGAGTTTACTGGCTGTTTTAAATTTACTGGCTGGTTTAACACAACCTAACACTGCATATTGTGTAGTTATACCACTGGTAATTAAATATAATAATTAAATATATTAATAAATAAAAAAATGCTCAGGTGCAGCACCAGTCTATTACTCTAGCTCACTACCACTAAGATCCAGGTTCGCACCTCAGAGGTGCTTTTGGCTGGCTGGGCGTCTACACATACATGTTTAGCTATGTGTGGCGCCCAGTGTTTCCCAGTTGAACCAGACTCACCCCAACCTTTGAAGTTTCTCTAGACTTTAAATCATGTTAGAGGTAAAGCCCTGCATGGTATATTTTTGAACTGCTATGAAGTGTGGGTACTGTCCTGTCAGAGCTTCTTTTTGATAATTTTAAAGTGATGCACTTTATGTACTTACGCACTTTCACCACTTTGGATGGGGTACACTCTGACCTTGTATTAAAAACTTAAATTATATATTAAGGTGTATTAAACATTAGTTAGCCAAATTGTTCTCAGTTTTGTGGGTATTTACAACTTATTAAACTTATGTAATTGAAAAAGCGCATAAAAAACTTGGTTAACAATATGGCAGTTCTATTCTTGTTCTTCGCAACACTGAATAAAACAAACATAACAGGTTCTGTTTTTGTGTCGTGTCATCTGTGAAAATAATCCCAGTTTATAAACCATGTCTGTGAGTACCTTGCTGGCGCAGCAGTGAAATACAGTAGCCCACTTCTGCTGATACTGGCAAATCAGGCATCTACGCAGACATGGTTGTCTATGTCTGGGGGCGGTGGCAGGTGGCCCTTCTGTAAATTTCATTTTCTTTGATTAAAATTAATTTAATTCAAAAGACTTCACTGTTTATACATTAATACATTTCAAAAAAATTTTATTTTCATTGGCAAACATGATTTCAAAAGTTAAAGATTTTATTTGTGATGTATTTGACGAATGTTACCCTTCATTTATTTAATCTGTGCATTTTATGTATATGATTAATATGCGTGTAATATCATATTTCGTATTTCAGTATCACATATAAAAGTAAGCTTCATATTTTTAAAGTAACACAAAGAGACACAAAACAGTTGTTATTGTGTATTAAATTATTTAAGTAAACACACTGTATAAACATTTAGCAGCAATAACAGCAGACACCTGCCTGCAGTGGACATGTATCTGTTCTCAGTGTTATTGAATTACTATTTTGATTTTATGATATCAATAGAACATCTGATTAAAATGCACATCACTAACTGAAACACCATCTGTAAGTTCTCACAAATGCTCTTGTAACTAAATGGATGTAAATGCCATATGCTTGAATCACAAACAACGCAAACAGTATAAGGGTTACTGTCCAAGGTTTTAAATGCGAGGTTTGGTTATCAAAAATATTGCTTTTTAGAGTGCAGTATACAGAATAATGTAGTTTGAATGAACTACATTTCCCATGATGCTTAGGGAGCTGTAACGCCCACATGTGCAGTACTAAAGTTCAGTCCGGTTCAAGTTCAGTATAGAGCTCAGTTCAGAAACGATTTATTAGAATCAGCACTGGTATTTAAAACAACTGTGCATCTTTTTAGATAGAAATCATCAGTGTTTCCGACATGTTGAAGTTAGTAAAGCTGCGTGTTGGTGCGTTTCGGTGCAGCTCTGCAGTTCGGATTAAATGTGCAGGACAGAGTGTGAATGGAGGAACTTATCTGAGGAGACAGATGTCCAGTAACCGGTACAACGTTCCACCGAGTGCTGAGCATGTAGCACGAGTGTCTGGAATCGCCACCATGGCCAAGTTACCCTATCAGTCCACAGCCGAGGGTCTGGACGCTGCATTCATCGGAGTGCCCATCGATACTGGCACCTCTAACCGACCTGGTGCAAGGTTTGATCATGAATCACTTTCACCTCACTGCCTGAATGTAAGCATGAATATCATGTCATGAAAACGCTGAAATATTTCAGTATTTACAAACCACAGGATAAACCAGATGTTCCCCGAGTCCTAAAAAACTTTACTCATTATTCAGTATTGTAAAAGAGTGGCTTCTGGTTTAGAACATGTGCATAATTTAATGGTTTGTGTTATGGAATGTTACAGTATTCAGGGGCTACGAAAAATTCTGGTTTCTAAGTGATTGGCAACTGTATTCATTCATTATAATAAAAATAACAGGACATCAAGGTGGTCCAACAAGTCATCCAACTTTCCTACAAAGAGCTTCTGCGCATGTGCATGATGCAGTCACTTAGTCCAAATAATCCTATTATTTTGCTTAAACTCTGTGTGCACCAAAAAAATGTTAAAATCTTTAGCATTTATTATTGTTATATTTATAATAGGTGAAAAATGGCTTCAAATGTTTTAACCAAAATGAGCATCTGATCAAATCCACCTGCTTAAACTTCAAGTCTGATTAGGTTCAATAGAAAGAATAAAATTTAAGAAAATCTGCACTTTTGTACAAAAGTGGGTAGCACGGTCGCCTCACAGCAAGAAGGTCCTGGGTTTGATCCCCAGGTGGGGCGGTCTGGGTCCTTTCTGTGTGTTCTCCCCGTGTCCACATGGGGTGCTCCGGTTTCCTCCCACAGTCCAAAGACGTGTAAGTGAGGTGAATTGGAGACACTAAATTGTCCAAGACTGTGTTTGATATAACCTTGAGAAGTGATGAACCTTGTGTAATGAGTAACTACCGTTCCTGTCATGAATATAACCAAAGTGTAAAATATGACATTAAAATCCTAATAAACAAACAGAGGAACGGACATTTGAAATTGAATTGAATTGTATGTTTGATTGTTAAGATTGAACCTTTTTATTCAAATTATTATTCTGATTTCTTAAAAAAAATGCTAAATAGAAGCTCTAGAAATAGAAGCATTTTCATTGGTGGTCTCAGAGTTTTGTCCCCTACTGTATGTTATTTAAATCACTTATACTGTCTTACATGTATATGAAATAATTTAGAAATATGGATATGATGGTAAAATCTCTGTTTTCTAGGTTTGGCCCTCGTCAGATCAGGGCAGAATCTGCCATGCTGAGGCTTTACAGTGGTACAGGTGCAGCACCCTATGAGTCCCTGAATGTTGCAGACATTGGTGATGTCAACGTCAACTTGTATGACCTCAAAGACACCTGCAAACGGATCCGGGAGGCATACCGCAAAGTCCTCACAACCGGCTGTATACCCCTTACACTGGGTGAGTGAGAGATTTTCAACTGATTAGGCCATCAATTCAGGCAGAACTGTGATTTAAATGAATGTTATATTTATTTTTTTATGCAAATAAACCAAATAGGTCAAATACTCAGCAGCACTAACACACCTTCTGAGAACCTTTACAGCTTAGTAATGCAATTAAATACGATATGAAACTACAACTACATTACTATGCTTGATAACAAGCATCACAGCACATCCTCTGTCCTTCTCAAACCATGTATCATTCCATTTCCAAAGTATGTGGACTCCCCTTCTAATTTTTAAGCTCATGTGTTTAATCCACATCCATTGCTAGGTACATAAAATCACTTCTAAGCTTTTAATTTTGTGGCAATAGTTTAGGAAAGGCCCATTAAGTACTGTCATGTCTGTGCCTCTGGACACAAAATGTCATGAAGACATGGTTTGATGAGCACGGTGTGGCTGAACGTTTTGGATGAACTGAAGTTACAGTCAGATTGAACTTTCATCTTCTGTTCTGTGTCTCTGAAATCTCTCCTTTAATGATTAACCCTGTTGCTGTATTTTAGCCACAGATGCAGCAGGTCAGTCAATGGTTTGCTCTAAAGTAAAGGTGTTTGTGTGATGTGACCCTCTGTTTATTTTAACAGGGGGCGATCATACAATATCGTACCCGATTCTACAGGCGGTAGCAGAAAGGTAGGTGGTCACAAAAAATTGTGAAAAATTATGCAATGATAGTAATAATGTATTTGGTAAACAGACACGGTCCGGTGGGTTTGGTTCATGTGGATGCTCATGCTGACACCGGTGATGTACTTCTGGGGGAGAAGATTGGACATGGCACTCCATTTAGGCGATGCGTGGAGGAGGGACTGCTGGACTGTAAGCGTGTGGTTCAGATCGGCCTCAGAGGAACCGGCTACTCACCTGACGGCTACACATGGAGCAGAGATCAGGTCTGACATCACACTGATAATCATTAATCATTAATTTTTTTTTTTACTTTTATACATGTAATGAAATACAGTTAAGGTCTAAAGTTTGCATTTTAAGTAACATGGATAGTGAGATAGCATACTGGACTAGGAACACACACACTTTTAGCACTGGTTGTAGGTGTTCGGTTAGACACCCTAAAGCACAATGAGGCAGACACAATTTGTGTTAGTCTTACTTTAGTCTTTAGTCAGTAGACACTTTCTGATCACAGGACACAGTTTAGCATTACTATCCAGCTGCTAATACTGGTGTTTACAAGCTTGTCTTGGTAACAGTGAGCATCTAAAGTGCTTCAGGCTGCCTGACCTAGGCAGTGTCTCTGTAGTTACACTTTTTCCTAATCCTTTGCCTTTCCTGCAGGGATTCCGTGTGGTGCGGGTTGAGGAGTGTTGGCACAAATCTTTAGTGCCACTCATGGCTGAGGTTCAGGCTCAAATGGGCACAGGACCTGTATACATCAGCTTTGATATTGATGCGTTGGATCCTGCGTATGCCCCTGGCACCGGGACACCTGAGATTGCTGGCCTCACACCTGTTCAGGTAATGGCAGTCTATACAAGGGCGTTCCAGTCAGTAAATGTTTCTTGTTGCTTTGTCCCACAGGACCAGACATTTTAGACAGGTTTTACATTTAGGTAAGATGTTACAATCAGAAGAAACTGGAAACTACTAGATTGGGGGAAAAGGGAACTTTTTTCATTCCAGCTTTCCTGGAAACAGGGTTTGTATTCCAACAGTATGGCAAACATCAAACACACTATTTACTGTGCTAGTGTGCAAACTGAGATGAATCCACCTTCAGTTTGCATTTACAAGCCATTTAACTGGTTTGTTTTCCATATTTTGCTGAACATTTTTACTGAATACGGATGAATTTCTGTGTATATTTAGGGGTTGGAGATCATTCGTGGCTGCCGAGGTCTAAACATTATAGGCTGTGATTTGGTGGAAGTCGCCCCACCATACGACACTACAGGTAATACAGAACGTAATAAGATCACAATATTGGAAAAACAGTCCATTTTTTTTAAACACAATGAATTGAAGTACTATTGGGTTATACAACAAAACAACAATTAGAAGCACATTAGAAGCAGGTTTTGGAGTTCATGTTGCTAATATTTTTAAGAAATTGAATACATTACCTTAGCTAATACAAGTATGGAATGCTGAAATCAGACTTTTTGTACAAACCACAAGGTTAAGAATCTGTAATTAGTGTGAGTAATATGCAAAACAGAGAAAATCATTTTATCAAAATACATTTTCATGGCACTGTAGTGACACGCTTTTTATTGTTGTTTTTTTCTTTAACAGGAAACACTGCTCTGACTGCTGCTAACCTGCTTTTTGAAATGCTGTGTGTCCTTCCAAAGATCAAATATCCCTGATTTAAATAAAGTGGTAAAAATATCTGAGATTAGAGATCTTAACAGAAACACAATTAAATAAACTTTTTCTAACATAATTTATCCATCAACAATTTCAAATAAAAGCAGACACACACACACACCTAACAGCCTATACACAGGAAGTGCATCCAATGATTTTTAACTACTGTAAAGAAATCCAGAAAAAAAACATATGATCAATGCATTTATTTATTCTTTCTTATTAAAACCATTGTTTAACCACAATATGAAGATAGTACACACTCTGCCATCCAGGCAATTACAAGATCAAATCTTCACAATGCCAAAGCCCCTTATTACTGAGAGTCTTAGAGAGCCTAACTATCCCTGTTCTCTGTGAAAATTCAGATTCATTCAGAGTGACACTAACCAAGCTGTTATATGCTTGGGGAAACTTGAATAAGACTGCAGGGGATAAAATGGGACACTCTTGTATATAAGTTATGTTTATAAACTTTCATTTTAAAGAGATTTTAGAAATGCTCGATGCGAATATTAGCAAATGAAATAAATAAAACAGGCTACAAACACAAATATGTGAACATCCTGAACACGTCATGGTGAGTTACCGGCTTGACAGGGATCAATCTAAAACATGGCATCTTATTCACATGTAACTTGTGTTTATTTGATGAATATAAGTAACATTCTGATAGTGTTGGATAGACAGATGTTTGGACCAATATTGCAGTATTATAGTATGGTTATGTATCCAATCTTAGTACAACTAAATATTAAAGTCAGCATAAAAAATTGCAGCAGCAATAAGCCCATTAGACCTTACCCCCCTCAGACACAGTGTGTGAGGACGCCTGGCCTGTTTAAACTCGGGGCTCAGCGGTATGGTTTACAACATACTTATGACCATATAGTGTATTTTCAGAAAAACACTACAGTTTTCAAAGTAAAAGATCATATTTTTATATAGTGAAAAATAAATGTACACATCACTTTTTACTATTTTTATTAGCATTTCACATACTGTCCAAACTTTCTGGACAATAAATAAAAGTTTGCATTATTCAAGTAGTCTAGTAAACACACAAAGAAATATCAATTGATTTTCAAGCCAGTGATGCTAGAATTAGTACAGTTATAAATCAGATTTCGTGCAAAAATGTCTAATTGGATTTTAAATGTTTAATAAGTGTTTTAAAAAAGGAAACTCAAGGCAAGGCAGCATTATTGCACAGGCAAGACGCTTGTCTTCTCACTCTGTGTATTCAGGACATGACATTTATATTTACACGTATTACACTTATTAAAAATGTTCTAAATACTAAGGACCTATTATTATGGTTTAGTGATTAAACTGAAGTTGTAGGAGAGTCTTCAGGTGTACAGTGTTTCAGTTCATGCTACATTTACAGGTTTGCTGTTCCTGCATGTGTGAGGTGCATGTAGGATTTGGGTTCAGGTTACACTGAAATGAGTTACGTTCACTGACGTCCTGACTTAAAGGTACGTTAAGTAATCACGGCTGCATTAAGCTGGATATCACAACAGGATGTCAATGTAACAATAAAAGTTAATGCTTTTGCTGACAGATCAAATATGGAGTACAATCAGGGCACCATAAAACACAGAATGTTGTTTCTAAATTACTAAAGGAATTGTGGTAACGAACTTATGTGAAGTAGCACAGGATCACAGTTTTGTGATTAAATGCTACATACCTCACGTCCTTTGGGGTGAAAGATCATGAGATATGTTGTGCAAGTATTAAAGACCATTTTCAGATCCACATACTGGACCTAAAAAGCGGTCTAATGCCAACCCACCAGCACAGAGATCTTGGAAGTGCTATCGGGCAGCCTGGCTGGGTCTCTTTCAGTGGGGGGTTGAGGATATGGGGTTTCCTTATTGCAGCTGTAACTATGATCTCTGGTGTCTGTCTTACCCTTGCAAGAAGGTATAGCATGACTCTCTGAATGAACTGCTCTCTGTGAGCTTCTGCTACTGAGGTAATGAAAAAAAATGTGAAAACAAACAATAAAGACTGCATGCATGTCTGAGGGAGTGCAGGGGTGGTGCAATAAGCAGCAAGTGACAAAGCGGGGAAACAACCCCCTCTAGTCTAAAACTATAGCCAATCAGATCATCCATCTTTGTGTTACCCAAGTCCTAATTCCTAGCTTAGGCTGGACTACACAATATCAATATTATACCAAGTTGTGGCACAGTTAAGAACAGACCTGTAACCATTTTTTGTTATTCGTGCTTTTAAACAAACAGTTTTGTAATCGGTGGGCTGAAAATCCAAACAGCACAGAAGCAATGTCCTAACGTGTAGTTCATAGTAATGTTTACTTTGCAAACAAGTCTCTTTTTTTGTGCCAGCTCTTTTAGGTGAGCTAGTTCATTCTGGTTAGAGTCCAAGGCTGTTGCAGCAAGAACATAATAAGACTTTTGACTAATGTATTAATTTAAGAGATTTACATGGCAAATGGGTCAGCTACTATCAGTGTCGCTTTAGCCTGGTCAGGGTCATAGCAAGTCCAGTTCCACTGGGAAACAGTAGGCATAAGACAGGAATATACTTTTTTTATAATTAATATTTAAGGTCTCATTTTATTTGTAAATATTTAACTACTAAACCTTAATGTGACCATAAAAAGTAAATAATAAATAGAATCATGCTTCAGTTCGATACAGATCATATACATGATGAGCCAAAACATTTGAACCACCCATCTTACATACTGTCAAAACAGCTCTGATTCGCAGAGACATGGACTTCACAAAACATCAGAGGGAGTTCTGTGCTATCTGGTACCAGGCCATGACCAGCAGGCATTAATGAGTCATCTGGCATCCATGAGTCCAACTACCTGTTGGCGGTTCATGGCTTACCCCTTGTATCTACAAGTATCTACCATCAGCCCAACATTTAATATTTCCCAACACAATTGTTATCCAATATTTTTTGCTTTGGCTCATTCATGTGTGTATTGACATTACTTTTTATTACTCAAGACTAAATTTTCTTTAGCTGAATTTCAGGTTTCTTATGTTGAGCTTATTAATGTCTGGTGGCCAATCTTCATTAATTGCACATTGCACCAGTAAGAGCACAGTTTTGCTCAAAATATTGCAATGCACACAACATTATGGGTGACATACCAGAGTTCAAAAGAGGACAAATTGTTGGTGCACGTCTTGCTGGCGCATCTGTGACCAAGACAGCAAGTCTTTGTGATGTATCAAGAGCCACGGTATCCAGGGTAATGTCAGCATACCACCAAGAAGGACAAACCACATCCAACAGGATTAACTGTGGACGCAAGAGGAAGCTGTCTGAAAGGGATGTTCGGGTGCTAACCCGGATTGTATCCAAAAAACATAAAACCACGGCTGCCCAAATCACGGCAGAATTAAATGTGCACCTCAACTCTCCTGTTTCCACCAGAACTGTCCGTCGGGAGCTCCACAGGGTCAATATACACGGCCGGGCTGCTATAGCCAAACCTTTGGTCACTCGTGCCAATGCCAAACGTCGGTTTCAATGGTGCAAGGAGCACAAATCTTGGGCTGTGGACAATGTGAAACATGTATTGTTCTCTGATGAGTCCACCTTTACTGTTTTCCCCACATCCGGGAGCGTTACGGTGTGGAGAAGCCCCAAAGAAGCGTACCACCCAGACTGTTGCATGCCCAGAGTGAAGCATGGGGGTGGATCAGTGATGGTTTGGGCTGCCATATCATGGCATTCCCTTGGCCCAATACTTGTGCTAGATGGGCGCGTCACTGCCAAGGACTACCGAACCATTCTGGAGGACCATGTGCATCCAATGGCGGTGACAATCTCAGGATGACAATGCACCAATACACACAGCAAGACTGGTGAAAGATTGGTTTGATGAACATGAAAGTGAAGTTGAACATCTCCCATGGCCTGCACAGTCACCAGATCTAAATATTATTGAGCCACTTTGGGGTGTTTTGGAGAAGCGAGTCAGGAAACGTTTTCCTCCACCAGCATCACGTAGTGACCTGGCCACTATCCTGCAAGAAGAATGGCTTAAAATCCCTCTGACCACTGTGCAGGACTTGTATATGTCATTTCCAAGACGAATTGACGCTGTATTGGCCGCAAAAGGAGGCCCTACACCATACTAATAAATTATTGTGGTCTAAAACCAGGTGTTTCAGTTATTTTGTCCAACCCCTGTATATTGGCCCTATCACTCCTACCCATGTCTCCCTTCTGGTTTTAATAGCCCATCATACTTATTGTACCTTCAAAAGACCTGAAGTCAGGAAGTCAGTGCAGCATCGTGGATGGATAATGCTACAATTTGCTTCAGTCGTCTACAGCATTGGTGTCAAATTAAGCACGCTATAACTGTGTGAGGTCCCAAAATCAGCCTGCAGTGCCACTCAAAGTCTGCAGGGAGTGTCTGCAATGGGGGGTCACCAAAGAACAAACTCTACCCTGCTTAGTAGTCTTACCGATCCATCCAGTTTATATCACCCAGTGTTTTAGCAGCGAGCCTCCTAGCTCTACTTACTGACTGTGATCTTGTCTAGGCCGGGCCAGGCCGGGATGTAGTAGTGAGGCAGAGTGCCCTCCATCAGCCGCTCCATCCACAAGCCAAGTCGGTCCAGTTTGTGGTGGATGTGGAGGGTGGTGGAGCGTGAACGTGCCCCTCCTTTTCTGTGCTGGTGATCTTCTCTGGAGCTCGACCTGGACCTGGATTGCTCCGGCTCCTCCTCGGCCTTCCCATAGGCAACCTCACCTGTGTAGACTGGCTTAAACAAACACAGGTACTTTTTGTGACCGTTTAAAGCCAGCACGTAGCCTGTGTAGTCCGTTTTGCGGTTGCTGCCCTCCTCTTCCTCGTCCGCCTCTAACTGCATGGCATCCTGGGCATATTCCAGCAGAGTGGCCATCCACTCACTGTGCTTGTCCACATTCAGGAAGGAGAAGTGCAGCGTCTGGCTCCTGGAAGCATGAGAAAAAGCATTGTTAGGGGAAAAAAATCCTCAAGATGTATTAAAAACAAAAAGTGTGTCTGTGACAGCAGCCTGGACACGTGTCAGAGGGGACTTGTAAAGATCTAGCTCTAGCTTGATCAGACTGGGGTTTGTGCAAGCAGATTCACAATCAGGACTTGACGATTTTGAGCTGCATTGACTTGTAAAAAGGTAAAAGCTTAATCTTACACTAAAAATATGAACTGAGGACAAAGTAGGTGTCACACTAAAATGGTTTAATTCTGGTTTAAATAACATGGCAACATGGTTTAATTCTGGCCTTTAATCTCCCATGTTCTTCCTATGTCCACATTGCTTTCCTTCTTCGCTGTTTCTTTTGCCTTTGATTTGGATAGTTTCTCATCACCAGAATCACTGAAACCATAAACATGTAAAAAATAAATAAAATAAATAAACAAACAAATAATAATCATGAATAAATAGCTGTTTCAAAAAGAGTACAGAACTGTAAAAAATCCCACCTGAAAGCCTGAATAACCACTGTGCCAAACAGGATGAACAGTGCAGAAAAAATCAGAGAAAGCAGAGGCATCATTTCCCGCCTGCAAGAAGAACATTATGTAGAAATAACAGTGTTTCCTGGTGTAACTGGGCCTGCCATGACCCTGATCAGGATACAGCGGTTGACAAAAATAAAAATAAAAGATTTATATTTGTTACTTACCAATTATTGTGAAAAAGATCATCAATGATTTCAGATAGGTAGTCATATGCTGTAGAAATCCATCTGATTAGAAACATCTAGAAAACAAGCACAAAAAATGTTTCCAATTCTTTTATGATCTAATGTATTCACTATTTATCTTTTAAACATGAATATCATCCTTTCAGTGAAGCAGAAACATTACATTACAGCTGTTTCTTAAAAAAGCAGAACTAATCCAGTTACTGTGAGCTAATGGCTGTGTAGTCTTCACAAGCCCTCGGGGAACGTAAAACAGGCCAAGACTAATTTCTCATTTAACATGGTTTCGTTATAAAAAGAAAAGGCCGAGACACTGACTGAAGCGAACTCGTTGTTGAGCTCTGGCAAGGTGGCATCATGGGTAAGGATGGAGGGATCTTTCTGCAGCCGCTGCAGATCCTCCAGCAGTCTGTGTTTGTCCTCTTCACTGCCATTCCAACCACCCAGCACAGGCTTGTAGAGCACCTTACCGGCTCCGTTACGCCGCTCTAGGATCACCACCTGCACAAACACACATGTAGTGTTTTATTTTTAGTACCGTTTTGACTTTTAGAATAACAGTAGAACATTAAAACTACAATTCATCTAAAATTATGTAGTAACCCCAGGTAAACGAGACATTTTTAGATCAGGGTTTTCCAACCTTTTGCAACTCACCCAGCTTACCCAAAGGCTTTCAGGCACCTAAAGATAATTCATTAATTTAAAATTTTTTACCGCCACTTTATCCTGGCCCGGGTCACAGTGTGTCCGGTTTTCCTGTAATCACAGTCAGCATCTCTAGATAGGTTCAAGCTGACAGGAAAGCTATGATAACATGACTATCCACTCTAACCAAGCTTTGCCAACATAAGACATCTCAGAACACACAACACATGGTTCAGGACATATGGTTACCTGTGGTGGAGTGCTGTCTCTGTTCTTCAGAAGTACAGCACACAGAGGCTGCTGCAGACGCTGGTACACATAAGCAAAGCGCAGAACATCTTCAGTGTTGGCAGAAGCCAGAGACAGGAATGCTTTGTTTCCTGGTACAAAGGCTTCCTCCTCGCCAGTGATGAGCAGAACACAGTATCTGTAAAGTAAAACAGCAAATAAGCTTTGAAAATGCATTGCTGCACAGGGCAGAGTGATAGCTTTGGGTAAGGTACTTTCTGCTTACTTTCTTCGCTTCTGGTTCACCAGATGAGGAGCAAGTAAGAATTTGTTGTTGGAGATGAATTCGTCAATGATTGGCTTTCTCATCCCTTTAGCCTGTAAGAAATATGGACAAATTCTTAAATCCCATGTTTATTCATTAAAGACATAAAACAATAACAGACTGTTTTATTTACAATTGTATATGACTTTGAGCTTGATGAAAACCCTCTTTAACTAAATGTTGTTTTGAAGGAAATGAAAATATGCTTATAACAAATGTGGGCATTCATGTGGCATTTTTTTCATTTTCTTTGATTAAAATTCATTTAATTCAAAAGATTTCACTGTTTATACATTAATACATTTCAACGTTCTTTTATTTTCACTGGCAAACATTATTTCAAAAGTTAAAGATCACATTTTATTTGTGATGTACGAACAGACGAATGTTACCCTTCATTTATTTAATCTGTGCATTTTATGCATATGGTTATTATGTGTGTAATATTTTAAACATTTAGTGCATGACATATTGAGTTTCAGTATCATATAAAAGTAAGCTTCATGTTTCTAAAGTAACACAAAGAGAACAAGTAGGACACAAAACAGTTTTTATTGTGTATTAAATTATTTAAGTAAATACACTGTATTAACATTTAGCAGCAATAACAGCAGACACCTGCCTGCCTGCCTATGAACTTCTCCTTTTGATATTTTATAATATCAATAACACATCTGATTAAAATGCACATCACTAACTAAAATAACACCATCTGTAAGTCCTCATGAATGCTCTTGTAGCTAAATGGATGTGAATGCCATATGCTTAAATCACAAACAGTACAAGGGTTAATGTCCAAGGTTTTGAATGTGGGGTTTGGTTATCAAAAATATTGCTTTTTAGAGTGCAGTATACAGAATAATGAAAGACTCTGATGAGCATTAGCAATTCTCTCGCCACTACAGTACTAAAGTTCTGGTTCAAGTTCAGTATAGAGCTCAGTTCAGAAACGATTTATTAGAATCAGCACTGGTATTTAAAACAACTGTGCATCTTTGATAGAAATCATCAGTGTTTCCGACATGTTGAAGTTAGTAAAGCTGCGTGTTGGTGCGTTTCGGTGCAGCTCTGCAGTTCGGATTAAATGTGCAGGACAGAGTGTGAATGGAGGAACTTATCTGAGGAGACAGATGTCCAGTAACCGGTACAACGTTCCACCGAGTGCTGAGCATGTAGCACGAGTGTCTGGAATCGCCACCATGGCCAAGTTACCAGTCCACAGCCGAGGGTCTGGACGCTGCATTCATCGGAGTGCCCATCGATACTGGCACCTCTAACCGACCTGGTGCAAGGTTTGATCATGAATCACTTTGTGCATAAATATAATGGCATTAAAACGCTGAAATATTTTAGTATGTACAAAACACAAGGCAAACCAGATTTTGGATGTACAGAGTTTAATGTTTTGTGTTATGAAAAATTCCTGGTTTTTGATTGGCTGTCAGATGTATTAATTCATTATAATAAAAATAACAGGACGTCAAGGTGGTCCAACAAGTCATCCAACTTTCCTACAAAGAGCTTCTGCGTCCAAATAATCCTATAACTTTGCTTAAGCTCTGTGTGCACCAATGTTAAAATCTTTAGCATTTATTATTCTGTTATATTTATAATAGGTGAAAATGGCTTCAAATGGTTTAACTTAAATGAGCATCTAATCCACCTGCTCAGACTTGTCTGATCATTAGGTTCAATGGAAAGAGTAAAACTTAAGAAAATCTGCACTTGTACAAAGAAATGGGGGTGGCACGGTGGCTAAGTGGGCAGCACTGTCGCCTCACAGCAAGAAGGTCCTGGGTTCGATCCCCAGGTGGGGATCCAAAAACATGCAAGTGAGGTGAATTGGAGACACTAAATTGTCCAAGACTGTTTGATATAACCTTGAGAAGTGATGAACCTTGTGTAATGAGTAACTAATGTTCCTGTCAGGAATATAACCAAAGTGTAAAACATGACACTAAAATCCTAATTAACAAACAAACAGAGGAACGGACATTTGAAATTGTTTGTTTGATTGTTAAGATTAAACCTTTTTATTCAAATTATTATTCTGATTTCTTTAAACAATGCAAAATAGAAGCTCTAGAAATAGAAGCATTTTCATTGGTGGTCTCAAGAGTTTTGTCCCCTACTGTATGTTATTAAAATCACTTATACTGTCTCACATACTGTATATGAAATAATTTAGAAATATGGATATGATGGTAAAATCTCTGTTTTCTAGGTTTGGCCCTCGTCAGATCAGGGCAGAATCTGCCATGCTGAGGCTTTACAGTGGTACAGGTGCAGCACCCTATGAGTCCCTGAATGTTGCAGACATTGGTGATGTCAACGTCAACTTGTATGACCTCAAAGACACCTGCAAACGGATCCGGGAGGCATACCGCAAAGTCCTCACAACCGGCTGTATACCCCTTACACTGGGTGAGTGAGAGATTTTCAACTGATTAGGCCATCAATTCAGGCAGAACTGTGATTTAAATGAATGTTATATTTATTTTTTTATGCAAATAAACCAAATAGGTCAATTACTCAGCACTAACACAGCTTCTGAGAACCTTTACAGCTTAGCAATGCAATTAAATACAATATGAAACTACAACTACATTACTATGCTTGACAACAAGCATCACAGCACATCCTCTGTCCTTCTCAAACCAAATATCATTCCATTTCTCAGAGATTTAGGTTTTGTGTTTTTTTACATCATGTTACAGACTATTGGCAAAAGTATGTGGACTCCCCTTCTAATTATTAAGCTTATGTGTTTAATCCACACTCATTGCTAGGTAAATCAAATAAATTCTAACCTTTTAATTTTGTGGCAATAGTTTAGGAAAGGCCCATTAAGTACTGTCATGACTGTGCCTCTGGACACAAAATTTCATAAAGACATGGTTTGATGAGCATGCTGTGGATTAACTTTTTGGATGAACTGGATTATTGATTGTGGGCTTTATTGAGATTCATTCTCATGAAGTATTCTTTATAAGTTACAGTCAGATTGAACTTTCATCTTCTGTTCTGTGGTTCTGAAATCTCTCCTTTAATGATTAACCCTGTTGCTGTATTTAGCCACAGATGCAGCAGGTCAGTCAATGGTTTGCTCTAAGTTAAAAGTGTTTGTGTGACGTGACCCTGTTTATTTTAACAGGGGGCGATCATACAATATCGTACCCGATTCTACAGGCGGTAGCAGAAAGGTAGGCAGTTACAAAGCATCTCTTCTGCAGACTGCACTATAATTGTGCAAAAATTATGCAATGACAGTAATAATGTATTTGGTAAACAGACATGGTCCGGTGGGTTTGGTTCATGTGGATGCTCATGCTGACACCGGTGATGTACTTCTGGGGGAGAAGATTGGACATGGCACTCCATTTAGGCGATGCGTGGAGGAGGGACTGCTGGACTGTAAGCGCGTGGTTCAGATCGGCCTCAGAGGAACCGGCTACTCACCTGACGGCTACACATGGAGCAGAGATCAGGTCTGACATCACACTGATAATAATCATAATAATAATAATAGATTTGTAAAATATTTTACCTTTATACATGTAATCAAATATAAGGTTAAGGTCTAAAGTTTGCATTTTAAGTAACATGTATAGTGAGAGCGCTTACTGGACTTTTTTTGGTTGTAGGTGTTCGGTTATAAACACCTCAAAGCATGAGGCAGTCAACACACAGTTAACGCAAACTAGCCCATTAAGTGATTAAAGCTGAGTTTTTCCTATATAAATGATACCATGCGGCCTGACCTAAGCAGTGTCTCTGTAGTTTCACTTTTTCCCTAATCCCTTGCCTTTTCTGCAGGGCTTCCGTGTGGTAAGGGTTGAGGAGTGTTGGCACAAATCTTTAGTGCCACTCATGGCTGAGGTTCGGGCACAAATGGGCACAGGACCTGTATACATCAGCTTTGATATTGATGCGCTGGACCCTGCGTATGCCCCTGGCACCGGGACACCTGAGCTCGCTGGCCTCACACCTATTCAGGTAACAGCAGTCTATACAAGTTTCACTCTCAAGGCCTGTTGTTGCCTTGTCTCACGGGACCGGACATGAGCTCAGAATAAAACAACAGGTTTAAGTAAATATTTTAGGAATAGTCAGTTAATTTCTGTTGGAGACATGAATGCACAAATGAATTTGGCCAAAATCACACTAATTATTTATTTGTACTAATTATCACTATTATTATCAATTACAATTATAGATGAGGCGTCTTTACAAGCGGCAGTGTGTAGCTCTCTATACACAATATTGCACTCTGTAAGAAAGAACCAGTTTGTGGCTGTGCACTTATCAGGAGTGGGGGGCTGCAGCAGCAGTAAGATATTGCAATCAGAAGAAACTGGAAACGACTAGATTGGGGGAAACAGGGTTTGTATTCCAACAGTATGGCAAACATCAAACACACTATTTACTGTGCTAGTGTGCAAACTGGGATGAATCCACCTTCAGTTTGCATTTACAAGCCATTTAATTGGTTTGTTTTCCATATTTTGCTGAACATTTTTACTGAATACGGATGAATTTCTGTGTATATTTAGGGGTTGGAGATCATTCGTGGCTGCCGAGGTCTAAACATTATAGGCTGTGATTTGGTGGAAGTCGCCCCACCATACGACACTACAGGTAATACAGAACGTAATAAGATCACAATATTGGAAAAATAGTCCATTTTTTTTTACACACAATGAATTGAAGTACTATTGGGTTATACAACAAAACAACAATTAGAAGCACATTAGAAGCAGGTTTTGGAGTTCATGTTGCTAATATTTTTAAGAAATTGAACACATTACCTTAGCTAATACAAGTATGGAATGCTGAAATCAGACTTTTTGTACAAACCACAAGGTTAAGAATCTGTAATTAGTGTGAGTAATATGCAAAATAGAGAAAATCATTTTATCAAAATACATTTTCATGGTAGTGACACGCTTTTTATTGTTGTTTTTTTTCTTTAACAGGAAACACTGCTCTGGCTGCTGCTAACCTGCTTTTTGAAATGCTGTGTGTCCTTCCAAAGATCAAATATCCCTGATTTAAATAAAGTGGTAAAAATATCTGAGTTTAGAGATCTTAACAGAAACACAATTAAATAAACTTTTTCTAACATAATTTATCCATCACATATAGACAATTTTAAATAAAAGCAGACACACACACACACCTAACAGCCTATACACAGGAAGTGCATCCAATGATTTTTAACCCTTTAAATGTGATTTATTTGAACTAATAAAGAAATCCAGAAAAAAAACATGATTCCTATGATCAATGCATTTATTTATTCTTTCTTATTAAAACCATTGTTTAACCACAATATGAAGATAGTACACACTCTGCCATCCAGGTAATTATAAGTTCAAATCTTAACAATGCCAAAGCCCCTTATTACTGAGAGTCTTAGAGAGCCTAACTATCCCTGTTCTCTGTGGAAAAGGTGGAATTTGTGTCTCTACTGGCATTCACAGTGACACTAACCAAGCTGTTATATGCTTGGGGAAACTTGAATAAGACTGTAGGGGATAAAATGGGACACTCTTGTATATATGTTATGTTTATAAACTTTAATTTTAAAGAGATTTTAGAAATGCTCGATGCGAATATTAGCAAACGAAATAAATAAAACAGGCTACAAACACAAATATGTGAACAGCCTGAACACGTCATGGCGAGTTACCGGCTTCACATGGATCAATCTAAAACATGGCATCTTATTCACATGTAACTTGTGTTTATTTGATGAATATAAGTAACATTCTGATAAAGTGTTGGATAGACAGATGTTTGGACCAATATTGCAGTATTATAGTATGGTTATGTATCCAATCTTAGTACAACTAAATATTAAAGTCAGCATAAAGAATTGCAGCAGCAATAAGCCCATTAGACCTTACCCCCCTCAGACACAGTGTGTGAGGACGCCTGGCCTGTTTAAACTCGGGGCTCAGCGGTATGGTTTACAACATACTTATGACCATATAGTGTATTTTCAGAAAAACACTACAGTTTTCAAAGTAAAAGATCATATTTTTATATAGTGAAAAATAAATGTACACATCACTTTTTACTATTTTTATTAGCATTTCACATACTGTCCAAACTTTCTGGACAATAAATAAAAGTTTGCATTATTCAAGTAGTCTAGTAAACACACAAAGAAATATCAATTGATTTTCAAGCCAGTGATGCTAGAATTAGTACAGTTATAAATCAGATTTCGTGCAAAAATGTCTAATTGGATTTTAAATGTTTAATAAGTGTTTTAAAAAAGGAAACTCAAGGCAAGGCAGCATTATTGCACAGGCAAGACGCTTGTCTTCTCACTCTGTGTATTCAGGACATGACATTTATATTTACACGTATTACACTTATTAAAAATGTTCTAAATACTAAGGACCTATTATTATGGTTTAGTGATTAAACTGAAGTTGTAGGAGAGTCTTCAGGTGTACAGTGTTTCAGTTCATGCTACATTTACAGGTTTGCTGTTCCTGCATGTGTGAGGTGCATGTAGGATTTGGGTTCAGGTTACACTGAAATGAGTTACGTCCACTGACGTCCTGACTTAAAGGTACGTTAAGTAATCACGGCTGCATTAAGCTGGATATCACAACAGGATGTCAATGTAACAATAAAAGTTAATGCTTTTGCTGACAGATCAAATATGGAGTACAATCAGGGCACCATAAAACACAGAATGTTGTTTCTAAATTACTAAAGGAATTGTGGTAACGAACTTATGTGAAGTAGCACAGGATCACAGTTTTGTGATTAAATGCTACATACCTCACGTCCTTTGGGGTGAAAGATCATGAGATATGTTGTGCAAGTATTAAAGACCATTTTCAGATCCACATACTGGACCTAAAAAGCGGTCTAATGCCAACCCACCAGCACAGAGATCTTGGAAGTGCTATCGGGCAGCCTGGCTGGGTCTCTTTCAGTGGGGGGTTGAGGATATGGGGTTTCCTTATTGCAGCTGTAACTATGATCTCTGGTGTCTGTCTTACCCTTGCAAGAAGGTATAGCATGACTCTC
Organism: Trichomycterus rosablanca; assembly: GCF_030014385.1. Classification (NCBI taxonomy): domain Eukaryota; kingdom Metazoa; phylum Chordata; class Actinopteri; order Siluriformes; family Trichomycteridae; genus Trichomycterus; species Trichomycterus rosablanca. Next base: position 23,730,837 of record NC_086006.1, on the reverse strand, counting down.
TGAATGAACTGCTCTCTGTGAGCTTCTGCTACTAAGGTAATGAAAAAAAATTTGAAAACAAACAATAAAGACTGCATGCATGTCTGAGGGAGTGCTTGATAGTTTATGGCTCTTCTCAGTTAAAGCAGGGGTGGTGCAACAAGAAGAACTTGCTAAATTAAGTTACAAAGGGGAAAAACAACCCTCTCTAATCTAAAACTATAGCCAATCAGATCATCCAGTCATCTTTGTGTTACCCAAGTCCTAATTCCTAGCTTAGGCTGGTTTACACAATATCAATATTATACCAAGTTGTGGCACAGTTAAGAACAGACCTGTAACCATTTTTTGTTATTCGTGCTTTTAAACAAACAGTTTTGTAATCGGTGGGCTGAAAATCCAAACAGCACAGAAGCAATGTCATAACGTGTAGTTCATAGTAATGTTTACTTTGCAAACAAGTCTCTTTTTTTTTTGTGCCAGCTCTTTTAGGTGAGCTAGTTCATTCTGGTTAGAGTCCAAGGCTGTTGCAGCAAGAACATAATACAGACTTTTGACTAATGTATTAATTTAAGAGATTTACATGGCAAATGGGTCAGCTACTATCAGTGTCGCTTTAGCCTGGTCAGGGTCATAGCAAGGCCAGTTCCACTGGGAAACAGTAGGCACAAGACAGGAATATACTTTTTTTTTTATAATTAATATTTAAGGTCTCATTTTATTTGTAAATAATTAACTACTAAACCTTAATGTGACCATAAAAAGTAAATAATAAATAGAATCATGCTTCAGTTCGATACAGATCATATACACGATGAGCCAAAACATTTGAACCACCCATCTTACATACTGTCAAAACAGCTCTGATTCACCGAGACATGGACTTCACAAAACATCAGAGGGAGTTCTGTGCTATCTGGTACCAGGCCATGACCAGCAGGCATTAATGAGTCATCTGGCATCCATGAGTCCAACTACCTGTTGGCGGTTCATGGCTTACCCCTTGTATCTACAAGTATCTACCATCAGCCCAACATTTAATATCTCCCAACACAATTGTTATCCAATATTTTTTGCTTTTGCTCATTCATGTGTGTATTGACATTACTTTTTATTACTCAAGACTAAATTTTCTTTAGTTCAGGTTTCTTATGTTGAGCTTATTAATGACAACAAATTTCCCATGACTACTCTGACAGTATCTTTTAAGACTGTAATATATATTGGTCCTATCCCTCCTACCCATGTCTCCCTTCTGGTTTTAATAGCCCATCATACTTATTGTACCTTCAAAAGACCTGAAGTCAGGAAGTCAGTGCAGCATCGTGGATGGATGATGCTACAATTTGCTTCAGTCGTTTACAGCATTGGTGTCAAATTAAGCACGCTATAACTGTGTGAGGTCCCAAAATCAGCCTGCAGTGCCACTCAAAGTCTGCAGGGAGTGTCTGCAATGGGGGGTCACCAAAGAACAAACTCTACCCTGCTTAGTAGTCTTAAAGCTCAGCATTGCCGATCCATCCAGTTTATATCACCCAGTGTTTTAGCAGCGAGCCTCCTAGCTCTACTTACTGACTGTGATCTTGTCTAGGCCGGGCCAGGCCGGGATGTAGTAGCGAGGCAGAGTGCCCTCCATCAGCCGCTCCATCCACAAGCCAAGTCGGTCCAGTTTGTGGTGGATGTGGAGGGTGGTGGAGCGTGAACGTGCCCCTCCTTTTCTGTGCTGGTGATCTTCTCTGGAGCTCGACCTGGACCTGGATCGCTCCGGCTCCTCCTCGGTCTTCCCATAGGCAACCTCACCTGTGTAGACTGGCTTAAACAAACACAGGTACTTTTTGTGACCGTTTAAAGCCAGCACGTAGCCTGTGTAGTCCGTTTTGCGGTTGCTGCCCTCCTCTTCCTCGTCCGCCTCTAACTGCATGGCATCCTGGGCATATTCCAGCAGAGTGGCCATCCACTCACTGTGCTTGTCCACATTCAGGAAGGAGAAGTGCAGCGTCTGGCTCCTGGAAGCATGAGAAAAAGCATTGTTAGGGGAAAAAAATCCTCAAGATGTATTAAAAACAAAAAGTGTGTCTGTGACAGCAGCCTGGACACGTGTCAGAGGGGACTTGTAAAGATCTAGCTCTAGCTTGATCAGACTGGGGTTTGTGCAAGCAGATTCACAATCAGGACTTGACGATTTTGAGCTGCATTGACTTGTAAAAAGGTAAAAGCTTAATCTTACACTAAAAATATAAACTGAGGACAAAGTGGGTGTCACACAGCATCATGGGTTATGAGGATTTGGGTTTAATTCTGGCCTTTAATCTCCCATGTTCTTCCTATGTCCACATTGCTTTCCTATGGGTGCTCCAGGATCCTTCCACCTCCCAAAAACACAGAAAAGGTGAACTGGCTACTCTTAACTGCCCCTAATACAGGTTAAGTGAATGGGTGAGTGTGTCTTGGTTCACCAATTTTGTACATAATGTTCAATGAATAATAGAAGACAATGAGTAAAAACTGACCCAGTGAAGGAGTACACCTCCTTGGCAAACTTGCTGAGCAGGATGTTTTTGGTGCCATCTGTAAGCACCAGCACCACGTTGATGTGTCCAGGTCTCAGCTTCACCAAATTACTGGTGTAAGTGATGTCTGTCAACTCGGTCACCTCCACAAAGTTCTTTTTTGGTGGACGGCTGCTCAGAAACAACAAAGACCACAAAAGCATCAGTTACAAGCCTCTGGGCATCCTGTGCTATTTTCACTCTAACAGTTTGTTGCCTGTGTAAAGTATTTAGAGTGTTTGTATTTAGTCCAAAATTATGTGCAGTCTTAAATACAGCATTCAAATGAACTACTTTCTAATTATATAGAAACATTTTTCACTTTTTAAATACCTAATTGCTAAGAAAAATATTTAATTTATATATATGATAGGTCAAGTGCAAGACAATAAAGTTGTTCAGATGACTTATGTCACTTTCAGAAACAGGAGTAAACACAACTGACATTTTTATAGTCTCTGAGGATTTAAAGAAAAATAAAACAAAATGTAATTTTCTTTAGTTAGTTAAACTATTATTTTAAAATGACATTAACAACTGAAGCACCTGGAGGTGGTGGTTGTGCTCGGTGATCCGTTTGCCATCTTCGCTGTTTCTTTTGCCTTTGATTTGGATAGTTTCTCATCACCAGAATCACTGAAACCATAAACATGTAAAAAATAAATAAAATACATAAACAAAAAAATAATAATCATGAATAAATAGCTGTTTCAAAAAGAGTACAGAACTGTAAAAAAATCCCACCTGAAAGCCTGAATAACCACTGTGCCAAACAGGATGAACAGTGCAGAAAAAATCAGAGAAAGCAGAGGCATCATTTCCCGCCTGCAAGAAGAACATTATGTAGAAATAACAGTGTTTCCTGGTGTAACTGGGCCTGCCATGACCCTGATCAGGATACAGCGGTTGACAAAAATAAAAATGAAAGATTTATATTTGTTACTTACCAATTATTGTGAAAAAGATCATCAATGATTTCAGATAGGTAGTCATATGCTGTAGAAATCCATCTGATTAGAAACATCTAGAAAACAAGCACAAAAAATATGTTTCCAATTCTTTTATGATCTAATGTATTCACTATTTATCTTTTAAACATGAATATCATCCTTTCAGTGAAGCAAAAACATTACATTACAGCTGTTTCTTAAAAAAGCAGAACTAATCCAGTTACTGTGAGCTAATGGCTGTGTAGTCTTCACAAGCCCTCGGGGAACGTAAAACAGGCCAAGACTAATTTCTCATTTAACATGGTTTCGTTATAAAAAGAAAAGGCCGAGACACTGACTGAAGCGAACTCGTTGTTGAGCTCTGGCAAGGTGGCATCATGGGTAAGGATGGAGGGATCTTTCTGCAGCCGCTGCAGATCCTCCAGCAGTCTGTGTTTGTCCTCTTCACTGCCATTCCAACCACCCAGCACAGGCTTGTAGAGCACCTTACCGGCTCCGTTACGCCGCTCTAGGATCACCACCTGCACAAACACACATGTAGTGTTTTATTTTTAGTACCGTTTTGACTTTTAGAATAACAGTAGAACATTAAAACTACAATTCATCTAAAATTATGTAGTAACCCCAGGTAAACGAGACATTTTTAGATCAGGGTTTTCCAACCTTTTGCAACTCACCCAGCTTACCCAAAGGCTTTCAGGCACCTAAAGATAATTCATTAATTAAAAATGTTTTACCGCCACTTTATCCTGGCCCGGGTCACAGTGTGTCCGGTTTTCCTGTAATCACAGTCAGCATCTCTAGATAGGTTCAAGCTGACAGGAAAGCTATGATAACATGACTATCCACTCTAACCAAGCTTTGCCAACATAAGACATCTCAGAACACACAACACATGGTTCAGGACATATGGTTACCTGTGGTGGAGTGCTGTCTCTGTTCTTCAGAAGCACAGCACACAGAGGCTGCTGCAGACGCTGGTACACATAAGCAAAGCGCAGAACATCTTCAGTGTTGGCAGAAGCCAGAGTCAGGAATGCTTTGTTTCCTGGTACAAAGGCTTCCTCCTCGCCAGTGATGAGCAGAACACAGTATCTGTAAAGTAAAACAGAAAATAAGATTTGAAAATGCATTGCTGCACAGGGCAGAGTGATAGCTTTGGGTAAGGTACTTTCTGCTTACTTTCTTCGCCGGTGGAACTGTTTGATAGGGCAGAGCTCATCAAAGAGCTTCTGGTTCACCAGACGAGGAGCAAGTAAGAATTTGTTGTTGGAGATGAATTCGTCAATGATTGGCTTTCTCATCCCTTTAGCCTGTAAGAAATATGGACAACTTCTTAAATCCCATGTTTATTAATTAAAGACATAAAACAATAACAGACTGTTTTATTTACAATTGTATATGACTTTGAGCTTGATGAAAACCCTCTTTAACTAAATGTTGTTTTGAAGGAAATGAAAATATGCTTATAACAAATGTGGGCATTCATGTGGCACAGTGGTAAATTATGTTAGCCCACATCCACTGTGATCCAGGATTCGAATTTAGTAAAACATCACTTCATTGTTCAGCTACACTTTTGGGAAATATCCAATGCATCGTACCTGTATGAAGTCAGCTGGCTTATCTGTGTTCTCCTTAAAGGCGAGCATGGTGGGAGCATAGGTGTTGATGTTGTACTGCTTGAGCAAGTTGGCAGTCTCAGAAAGGCCCTGGTCCACATAACCAAACTGCACATAGTCCTTATAGGCAAAGGCAGTCAACTGTGTAAAACAGTGCACATTGATACATTAATGATTTGCATACAGGGACGGGTGATCGACTTACATACTGAACAACGAGAAGATGAAAAAGGGACTTTTGTTCAATCTCTGTCACACAGAAAACAGCTGACGTACAAAAGTCTCAGAAATCATATTTACCTTAAATAAAAAAGGAACTGTAGGCATTTGGTCAAAAAGCAGAATGTGGGGCTTGTTAAGGTCATGCCAGCTGTTCAGGAAGTCACGGTCATTACGATCGGTGACCTGAAAAAGTAAATACAATAATAATGCCCTCATCAGTGTGTCACCAACACAAGCAGCTTTATACAGATAATTAGACCTAAAATTGTCTGAAACCCTTTAGTGACTAAAGAAAAAAACATCCACTAGTATGTAACTACAATGTGCTCACCTTTTCCACCAGTCTCTGTGGAAGTAGTTCCTCCACAAACTGCACGATGTGCTCCTTGGCCAGTGCATAATTAAAAAAAGTCACTTTTCCATTGATGACACCAAGTATAGATGGAGTGCGATGAGCGCCTAAATGGTTAGCCAATCGTCTTTCATAGCCGACATCCACCACCCCTATTCCTACCCCTACAAACAGAGGAGACAAAAATGATCATAAAAAACACTCTTTTATTTGTGTAATTTATCCCAGTGATGGACTGGCATCCTGTGTGGGGTGCGTCACTGCGCTATGCCCAGTGATTCCAGGGTAGCTGGACTCACTCGACCCTGACCAGTAATAAAACATGAAAATAAAAAATAAGCCAACTTTTAAAATACAATTTTTAATAATCTTCCATCACTTCTACTGATTGATTAACTGTTTCTTTTAACAGTTTGATAGTAAAAGCAACCTTGTAAAAGCTCTTTTAGTTTATTACTCTACTGTGCTCAGTGCTTACCGAGTGGTTCCAGCTCCTGCACGGCCTCCTTCCACACAGGATCCATATGGACGCAGCTGAAGCACCAGTCTGAGGTGATCTTGATAATGTAAGGTCTTTTGAAAGTGTCAGGCACGACTTCTTTCACATACTGGTTGAAGTGCAAGGTATACTTGCTGTCAGCAGCGCTGCGACCATGACTGCTGAATGGGAAGTTGAAGAAAGACTCATCGAAGTAGAAGTTGTCGTGAAAGTGACGGAAGCCGTGCGGACTGTAGGGATTTGAGTCAGTCTGTCGGTAGCGATCATAATTGGATCTCTTCTCTTCATGGGATAAAATCTGGCCAGTGATGACAGATATGCAGACGTTAGTACCTTCTCAGCTTATTTAAATATTTATTAAATAAAACACCTGAGAATACACTGTATTACCTCATACGACTTGCTTATTTTAATGAACATGTCCTCCGCCTCTGGATTCTTGTTTTTGTCTGGATGCCTGAGAAGGAAGATAGAAGATAGATGAGTCCTCTAAAACAGGTCCCTTGGTTTAAAAAATTTGCTTTAATTAATATTAATAATTTCTACAACCAAATTATAAAGCTTCTTTATGTATTAGAAGTATTGCATGTTTTCCTATAAACTGTGTAAAAATAAGTAAGGATATATGAAAAGTGGGTCACCCTGATATACATACATAAATTTTTTTTTCCTTCAGCTGCTCTTACATTAAGGGGTTACCACTGCAGATCTGGTCAGCACACCAGACTTCTCTGGTAATGACATAGTTCTAACGTTAGTGGTTTGAACCCTGGATTCCCGGATCTCAGCAATAGTGGGATAGCGTACTTTACCACTGCTAGATTTAAATGGATACCCTTCATTAACACATGCGGGGCTGCTTACGTTTGCTGTTTAATTAAGTGGTCAGTTAAACAAAAATTCCATCTATAAAAGAGAAGAAATATGTACACAATGAACTTAAGGTGAAAAGATGGCAAACCAGTGTTACCATTCTTTGGCGAGTCGTTTGTACACTTTCTTGATTTCTGTCTGGCTTGCACTTGTGGTGACTCCAAGGATCTTGTAGGGGTCAAACTCTGCATTTTCATCAGCTCCAGCCTGGACAGTGCAGAGGACCAGAACAAGGTGAAGGGTCATCCACAGCATCTTTGGGTTAGCCATGAATCCAGGCTGCAGGATAGAACAGAGACAAATTACTCATGGTTAACACTAACAGTAACGGCTTTCCAGTGATTCTGGGGAAGCTGCACCCAACCCAACCCTGAGCAGAAGAAAGCGGTGGTAAAAACATGATAATGAAAATAAATAAGCTGACGTTTTAATGAATTCAGATTTCAAACAATCACTTTTTAGAATGAAAAATGAATGCAGATCTTAGGCATATATAAAAGCTGGTACTGAGAACGACCATATTGCACCTACACTGGTGTTCTGTACTTTTGATAGGCTTAGTTCAAAAGTAATTCTCTTTAACATTATTATTAACATTACTTTAACATTATTCTCTTTAACAGTATTGTGCTTTACAAGCTGTAATATATATATATATATATATATATATATATATATATATATATATATATTATTGTGTGTGTTTAGTTCTGGACATCAAGTTTTCACCTTTTCTGCCTTCTTTTCTTTATATTATGTTGTACATGTTAAGGATAAATGGTTAGTATGGTTTTATTGTATTAAATATCATTTATTTTGTGAATGTTTGTTATTGACTAATGCATTATTTGTAAAACACTGAGTAAAAAGGCGTCAAAAAAGACCAACCTGGAGGTAATTAAAGCAAATAAATATTACAACAGTGTGTGTGTGTGTGTGTGTGTGTGTGTTTTCTAACACTGAAACGTGATTTTGTAACATTTAGACTTTGAAACAAAGATAAACGACCTGTGCGGATTACTGTTAACACTAACAGTGTTCCATACAGGCGGGCAGGCAGTGAATACTAGCTTCAGTTTATACACCGACCTGTCAAAAACAAACAAATTAACCCAGTAATAAAGACCGCTTACCTAGCTGTTACGTCGTGACATTTGCGTGTGCTTGCGGTAGGTGTGCTGAATCAGTCACAAATACAGAATACTGAATGTGACCTTACGCTAGTTACTATGAGGCTACTAGCGGCTAGGCGGCTATCTGACTCAACGCTATAAATAACGTTAATAAGGCACAGAGAACTAAAGAGCTAATTAGCTTAATTAAAACGCATCTGCAAGATAAACCTGGTTTAAATATTAATTTTAAACAGCTTGTCAAACCCGCTTGGACACTGAAAGAGAGGTTTTATCGCTCAAACCGCATCCTCAAACCGTCACCGTTAAAGATGCTGAGTAAACTACAGGCTGGGGCCGAAACACATACTTGCCTACTCAGTAGTATGCATTAATAGAACACCGCCTTAAAGTACCTCTTCCGTTAGCATACTAGTTTCATATACTTCGTAGTATGGTAGTGTAGGACGCAACCTGTGTGTGACGCAACCCGTGTGTGAGGATAGTAGCTTTTCAAAATAAAAGCACATGATGCGTAGTAATAAATACACTTTATGAATATTCATTAAACATTCATTCCTTCATTCTTTCGTTGTCTGTGTTTTTACCACCACTCCAACCTGGTCAGGGTCGCGCTGGGCCTGATTCATTGGGCGAAAGGCAGAAAACACTCAGGACAGGTCGCCAGTCAATCACAGGAGACACACACACACACACACACAAATTTAGTAACTCTAAATGGCCTGACTGCACGTATTTGGACTTGTGAAAGAAAACCAGAGCACCACGACTAGACCCACATAAACACAAGAAGAACATTCTGAATGGCGTCAATCGGACTAATCTGGACCTGGTGCAAACATGGACGTATTCTATTCTGATTGAGCTATAAATATTATTATTTACAGATTATTAGGCTGCATGTAAACATGACTACTGTCACACAGGTGTCACACAGGTGTCAAAACTGGGTAAAATTCGAATGACTAAGTCTAAAAACAAGCAGGAAAAGCACATTTAAAAAAAAACACATGTTAAATCCAATTTTATTTAATTGGTCTTTGTAATGTTGAGTACAATACAGTACATTTGCATTGTATTACACTGATTACTTAGTGGTTCCTCATAAGTATATTGTACAAGTTTAAAAACAACCCAAAAATCTACAATTAGATAAACTTAAGTATTATACAAATACATTAATTACATTCAAGATAGAACATTACTGAATACTTTTAACAGCTTGAAAAATAGAGACTATCCCCACTGCTCACCATTCCAGTAGCAGAAAGGTCACATTTATGAGGATCCTGAAACTCAAGAAAATAATGCAGTCACCACCTGGTCTCATGCAGCCAATGAAACCCACAGGTAATGCTACGTTTAAAAAAATACAGTAATTCCATCTACTTTACAAAGTACAGTTTAATCCCAAGCCAACAATCCTAGAGGTAGCAGAACCCTTAAATGCTGCTTGCATCACATGACTTGCTGGAGCACCATTTACCACAAAACAAAAATTACACAGAGACTTAAAAACTAAACAAAAAACACCATATAATTGGGAACATCCCAAAGGCAATGAATGCAGAGGTGTGTTCTGAATATGGAATAAACTCTAAGGAATAAAATACTTGTGCATATTTTACTGTTCCAGTGCACAACAAGGTCCATCTTCACTTCTCAGAGGATCTCAGAGCCTTTACTTCATGGCATGTATAAAAACACCAGATAAAGGTTGCAGTGAGAACACATCATATTTATCAAGTTTAATTACACGCACAGTAATAATCTGATCATGAACGGATTTCTGCAGTCGTCAATCGTCGTATAGCAGCTCAGAAAATCAGATTAAGCCAGCTGTTGAGATCAGAGCTCTGATGTGTATCGGATTTCCCCAAATGCACATGTGCAGAAACAGTGCTCGCATATGCCAAGAAAATGATGCAACTAGACTAGGGAAAAGTTCACTACATACATTACCACCACAATGAAACATGTACGAGTTAATAAAGCAGAACTGGTGTCAGATTAGAAAAACAAAAAATGTATTACATAATTAAGCAAAAAGTTTAAAATTTAATGTTCAAGAACTGTTTGTATTTTATGCTTTGACTGTCAAGTACTATCTTTATTTCTCTGCAGCTTGTGTAGACATCGTCCATTCTAGATGTTAAGGCACCTCTGAGAGTAAAACTAATTTTTCTGTGGTGGTTGGCCACATACACCATACATGCACCATACGACTGCTGTGCCAACAGAAAACTCTTAATATTTAACTTTTGTATTTTTTTTTCACAGTAAGGTCAAGGAGGTTCCAGACTAAGTGACCACAACCTAATCTATGGAGAACTAGAACTGTGGGCTGCAGCACAGTTCTTAAACAAAACGAGTTTTTCCACAACCAAGTGCATGCAGGGTCAACTTAGCACAACGTTAGGAATAGTTTGGAATGATGAGATGTTTAGTCAGTCTATTTGATCCCACAGAGCATGAATGAGTAGTCCAAAAGAACAATGGCATACTAGCTCTGACAACACATCAGGATTAAAAAAAAAAGTCTGTGGTACTGATGGTCAGAGAAAGCGTGGGCATTGAGAAGTGTACCACTGGCTTATTGAAGTTTGCAACAGGGAGAGAAGCTGCTACAAGCAACACAAGACAGAAGGAATTGGAGAAAGGTAACCCATCTGTGCAGCCAACCATTGCAAAAATGATGACGTATTGTGACATGACTGAGAATGAGCCAAATCCTATATGTGTCGTATCTAAACAGGACTCTTTGGTGCAGGAACTGAAACATTTGTTATTGCATCAAAAAAGTGCAATTCAAGTTTCCACGTTCTAGTTCGTTGTGCACTGGAAAAATGCTATCAAGCAATAACTGTTAGTTTTGGAACATGAGTGTACAGAGCAAGAGACAAACATTCAAACACGCCTACATTTCCAATCGAAAGACCTCCCAAAACAGCGTGCATGGCCACATACTTGTGCGCTTCCAAGATAAATGCTTTTCCATTCAGGAAGCAGCTCTGCTGTATCACTTTAGTCTGATCAGTTAAAAGCAAAACTGATATCACTTGTAAGAATAAATAATGTTAGCTGTGTGATTAAAAGCATATAATATATAATAAAGAATTCCGACTGACTGATTCCTGCCAAGGTTAGTTTTGAGAGGTACCATTAAGATCCATTCAAAACATTCAGTCACTAAGGCAGCTGCCTTCAGGATGTAACCTGCTACTATGCAAAAACAATCCATTTCACATGCTGTTTACTTAAACATGAATGAAGTCGGTAGATGGTTAAACCTTCAAAAACACAAAATAGAAAAGAAAAACAGTAAGAATAAAAAAGCAGAAAAGTGAGGTAGGGCTGGGCAATATGGCTAAAAACAATATAACAAAACAGATGAGCAGTAATATGAAAACTTTATGCTTTGAGAATCATTTATAAATAAATAAAAAGGATTTGACGAGCACAGAGGACATGCCAAAGCTTCTATCAGTTACCAAAAGGCTTCAATAAACTTTTGATTCTGCATTTTTGCAATCATGTTCAGGTTTTGTGCATGTGTGTGGATCTATGCATAGGAGGCTGGCAGCATACTTATGCACAGATTTATTTCAACGTTCTTAAAATTAGTGTGGCACAAAGCCACAAAAAACATAAAACGCATTACACTGCTACTGCACGTATACAGGCACCTAAACATAGAGCATTTATTAAAAAAAAAAAAAAGGTCAGAATTAGGAGTTTCTTTTAAATGTTTCAATGCAAATAATTTCAACTAATAATGCATGTTTATATCAGCATAGCACTCGAGACATATGTGATCGAGCAGTTACTGTATTTTTAAGAGTTAAACATTAGGCAGTGGCCGGTTGTTGTGCTGATTAATGTTTTACAAAAATTAGACTGACATAAAAATGCCCGTCCATACCACTCGCCCAACCAGCGTCTTACATGGAGGAAAATGAGTGTGAACGTGCAAGCTTGTGCACAGCTTACTTTTAAATGCTGGACCAAAGTGTGAGTGGCAGAATTGATCCTAGCAGACACTTTGATCCTGAAGTACAGGTTTCTAATAAAAGAACATAAAAGGTGCATGGCTGCACCAATCCTGGCTTTAACGCAACAAAAATGTAATACTGTGAGTCAGTTAGAAGAAGCCTTTTGACCTTGAAAAACTGATGACAATCTACAAAGAGAAGTGGGTCAAAACCAAATCCAAAATTTCCCAAATCTGTAATAGCAAACAATGCTTTTATTTTTAAAAGTACAAAGTCAAACGACATGATGTGCAGTTAAAACACTGTAAATATAGAATGAGAAAAAATCAAACTGCATGAAAGAAATGAACTGAAGGAACCATTCTAATTAAGGTGTTTCCAACTTCTACATTCAATTTAATTTGTAATTCTTAGTTTACATTAGCAGTGCACAACCAATATTTGTCCTTTTTATTGTACTCAAACTGCTCAGTTCAATTCTGGAATGTACTGCGCTTTGTTCTGTCCCGACACCTGAACACACCTCCTGGCTCGCCCAATTTAACACACACTTTTAATCATATAACTTAGTGTATCATGATGTTGAATTATCGGAACATCAATACCATATCATACTGCCCAGCCCCAATGCGTAGGCAATATAGACACAAAGAGAGAAAAGACTAGCGCTTTTATCATGTTTAAAGAACGGAGCGAGGTGACACTCGCCCACTCAGAGTGCGCCCTTTCCTTGGCAGGCTTTAAAGCGCACTCTTCATTTTAGCGCAAATAAACTTAATAAAAGCTCACTAGTAAAAGAAAAGAGGCAGAAAGAAACCAAGAAACAAAACAAGCACCCGGAAACTAACACCATCCTCAACATTAAAAAAATTATAATAATAAAATCCCAGAGACTGAGGTAAATATATTAGGACAGTGAGTTAATGAGTTAATATAGTTCCTGTCTAGTTAAAAATCAGGGTTCAAGTGACTTCCCTTTTCCTATTCAAGCTTAAAAAGCTGCAGCCATGGCAGTTAAGGACGGTCATGTAAAAACGCCAACATGAAAAAAAATCTACTTTAAATTCCTTCTAAAAATAAATAACGTGAACTATTCTTAAACTGCTAATCTATTCTCAAAACCACTTTGCCTTTTTATTTAGTATGTCATACATTTTCCCAAATAAAAAGCAGTTATTTTACTATTCAACCCAAAAATAAAAAGGCAAACATGTACACAACATTGATTAATGAGTGATCATTAAGCATGTGAGTGTGTGTAGAATGTAGCTCACTATCTGAATGGGCATGCGTTTGTGTGTGTCATCGCTGAGAGAGCATTTCCGTAGGAAACAAGCGAATCTGCTCAGCGTCAGACACGGGAAAGCCGAACAGCCTCAGTCAACCCTGAAACGGCTCCGGCCGAGCAGAGAAAAGCCAACGTGATCAGAACAGGATCAGATGTGTCCTCCCCCTTAGCTGTCCAGGCTCAGGCAGAAGAAGGTGTGTTCGGTCAGCAGCGTTTGGTTTCTTGGTTCGAGGTGGGTCTCAGCGGCGATTGGGTTGTGTCAGCCGGCTGGGCAGAATGCTGGAAGAGCTTAGACCTCTGCCGCAGTCAGGCCAATTTTCTCCTCGTCTAGTCAGTCTGAGGCCGGCTTCTTCAGTGAGAAAGCGTAGATCTTAAAGTGACTGCTTAGCTGCTTCACCTAGATTAAGAGAGAGATAAGCATCTAAAATCAGCATATGGAAATACAAGTCTGACCTAACACAATGTGATTCTAGATCAGGGGTCTGTTTTAAAACCTAGTGAGCTCTCCACATAGACAAATTTTACATCATCCTACACTCCTGAGAAGAAGGCTGTTCAAATTCTTAGATGCCTTAAAATGCTGCCTATTAAAGTGACTTATTTCAAAGCGATGATCTAACTATATGATGAAGGAGCATCCAATGCTTCCTTAGCAGTAAAGGCAATGCCAGCATTCAGTGCGGCACAACTTCTCTTACCAAATTTGAGTTCTTTTCAAATGTAAATAAATTCTCATTTTTAATTCATATAAAGGTGTCATTTATTTGCAAACTCGGGCTCGTCAGTAACAGTTTAACAGTTTTCGGTACACAGAGGGAGATGTTAGCTGGCATGTTAGGGGGTTGTGCCACCTCAGCCCATCGATTTGAATGGCCTGAGGCTAACTGTGTTAGTTTAATCTGAATAATCTGCCTCATAAGTCAATGTCTTATTAGAATCCTCTCTACCTAGGCAGCTGCTCAGGTAGGCAGCAAGGCAGCTCACTAGGTTTTCGAAAAGACCCCAGGACTATTAATTTGAAACAAGTTACATCATCTGCTCGAGTCCGAGAGCAGCACATGCACGAGTGCTTGTGATTTATTTTCGCCCACTAGGTGATGACATGTGCACCATACATGATCGTAAATCTCCAAAACCTGTCACACATACTTCTATGCATTTGCACCCGGAGTGAAATGTTTATACTCCATGTTGTACACATTCTGATGACTCGAGACAGGAAGCAGATCTAAAAGCTATTTTTGTCAGCATGTAAATGAAACCTGGCGTCAAGCTGGCGTCAAACGCGCAATGACAGCGATTCTTCTTAACTACAAACAACAGTAAATTTGAGGGAATACGCACCACTGAAACACCATAGTGGATGTGTATGAGGATGACTGCAGTTGTCCAGACGTACAGCAGCACACTCTCACTCTGCTGCACTACACCGGAGAACACCAGCAACACCACCAGAGCCATGGGAAGCAACAGCCAACTCAGCGGCTGGCAGCGCGTGTTACTCATCTGACACACGATTAGGTGACACTGAACACACACACACAGAGAGAGAGAGAGAGAGAGAGAGAGAGAGAGAGAGAGAGATTATGTTACAGATCATGATGAATTACAACAGTTTGTACATCTAATTGCTTGCATTCATGAGCACGAGTGCCTGAGTACTCACAAGGGTCTACAACCATGGGTACTCAAGTGTCATCAGTGACTTTTTAAAAACATATGCTTGATTTTTTTGGGGTTTGCAAGCACAAATACAGATGCACGGATAATTCCTTTCTGCTGTAGATGACGTTTTTAGAACTTTGCGCAAGCATCTAACGTTGAGGAACTGATCACTCAGGCTTGAAGCAAAGCATCAGCCATTCAAGTGTCACAACCCAGGATATGTGACCACATTTGCAAGCGAATGATTTGTTCTTGCCTGCATTCAGGATGTTAGCAGATGTGATGTGGCACAAAACAAGTAGAGCTCTAGATGAACAGCAATTCTATACATACCACAGAACAATGCTGTGAATGTATCCTAGAGAGAGTGTGTGTGGTGTATATGTACACTCACAGTGACGTTGGAGAAGGCTGTGCCCACCATAACGTAGAAGATTCGAGGATGCAGCTCTAAGATGTTGTTTGGTGACAGGAAAATCCACAGTGCGGAGAGGATGAAGAGAAGTATGGGTGAAAAGAAGGGCAGCAGAGCTTCATACATAGAGCTGTGTTTTAATGAGTTACTGCGATATGCCCTGCACAAATCACATAGGTCTTGTTAATGTTACAATTACACATACATAAACACACACCCCGAAGGTAAGTGTTATTAAATTAACTGAATAAAATGTTAAATCCTGGTTCAACTCACTTAAAAACATTGTAGAAGCTCATTGGTAGAGTTACAGCAAACAAGCAACCTAGAACACAAAATAGAGCCAATTTGGCCTGTCAAAATTATTATACATTCTACCATCAGCAGTATAATTATTTAATTGTTATTATCTGAGGTGACCACAATTAGAATTCAGGTTTTAAAATCCCTCAAGCACTGGATGACACTTGATCAGTTTCCATTATTAGAATAAGAAATCATAATGTTAATTTAATTAGAGTTTGATGGGGAGAAGGGTGCAGCCGAGGGATGAGGAAGAACATGAATTTCTGGCATTTATATTTTATTTTTATGCTGATTGATAATTTTCTAGGTGCTCAGGTGGCACAGCTGCCTATTACAGTAGCCCACCACCAATAAGATCCAGCAAGAAGCTAGCTGGGCATCTATACAGATATGATTCACTATGTATGGGTGAGGGATGGGTGTTTCCCGTGAAACCGGACCCACTGTAAACCTGACCAGGGAGGAGGAGTAAAACTGTAATAAAATGCAAAAGTTAATGATGTGTCCAGGACCACCAGGAACATGGAATGTTTATATTTGTCACATATACATATACAGGTGTAGAGTACAATAAAATTGTAAGCTGGGGGTCAGAAAGCAGGGTCAGCCATTGGAGATGAGAGGGTTAATGGTCTTATTCAAGTGGCTTTGTGGCAACACAGGGTCTCCCACTCATGTAACCAGGTAAATTAGAGCAGCCACACAAACTTCTGCATGTTTTTGAATGGTAGGAGGAAACTGGGAAACAGACACAAGTGCCTCTCAGACAGTGATAGGATTTACAGTTGACACCACGACCTCATGACTCACACAACCTGCTGGTATGACATGTTTAACCAGAACCTTGGCATCTAAAAACACTGGTGATGACCTTTGTAGGTTTCGTAATAAAGTTAAAGCTGACTTTGAAGTGAATCCTTCAATGATTAGGATCAAACTCCATGTGATAAAATACAAGTAGCATCATAAAAAGGTTGCATTACATAACTTAATGCACTGTTCTTAGATACATTTATATGATGTCATCAGACAACACGACTCGCTAGATAAATAAGGAGATTGTACGGCACCAATGGAAACCAAATATGTGAATGAGTCAGTGTGAAAGGGACCAACGAAAGCAGCTCTCACCCAGGATCATGACAATGAACAGGTCCCTGTAGTGAATGTTCCAAATCAGCGGCTTATACCACGTCTCCACACCCACTACTGCCGTGACTATGTACACAATAGAGATCGTCTGTGAGAGAGAAACATAAAGTGGAGAGGGGGGTAAATTATTTATTTATTAGAATTTTTACATCAAATTTTACTAATTTTAGCTACATTAATGACAGGACAGGTAATTACTTGTTACACAAGATTCATGAGTTCACTAGTTCAATGTCAAACACAGTCATGGACAATTTTGTGTCTTCAGTTCACCTCACTTGCACATCTTTGGACTCTGCAATCTCCACACAGAAAGGACCCGGACCACTCCACCTGGGAATCGAACCCAGGACCTTCTTGCTGTGAGGCGACAGTGCTACCCACCGAGCTACCCCAAGGGGTAAATAAAGGGTGGTCAAATAAAATAAAGAAAAATTCAGGATGTGAAAATATTTGCTTTTTATTTACATTCCCACTGACTTTTCCTATTGTCCCAACTCTTTTGAAAGAGGGGTTGTAACTATGGTAAATCATCTCTACTTCACTTGCATACTGCATCGCAACTGACCTTTCTAACTTTGCATAAACCACGCATCCTCCACTAAGCCACTCGGTTCTACCGTGTGCACAGGTGTGTGTGTGTGTGCTCGTTGTTCTCACCACTTGGCTGAGGTCGTAACCCCAGGGCAGGAAGAGCACGCCTGTGTTGTATTTCTCCCAGTGTGAAAGGATGAAGGAGAAGAGGACGACCCAGAGCAAACCGTAGAGCGTAAGAACACTGACGCCGCTCTCACCACGCCCAAACACTGAGTACATGGAGCTGACGAAGAACACACATGCCCAGCTGTCCAAACCATGATCGAACAGCTCACCCAGAGGAGTGCTGGAGTTCGTCCTGCGTGCCTGCTTTCCATCCACACCATCTACACATCAGAACACATTCACATGATAAGCATGATTGCATATACATTAAACACTTTGATATAGTGATTTACATTTACTAACGTCATGAGTAACAGAGGACCACACAGGGCATCATGTGACTCCTTCTAGGTGGTTCAGCTATTTGTGAGAATTAACCACCGACTTTTTGGAAGAAGCAGTTGACGTCCTGTTCATCTGACCACTAGTAAATGTGTGTACAGGAGCTGTTAGTGGTTTTGACTGATGAACTTGCTGCTAATTTTTTTATCAAATTAAAGGGAACTCAAGTCTAGTATTTAAAAATTACCCCCACTCTTACACATGTAGCTACACCAACCCACAACCTCATTCTATTGCTATATAACGAGGTTGAAAAGGGTGAGCTTGGTGCACACAGTTACACATACATACATACCTAAAGTGTACGCCACAAAGTTGAAGAGGCCTGCCACAATCCAGACCCAACTTGGCACATGAGCGTTACCTTCAGCTAAAACACACACAGAGACAAACAAGTCATAAAAAGCAGGATCAGTTAAGTGTCATAGTTAGGTGTGTCAGTAAAGCCTAGTGCACACTATGCAACTACAAAAACTCTGGGGGAAAAAAAAACTTTGGGATCACAAAATAGTGCACACTATGTGCATTTGTCAGCCAACACAAATCCAGGCTGTCGCTGAGAATTGTGCAGAAACAAAAAGTATTAATGCAAAAAACAAGGTGTTGCAGGGAAAAGAAAAGCCTGGGTTTCCAGTTTGAGCCTATTATCAAGGCAGCACTTAAAAGGTTCAAGTAAATGCTCTCATCTATCATTCTGGACCTCATACAAGAGTTCGCACCTTTTTTTTACACCGGATGCCCTTGAGTGAATGAATGGTCTAACAATCAATCAAAATCAAGAGGCTAAAGTGTAAGAGTTAGAGCGTTTTACATATTTAATGTAATAATTTAACACACAATATCCAAAGCTTGCTGAATTAGGGTGCACACAGAGCGGGAAGACTGGTTTTAACTAGGCATGAAAATTGACCATTTCCTTTAACCAATAACTGACTGGGTTAATGTGTGCCAATTTAATATAAAACACAACACTGAGCTTCGTATTAACAGGTCAAACCTGCTTTATTGATTAAAAAACAGTTTACACAAAGTCATGAGTAAACAGTTCATTACAATCACTAACTAAACATGCTAATCTAAACAAATAGAAGTCGGTGTATTAAAGCTCTGGAGGAGAGTGAGAGAGAGAAAGAGTGAGAGCGCAGGAGACTAAGAGAGAGAGAAGGACAGCTCTGTATATTAGCAGTTACTGTGACACTAAAGCTGCAGGTTATGAACTGTAATTGTACATATACACTCATTAACACACTCGCATCCTTACCTGAGGCGTAGAAGCTGAAGTCGTAGAAGGATAAGATGGCAAAGTTGAGTACCAGAAACATGAAGCCAGTAAAAGTGATGAGGTTAGGGGCCAACCAAGTGGGCATGACCTAAGAATGGGTGAAAGGTCAGATTTGATGCATATTATTAACAAGAATGAGTTTGCACACCTTGTTTTCAACCTAACAAAGTGCTGGAATATTTTGAGTGGCTTTTTGTAAATGGCCACAGAACATTTAAAACAATGATGATTGCTTTCAGGGTCGGGTCCATGAATTGGCTTTTTTGACACTTATTAAACTCTGCTCTATAATCTGTGCTCTTATTGCAACAATCAAGTCGTGTATGTGGACCAAATCCGATATGCCGACCCCTAAATACAGGAGCAGCCAAAAGAAGAAAAAATAGCAAGAATCCTAGTTCAATCTTACCTGTCTTTTAAGATTTAAGGAAAGTCTACTCTGGCACCCAAATAATGTAATGATCTTTTCTAGTAAGTGAAAACAGCTGAGCATCTTAATTTCTTACAAGGGCTAGAAATCCAACTCTTAACCAAGTACTTATCCACAAGTATTATTGGCTGTATGTTAAAGCCTGTTCAGCAGGATCTTAACTTTCATCACAATGACTGACTCTCTTACCTTCACCATGGAGTTCCAGAAGGGGTGCATGACATAGATGGAGAGTGGGTTGGTATCCACTGCGCTGTACTAAAATCACGGAGAGAAAAACAGGCAAGTCATTCACACAGAACACACAAACTGCAA
Source organism: Trichomycterus rosablanca (assembly GCF_030014385.1). Taxonomy (NCBI): domain Eukaryota; kingdom Metazoa; phylum Chordata; class Actinopteri; order Siluriformes; family Trichomycteridae; genus Trichomycterus; species Trichomycterus rosablanca. Next base: position 23,710,769 of record NC_086006.1, on the reverse strand, counting down.
TTGTCTGTGTGGTCCAGTCTATTCTGAAAACCACCAACAAACAGATCCACCATGAATTGAATTAAAATCTGCTGAAACGTGGTTAAGTTTTACATCACCGTGAGCTTACAGATTAAAGCACCCGCTCTGTTTTTGACCCAGGATTTTTTTAAACAACCCACAATAAACTGATAAAGTGCTTCAAACATTTAGTCACAGAAAATAAACAGTTGCTAAAATCTTAAAAAATTCAACTGGCATTACATGCAAGTCTTTTACAAGTGTATGTAGGTTTGTTAAAGATAAACGAATATATTCTTGTAACCGTATCTTGCCCGACAAAAGTCAAAGTACGATTAAAGATATCAATTATTTTCGATGCTTGATTTGAATTAAAAGAGAAGTTACAGATCTCAACACAAAGACACGATAAAGTAAGAGTGTATGGTGTATGCAGCAGTTGTGTTTTTTATAATATAATAATAAAGTCTGCTTCCCTCAAGTGTGTACAAATCCTTTCACCCTTTTAAAAACATGTAAGAAAGCAAAGTTTAACAAATGTTTAGTAAATACATTTCAAACCCTGGTCTGATAGTGGTTAGATAATGGTTTCACCAGCTCTTTACATGTCGCTTTTTTTTCACCACCAACCCACAGACCAGCTGCTGTGTGGCATGAAAAAGAGAAGAGAAGCAATAGTTTTGTAGGACAGCGAATAAAAACTTTATTCACTTTTTTAAACCAGTAAATGTTCATTGACGGTTAACTGTTGTTATTATTATTATTATTATCTGCCAAGTCGAGTCAGACTCCTGGTGACCACAGGGACAGTGTTTCTACAAAACATCTAGAGTCTTCAGAGTTTTTACTGGCTCATTCATTAGTTCAATTTTGCAAACCAGTCACCCGCAACACAGAAGTGCTACAATTAAAGGTATTAAATGTCTTATTTGTATAGGTCTGTTTTCTTTATTTTGTGCATGTAACTCAATATCATGCATATTGTAAACAAGTGGTGCTGCTAGAATAAAAAAAGACTGGTACCTAAATTACTACTCTTATTACACATGACACTGTAGTGCATATAGAATTGAAGTGACTGGGTGTTAATACTTGATTAATTTAAGGTTTTTATATATATAATTTCTGCGTGGTTGATTTGAGGTCAATGTAGATCTGCACCCTGTTCCAAACCTCAGTCTAAAATAATGCAACACACCTATATATGTATGGGTGTGTTCTAAAAAGCAAACAATTACACACTGACATAAACTTTATGATGGAAAAACTTGAATGCTGTCAGGATTTTAAAAGCCTGTTTAAGAGACAGTAATCTTAAGCATAATGTGACTCTGGTCACTGTTTTTGAGAAGTTTTGCATTTTCTGTCAATGTCTCATTTAGTTTTCTCCCACTATCTAAAAAAACATACCAAAGGTATATTGATTCATCTTTATTTCTCCAAGGTGCAACTGATTGGTGCCCCTTCCTGCATGCGTTCCTGCCTTTGAGTGACACATTACCCACTGCACCCTGTCAGGAGGAAACTAAGTATATATCAGATAGTATATGTGAAAAAACATATTGCACTATTAAAATGTACTGCACCCCAAATGTTGGCTTTTCTCCAGTATATGAACACTACACTGTATGCTTTTAAACAGGCTTATCAGATGTGAGTGACATGCCTTAGATATTCAGCCATGCTGTAATGCAACGTCACACTATTTCCTTACGCAATCTGAAAGCAGCACTTTTTTTTTTTACCATACCTGTATGACTACACTGAATCAGGGTTGATAAGGAATGATAATGGTTCTTTCAGTTTCTACAAACTGTATAAACATGAATAATGGATTTATTAACCTGTGTAACTTTTCCCACCGCTCAACGGATAGTCTAGACAAAGAGCGTGACATTAGTAGGGTAAGTTTTAGACCATTCACTGCCTCATAATCTGACATTAGGCAACCTGATGAAGACAATGCACTCACAGAGACAGCAATAAAGCTGTCCCGAGGTCCCTACAAACTTCTTGTGCAGAACAATTACAACTGTACAGATTTACATTAAATGTTTAGAGCAACAGTCAACAATATTTATTTATTTATTAATTTATTAGGATTTCAACATCATGTTTTACACTCCTTGGTTACATTCATTCATTACACAAGATTCATCAGTTCATAAGTTTATTGTCAAACACAGTCATGGACAACTTTGTATCTCCAATTCACCTCACTTGCACGTCTTTGGACTGTGGGAGGAAACCGGAGCTCTCGGAGGAAACTTACGCAGACACGGGGAGAACATGCAAACTCCACACAGAAAGGACCCGGACCGCCTCACCTGGGGATCAAACCTAGGACCTACTTGCTGTGAAGCGTGTCTTTGTACTGTGGGAGGAAACCGGAACTTCCGAAGGAAACCCACACAGAGAGAACATGCAAACTCCACACAGAAAGGACCCGGACCGCTCCACCTGGTCAAACCCAGGACCTTCTTGCTGTGAGGCCACAGTGCTACCCACTGAGCCAACGTGCCGCCTAGTAGTTAAGATAACATGTTGTATTATAACTACCAAAGGTAAGTGTGTTAGGGTGGGACTACAATGTTAAAATAAGTTAAGAATTTAAAAGAAAATATCGCAATAATGGGGGGGGGGACATTATAGTGTTAGTTACTAACTGGTACATGTTTCACTGCATAGCAACAGGCAACTTGTGGAACTATTTTTTTTGGCGTAGTTAACTGTTTAACTGAAATCCAGGTATTTTAAACAATATTTTGAGTCCTTTGCAAATTTGTTGTTTAAAACTAAGATAACACTAAAGATTGTCGTGTTGTGGCTAATATCACGACTGCGATTGTCCACGCCCTTCACTGTCGGTTCGTCCCTGCGACCGAATCACAGCCGTGTTGTTACTCGCCATATCACCATATATTCTCTCTCGTGTTCTGTTACTTAAGTATATTTCTAGTAAATCAAATACAAGACTAAAGTATCGTGTGCTTCTGGTGTGTTCTTTACAATTTAAATGTAATTCAGGCAATTTTTCCCCATGTAATGTAATAAATACAGACGGAGCGTACATGAACAGGGAATGATGTTAATGATACTGAATGGCTCTGTATGGATTACTGTTAACAACTGCAGGGATCCATACAGAGGTGCAGTCAGTGTTTACTGGCTTTTATTTTTAATTTGAATAGTCAAATTTGATTACCTGAGGGCTTAGAATACAGATAAGACCTTCCCTACTAAAATATACCTTTGTTCCAGTTGTTGAGTCGTTAAACTGACGTGTAATTACCACTTTGCAAAATGTGTAAATAATTGTACGGAATACCGTGAACTAACATCTATAGTGGAAGGAATGAAAGACCCGATAAAAAACCTTTAGTAAATGTTACTAAAATGATGTGACATGTTCAATATACAGCGTTAGTTGAATTGAATATGAAGCTAAATGACTGAAATAGTTTTAACGTGTAGCGTTTTAATACATTTTATTCTGACATAGACAACATGCTAAATCAGCTGTGAGAAGCAAAGCTAACGCTCGGTTAGCTACAGACACTCACACACCTTATAGCACATGTTCAGTTTAGCACTGTTAGCATTCCAGCCCAGCTAGCACTCATTCAGTTTACTATCATTTTAAATAAGACTCGACGAGTCTCACCTTGTATTTATCAAACCCAGCCAGTTGCTCCTTGCTGACATAGTTGTACAGAGCCATGATGAGTGAGAGCAGCTCAGCGCCCACCGCAGACCGACCAGATAACAGCGTACGAACACTACAGAGCACTGAAGCTCACCAGCTCCACACATCAGCCGGTGTTCTGTCGATTTGTCCTACCCTATCGAAACTTCCTACCGTAGCGCAGATTTATAGATCTATCTGTCGATTTGTCCTACCCTATCGAAATGTATTCCTGTAGTAAATATTTAAGTTTTATCGATCTATTCTTATTAAAATTATGTCTATCATATTATAAATTATAGGTATCTTATTATAACTAGTGGTAGCACATCTCGATAGGTATGTATCTTATTATAAACAATAGGTAGGACATCTCGATAGCTCTATATCTTATTATAAACAATAGGTAGGACATCTCGATAGGTATGTATCTTATTATAAACAATAGGTAGGACATCTCGATAGGTATGTATCTTATTATAAACTATAGGTAGCACATCTCGATAGGTATGTATCTTATTATAAACAATAGGTAGGACATCTCGATAGCTCTATATCTTATTATAAACAATAGGTAGGACATCTCGATAGGTATGTATCTTATTATAAACTATAGGTAGGACATCTCGATAGGTCTATATCTTATTATAAACAATAGGTAGGACATCTCGATAGCTCTATATCTTATTATAAACAATAGGTAGGACATCTCGATAGGTATGTATCTTATTATAAACTATAGGTAGGACATCTCGATAGGTATGTATATTATTATAAACAATAGGTAGGACATCTCGATAGGTATGTATCTTATTATAAACTATAGGTAGCACATCTCGATAGCTCTATATCTTATTATAAACAATAGGTAGCACATCTCGATAGGTCTATATCTTATTATAAACAATAGGTAGGACATCTCGATAGGTCTATATCTTATTATAAACAATAGGTAGGACATCTCGATAGCTCTATATCTTATTATAAACAATAGGTAGGACATCTCGATAGGTATGTATCTTATTATAAACTATAGGTAGCACATCTCGATAGGTATGTATATTATTATAAACAATAGGTAGGACATCTCGATAGGTATGTATCTTATTATAAACTATAGGTAGGACATCTCGATAGGTATGTATCTTATTATAAACTATAGGTAGCACATCTCGATAGGTATGTATATTATTATAAACAATAGGTAGGACATCTCGATAGGTATGTATCTTATTATAAACAATAGACAGCGCATCTCGATAGATCTATGTCTTATTATAAATAGTGTTAGCACATCTCGATGGGCTTATATTTTATTACAAATGATAGGTAGCACACTTGATTTATTGACCTGTCTCTCAGACATTTATCTTAATTTTTAATTTATTTATTAGGATTTTAACATCATGGTTACATTCATGACAGGGCAGGTAGTTACTCATTACACAAGATTTATTAGTTCACACATTTAATATCAAACACAGTCAGAGACAGTTTTGTATCTTCAATTTACCTCACTTGCATGTCTTTGGACTGTGGGAGAAAACTAGAGCACCCGGAAAAAACCCCCCACATACACATGGGGAGAACATGCAAACTCCTCACAGAAAGAATCCACCTGTAAATGGAGCCCAGGACCTTCTTGCTGTGAATCAACAAAGCTACCCACTGAGCCACTATACAGCCCATACATCTCAAATAATTGTGTAATTTTTAAACTAGTTTATTAACAACAACACATCCTGAGTCTCTGGTGGATGTGTCTACATTTTTTACATATGTATTTTGGGTGTGATTTGTTATATTCTGCACATTAAAATGTACCCATCTACTGTCACACTGCACCTGAGTAAAACAGGTAACAATGCTGTACAAATCAGTAAATAATGTTCACAATAACTTTTTAATAATAAAGGTAAAATTAGATAAAATATATCTGTATATCTGTATAATATAGCTGCTCTAAATATCTATCATTTCAATCATGCTCTTGTCAGCTCTGTCTTGCAGCATGGAGCAACTTATGCAGTAATCCTCTGCATTGTCTTAAATCACCACTCAGCCCTGCTGTCATGAAGTTCACTTGGCTTTATAATTCCTATTAATTAATGGAGACAGTGGCAAAATCTGGTTTAGCAAAATTCTAACTAGTTTAAAATGTTCAATAACAATATTACCTCCAGCTATTTATACATGCATATGAACTTGAGTTCATCCTGAAAAACTTATCATGTATAAGCACTCTGTAGTTCTAAAATTACTGACTGTAGTTCATCTGTTTCTCTACATACTTTTTAACCTGCTTTCACCCTGTTCTTCAGTGGTCAGACCCCCCACAGGACCACTACAGAGCAGGTATTATTTGGGTGGTGGATCATTCTCAGCACTGCAGTGACACTGACATGGTGTTAGTGTGTGTTGTGCTGGTATGAATGGATCAGACACAGCAGTGCTGAGTTTTTAAACACCTCACTGCTGGACTGAGATTGGTCCACCAACCAAAAATATCCAGCCTACAGCACCCTGTGGGCAGTGTCCTGTGACCACTGATGAAGGTCTAGAAGATGACCGACTCAAACAGCAGCAATAGATGAGCGATCGTCTCTGACTTTACATCTACAAGGTGGACCAACTAGGTAGGAGTGTCTAATAGAGTGGACAGTGAGTGGACACTGTATTTTAAAACTCCAGCAGCACTGCTGTTTCTGATCCACTCATACCATCACAACACACAATAACACACCACCACCATGGCAGTGTCACTGCAGTGCTGAGAATGATCCACCACCTAAATAATACCTGCTCTGTGGGGGTTCTGACCATTGACGAACAGCATGAAGGGAGCTAACAAAGCATGCAGAGAAACAGATGGACTACAGTCAGTAATTGTAGAACTACAAGCGAGTTCTTTTGGCTATGTAGTGTGTATATGTAGTGTTGGCTATGTAGTGAGTATTATATGTATATACAGTATATGTATGTATATACAGTATGTATATATATATATATATATATATATATGTGTATGTGTGTATGATGTATGTACATTTTGATTTTGTAGTAAATAATATTCTAACCCGAAGAACATCTTAATCTCAAATAATTAGAACTAAACTGACAGGGGAGCAGCAAAAAATAGTTGTACATATACAAATAACTGAGTACATAAAAAACGTAATAAATGCTCAACATATTCATTCAGTAATTCACTTTAAACTCAACTTTAACTTCAAACAACCGTTACTGTACATATTGAACTGCTAATAAAGCACAAAACTGAAAAATAACCTAATACATTTTGTGTTGTCATAATGTTAAGGTCGCAGATGGTTATTTAAAAATGATTGGCTTTTCTAGATGTATGAAAAACGCATCTAAAATTACCAAAGGCATGTATAAACGTGGTTAAATACAACGTTAACACAGCATTATTAAGATACACAGTTATTTAACTGTAATCAATCAAGTACAGCTCATTTAAGCACTTTGAATATTTTTATATAGCTTTTTTTTTTAAAGTCACATAATAACATCATTACATACACTTAAACTTTAAACTTTTTAAAGAATTAAAACGAAACCATACGTTACTAACCGCTAGAACAAATAAATTAGGCAAAGGTAGCACAGAATTATAGGCGTTCCCCGCAACGAGTCAAAACCGATGTGCGCATGCTCAGTAGGACAAATCGATGGGTAGGATAAATCGACAGAACACCGGTCAGATCATCTACATCACATCCGCTCTCAGACTCTAACACACACTCACATACACTATCACTATCACTATCACTATCACTATCACTATCACTATCACTATCACTATCTCTCTCTCTCTCTCTCTCTCTCTCTCACTCACACACACTTACACACAACAAGTCACATTCACACTCTTTTACACAAAACCCAAACTGTAGCTCACATGTACACACATGCACTCACAAAATAAAAGTCATTGGGCGAGTACCAGCAGGAGGAGGATCAATAATAATACTAATAATAAAAATTAGCTGCTAAATGTATCAAAATATTGTTTGAATTTATATATATATCCTATATAGTCAACATGTGGAGAAAATTGAAAGTCTAAGATTTTTTCTAAGAAGTTAAGATTAAACTACATTTCTAACTTCTTAATGAAAAGTACAGCAGTTTGACTTTAAAAGTTCAACTTTAATGTCAGTTTTAAATTGTAAAATAACACTTAAATAATTCAATAATAAATCAAAACAAAAGATTGTAAAATAAAACTTAAATGTTTCAATAATAAATTGTAAAATAAAGTCTAACTTTTAAGTTTAGTAAAACATTAGCTGTCTAAAATTCAATATACACATTTTAATTTATATAAGTTCATTGTAGGTTTTCTAAAAGAATGTGGAATTGTGTAAAATATTCATACAATAACTTCTGGTGGTGTGAATAGTCGTAGAATGACATTAAGCTTTGTGCTATGGCTTCGTAATTCTTCATTAGGGATTATGATTAGGCACAGTTGGTGACAAATCTGTACCCATACAAAAAGTACATTGATTACAAGAGTCAGAACAAAAACAAAAACTGTCACCTTATGCTGAACGAAAAAAGTGCCTGGAAAGTCAGAAGAACCACCGAAAAACAAGGAATATGTGTGACACTGTTCACAACTTATCAAAACGTGCAACTTGTATCTACATAAAACATTTAAAGCTTGGATAACAACAGTAAATAGGATTAATTTTATATTTTACATTTAAGTTGTGCAAAGTAAAACAATACTTAATCCATTAAACCAACAAAGTCATTATGTCACGTGTCATTTTTCAGTTGTAATAACATTAAATGAATGTCAATCAGTCCAACACCAATTACAAGGCAGGGGCATGGGGTCAACATTTGGGTAATGTTTGAATTTTAATGAGGTCACATAAACACCATGATGTCTTTGAGCTCTTTGCGGGTGAGATCTGGTACAGTGGCGTCGGAAGCTGGGTAGCCGACAGGAAGCAACATGAGCAGTTTTTCGTTGGCTGGACGTTGCAGGAGGAGCCTGAGCTGAGGGCCACAGTTCAGAGGTGTGGAGGTCACAGTCACCAGACCCACATTCTAAAAAAGGATTGGAAAAAAAGAGTTATCAGTCACCCACCACATGAATGAAAATTATGCACATGCATACAGTTTTATATGACCTGTATGACTTTTATGTGCCAATATACGTATATGGGCTAGTTTGACTGTGCCTTTTATGAAGTACATGGAACTATATTATGGTTGAAGCCCCTATTATCTGGCATGTTTCCTTTAAGAGCATACTAGGATGTTAGTTGCTTAACTATATCATGCAGTACACACATTTTTCTATAATTTGTCACCTGTATATGTGTATGTTATCTAACCTGCAAAGCTGCCAGCAGAAGGCCACATGAGATGGAAACACTTATTTCATTGTAGTACTGAGTCTTTTTTCTTCCGTTTGGCAGAATACCATAGGTCTGCTTGAAGACGAGAATCAGATATGGTGCTGTTTCTAAATATTCCTTTACCCAGTTAGTCCTGAACAGGAAAAAAAATCAGTTAGGGTTCCTAGACAGCTGGGGCTGCACGGTGGCTAAGTGGGTAGCACTGTCGCCTCACAGCAAGAAGGTCCTGGGTTCGATCCCCAGGTGGGGCGGTCCGAGTCCTTTCTGTGTGGAGTTTGCATGTTCTCCCCGTGTCTGTGTGGGTTTCCTCCGGGTGCTCCGGTTTCCTCCCACAGTCCAAAAACATGCAAGTGAGGTGAATTGGAGACACTAAATTGTCCATGACTGTGTTCGATATAACCTTGTGTACTGATGAGTCTTGTGTAATGAGTAACTACCGTTCCTGTCATGAATGTACCCAAAGTGTAAAACATGACTTTAAAATCCTAATAAACAAACAAACAAACCTAGACAGCTGTTTGACACCAATTCACTGCAACTACATGTTTGACTGTTGGTTTAATTTAATGTTTGATTATCCTTATTGTTACCATTATTCCAGCCCCTTTATAAGCATCTCAAGAAAATGCAAAAGATATAATAATAATAATAATAATAATTATTATTATTATTATTAATAATAATATAAGAATTAATAATAATAATAATATAATAATTATTATTAATAATAATAATAATTATTATTATTATTATTATTATTATTATTATTAATAATAATAATAATAATCATATAATAATTAATAATAATAATAATAATAATAATAATAATAATAATAATAATACCCAGCACAACCCTCATTAGGCTGAAACAGTTACTAAAGAATTTCAGTGAGCCATAATTAATCATAAATACAGAACTGTACCACAAGGGGGTGCTGGTGTTTAATACTGTCTCATTTTAGGAAATCCTTTGACAGAAACCTTCCTACCAAACAGAAACACTCTATCTATCAGGGAAACACAGTCCTTACTTCAGTCTGCGCAGATCGTGAACCCATTTATCTCCCATCCTCTGTTTGTAGTTGATTTCCTCCTCCTCCTCCACAATCTCTTTGATCTTGTGTTTGGTCTCATGGTCGGCAACCACCACAAAGGTCCACGGTTCGGTGTGAGCACCGCTGGGAGCCGTGCCTTACAAACACACATGTGCACACAAACATATTAAAAAAAACACATATAGCAGAATTTGAATTAAAAAGTGAACCAAAAATAAACTCATTCATTCATTCATTTATACGTTTTTATTTTAGTTTCATCTTTATCCGAGTCGCAGTGGTTCTAGTGACAGCCAGAAACACTAAACACAAGACGGAATTTTACCCTAGACAGGGCTTAAATTCAACGCAGACCACCAAACTCTCATGCACACAACCCATTTCCAGCAGCCAATTCCTCTTTTTTTTCAATTTCTCCCCTTTTTCAACCAACTTTTTTAGCATATCCAATTACCCAATTGCATTATGCGTCCTCTCTGATGCCGATCCCGCCCTGATTGAGAATAGTAGCCGACTGCATCTTTTCACCTGCACGAGACGAGTTCATATGTGGATCATCTTTGTGTTTGGCGAGCCTCACCCTGATCAACGCATGAATATTTTACATAGTTTAACAACGTCATGCTGATGTCAGCAGTATCTGCTGGTATTGAGTGTGGTGTAGGAAGTACCTGCAGTGCGTATCACATAATCGATCACCTCTCGAGGTACAGGTTCTGGACTGATAAAGCGCACTGACCGGCGCTCATTCAGGAGTTTGTAGAAATGTTTGGAGCGCTCCAGCATTTCTTCCTCAGAGTAACGATGAGGCGTGTATGGAACATGAGGAAGATCCTCTGACTCTGAAACTGCCCAATCATCGTCCTCTGCAATAAAGGAAAAGTGAGACTGTGTCAATCAACTTTGATTAACCCGGACATTTGGATGTCATAAAATCAGCATAATAAACTGGGTAAAAAGTTACATTTTAAAAAGAAATTACATTTATTTGCTGTAATGACAGTAAGCACTGGAGCTAACATGGACTTTACAAGTTTTAGCAAAATCTTATGATATCCAAGCAGGATTCCAATAATCATTTTGTGATGTTACTGAATGCTTGGATTTCTCTGTTATCAAATCCCCCCATAAATGCTTGACGCTGTTAAGGTCAGGAGACTGTAGAGTCCAGTCAGTACTTCCTGATGTACTTTGGAAAGCTTTGAGGTTTGATATTTGTAATGAAAAAATAAAAATGCAAAATAGATGCAAAATCACTAGTGGTGTCAGACCTTTTGCCTCTGCTCTATATATTTTTATAAAAACATTAAACAATCATGCAGGGTTAGAAACCTTATAAGGAAAGTGAGATTATTGAACACTTAAACACTTCATGCATTTCAGGCCTTTCCAGCAGCATGAAATTAAACACTGAATGCTCTTTTGTGCAGGACACTTTTATAGAATCAAGATCCCATGAAACTGACGTCATGCTCCACAAGTATCCTCTCAGGGGCAAAATGGCATTTATTAGAATGCAGAAATTTGCATGAGTACACATGTATACAGGGCTTTGTACATTTACAGTAGGCCAACCAGGAATTCCTACAACTTTCTACATATAGCATATCAAATAATTAAATAACTTAATGTTTTTATGTTGACTTAATATATTCTAGCAAAACATCAAGTGACCTTAAACTTGCTGTACATTACCCTTTAATCTGACAGAAAAGGTTTGGTTGCACCAGAATTGGTAAGCAAAATGATAACTAAAATAACATTAGTTTAAAAAAAAAGTCACAGTAATAAGTGATTTCTGATACAAATACATTTAGCCATAGTAGCCAAGAGCAGAGTTCCAATACATTGAATATGTTGACCCATAAAATGTACACAATACCACAGCTGCTTTGCTATTTCGAAGAGGTGGTGCTTGACTCGGATCCACAGCTGATACAAAATAGCATAAGCACTAACTATAGCACTGTGCTCTGATTTCACATTTTTTTAGACTGGCTAGATGTTGTTTGTAGGAAAAAACTGCTTGACTTCCATAATTAAATGCAAAATAAGACTGTGTGTCCATTATTCCAGAAAGGATGAGGAGTGGTGTACTTGTGAGCTGTGTGAAGTGTAGCCTAATGGCTATTTAAAACTAGCCAACAAGCAGGCCAACAAACAACTAAATGGTCAAATAAACACATAGTTATCCTAATAAGTAATTCTACCAAGGTTCTAAACTTGTCCTTATATATTATTCATGTTAATCTTGATAAATGGCTTTGAGATATCCATGGTTAGTGTTAATAAGTGGGATGAGGTGGGGTTTTTGAGAAAAGAACCTTAAATCAACAAGTAATAAATGTAGAAGTTCAAAATAGCCCAATTCTCTCTAAGAAGGTTGGATGGGGTGTGGCTTTCTTGCTGCTTCAAGAGTGACCTCTACTATCTCGTTCAAACACCAGCACAAATGAATAACAGAGAGAGAAGCCTGGCTCTTCATGTCTGCTTAGGCTCTCTGCAAGAATCTGCGGATGGCAAATTCACACATCGAGACACACACAGGAGGTGTGTGCTACCCTACAGTCCTGTTTGAGGGTGTCAGGTAATCACCCCAGTGCGCTGAAATAGAGTAAATCCACACTGACAGTGCAAAAAGAAGAAGGAAAGGTGTAACTCCAAATTGGATTGAAAAACAGATATCAAAACAAATGTAACAGCTTACAAAGTAAAAGTCTTCATATGACAAAAAAACTCTGATAAAAAGCTGCAAATAAGAAATGCTGAGTTATTATTGGTTTAAAGCATTGTAGTATTGGTTGGTACCATTGTCTCTGCTGCTGATCTCTGTATCGTCCTGCAGGTCTTCATCCACCCAGGGCCGGGCTTTTGTCTCCGATCTCTTACTCCTGAAAGTCTTTTTATCTGAGGAGGATTGTGATCTCTGTCTAGATTTAAACATGAAGGCAATCACCACACATAATATAGCCACAAACAGTGGAGTCAGAGCTGATATAAGAGCCATAACAGAGCCGGGACTGTACAGGACAGAATCCTGAAGAGAGCTGAACAAAGTAACCAGTGTTCAGACAGTAGAGGTAAAGTTACAGAGCGTAACCTGTTAATGATTTACCCAAGCTCTCTCTCTCTCTCTTTCTCTCTCTCTCTCCCACACACACACACACACACACACACACATGTTCCAAATTACTTTAAACCCCCCACAACTAGCGTACTAAATACCACATATCCACAGTGGAGTAAGTGTGCTTATTGGGGTGCTTTAAATGCAATGTGGACCCTTGACATCCAAAAGCAAGTATTTTAGCTTGCACTCTCTCAACACATGTATTGGGTGACTTCACTTTTCAACTTAACAATGATAATGGCAGGTCTCTGATTAGCCTTGAGTGGCCTAGACTGTGGCCAAAGTGGCTTTCACAAAGTATTGAATAAAGGTTCTGAATACATTGTAAATAAAATTTATTGTTCCAATGAAATATATCCATTATTAATCAAATCCACAACACAATAAAATGTGAAAAACATCACTGAGTGCTGTAGATTTGAGAATGTTGAATAATATCAGTATAATATCGTATCTATAGGCTGTTAGATAGACAGACTGATGGAATGCTTTTTAAATATAATATGTTTAATTTAATACTTTATGAAATATGATTTGACAGCATGATCATCAGCCATTCAGAACAGCTTCAGAATAATTCTCAACCTTGCTCATGATGTTCACCCATCATTAATGCTAATTACATCCCAGTGTCAGTGTAGGGGGAATTTAATGCAGCTCATAATCCTAAAATGAAAATGGATGAACTTTTCTGCCTGCACAAATTTCAGCATCACATATCGCATCCCAGCATGCAATTTCACGCCCTCCAATCTCAGCAGAAACAGCAGCAGGGAGGGATGTAAACTGTGTGTGAGAAAAGAAGCTTTCTTTCTTTGTCTTGAAAAGCTGCAGACAGACAGGGATTCCACACAGTAAGATTTCATTTTAGTGAGTTTTACTTTAAAGTTGGTGCTTTTCAAATCTAAATGAATAAAGCAGCAGCATTAATTAATTAATTAACAAAGGCATAAATTGCTAATTAATTACTTGATTTTTTTTTCTTCAATCATGCTTCTCTTTTTGTACATGTGCCACTTTCTTTTTTAATCATTTCATTTTTTATTTCACTCCTAAAATCACTGGGCACAATGCAGTAACACACCCTGAACAGGACGCCAATCCATCACGGGGCCTTGACCCAACCATCACCTCTCTTTTGGAAATACACATAGCTGCATGATGCAATACCAAGAATCTGTGCCCAGATTCTAAAGTGTACTTAAGTAGCTGTGGGTTTCATTACATAAGTTGGTTAATAACTGTCTGTAAAATATTAATCAGCAATAAATTCTGAATTGCTGCCATTGGTGGTTTAATGTAACACCCATTATAGCTGCTCTTAGATACTCTTATGGCCCTTTTCAATTGCATAACAGCCTACAGTACAATATATATAAGCATTTAAATCCAGTACTATCTTAAGTGTAGCGGCTAGTATAGACACATATTATACATGTATAAATACAAACATCACCAAGTGACCATAGACTTTCATTATAGTAGTATATGACTAAACAGGTTTCCTGTTTCTTTCTTATCACAGGGAAAATGTGAATAGTAAAATCCTTGTCCATGATAATCACACTTATGCTACATATGAAGTAAAAACTGTAGAAATAAGGTTAAAACTGTAAAGTATTTCTAGGCCTTTTTACGCCTGTCTAATTATGGGAGTGATTCATGGTCTGATTTTACTGGAGGCGTGTAGATATGTGTAGGTCACTGAAGAATCTGTATGGCATGTCTGATGCTGTATGGACAGGGGGATGGGGGTTGGGACCAAAGAAAAAGAAAATCTTGTACACAAATAGAAGAGGATACTTTTGAGAGAAGGAGAAACTAAAGTCAGCTAATTTAAAACTACAGTATTTGGTAAAAGAGAACTCTCACATTACAGTAATTTCTAAATATTAATAAATCTTTATTAAAATGTATTCCTGAACAAAACCATGCTTCCCAAATATTGCTACCTTCCTTTTGCTTTCTTATAAACAAAATGTAACTAAAAAGATACCATTTACTTTTTTACTTTAAGTTGTTTAAAAGTGTTAAGCAGTTATTCCAGACTGCCTGGTTTAATAAAGTATAAACGTGAGGTGCCACAGAGGCCAAAAATCCTTAGTCATTTATTAAGATTTTTATTACACAAAAAAATCATGCAATGGCTTTAAAAGTAGCTACACAAATAAAAAATGTCCATAAATACTGCTAAAAATTTAGGAAGTCTGTTTTAATTCAGTCCCCTGACCTCAACCCTGTTAAAACCTTAAGGTGAGATGAAAAATAAAGGATGTATAATCCTGGAAACTGTTAAACTGTTAATCCAAAAATTATTTTGGATTCAGAAGTGTTTTCAGATTCTGATTTAGTAAAGCATATGGTTCTGTTAAACAGCTGTGAAAAAAAGAATGATTTTTTAATGACGGCTTTGTTATTTAACTGAATGAATTTACTTTGATCAAAAGTTGGATTTTCATTTTATGATTTATGTATATTACACTAATGGTACCAATAGCTCTGGGGTTGACTATAGGTAAGTAATTAATAAGAAATGCATTAATTTAATCGCTATAAGACCCTTCTTGACTAACATTGTTTATGTTTGGTAGTTTAAGTTACTGGATTTAATGTCAGTACCGACAGTATGCTAATCGCTAGTTTATGCCGATCAGCGCATGCGTGAAAAGTGAACGCGCCTGTCATTAGATTCGATCCCCACATTAACCTTGAGGCCACAGCGCTGCTTCTCGTGAACGCGCCTTGAAAAGTGGGTTATGAAATTTAAAGGGACCGCGTCCTTATTTCCATTTTAATGTGTAAAATGTTTCATCACACAATAATTAGATATACAAATCAAATACCGTCTAAAAACCCATTCCATCCCCCAAAACGGTAATTGTTAGTGCCTAATAAGAAATTAAAATGTAATAAACACTTTTTATATGTATTTGTACTTTATTCAAGAGATGTCTTTAATACAAAACAAGTATGTAAATGCCTTTAGTTTTAAAATGATTTTTAAATACATAAATATAATAATCGGCTTCTTTGTAGTTGACAGTACTGTAAAATAGACGTCAACAACCATGTTAGCTGATGTTTATATGAGTATTAAATAATTGGCCAGTCTAGTCAGCTTGCTACAGCTCCATGTTATACCACTCATAACAAATTTAAAAACATAAAATAAATACAAATACGTCTTGTAAATACTTTCTATTTTTGGACGACAAAAACGTGCACAGTCAAAAAATACATTAAAAAGCAGAAACGTACAATATTAAACACATGCAACAGATGCTGAATTTTTAATTCAAATTAAATTCAGTCTTTTTTACTTTATTGTAATTAAAACAACATAAAATGAACCACACTGCATAATAAAAAAAAACACAAATAAACACACATATTGCAGTATTACAGCCAATGAAAATTCATAATAAAATATCAAAAAGATATAAAAACAAATATTGTAAAGTGTTGTGCTAAAAAATTCTATTCAAACATGCAAAATTAAACATGTCAATAACTGAAAATTCAAATACAACAGTCCCAATGCTTATTGAATTCATTACAAGAATAAAAAGACCCTAAAAAAAAAACTCATTTACACACAAATACAGATCAGACCTTCTCACCAGCTTACAAAGGATACGTTCACACTGCAGGTAAAAATCACCAGATCTGTTCTTTTCCTTTTTATGGTGATGTACATACAAAAAACAGCACAAATCAAAACTAATCAGACCTTTTTAAGAACATTTGAAGATCTGGGCCACATTAAAATGAGATCATTTAAATAAAATACATATCCAATCTTCATTAATGCAACCCCAGTCTTAAGAACCTGATCTGAATTCATGTGAGTTTTACACTCAACATGATTTTTATTTAAATTAATTTATGAAAGTTATTTTGTTCTGATATATTAACACCAAAATGATTTATCAGTAGAGCATCAAATAAATGTTTAGTGATTTATATGATTCACTGGTAAAAAAAAAATATATATATATATTTTCGATGAAGATTTTAATCATAAACTCTTAAAGTTAAGCTTAAAATTCTTTAAATAATTTTACCCACAATAATTTTGTTTTGTTATCGTATTGCACTAAAATTAAATGAGAAAAAAAAACTATACGTTTTTGGGGTTCTACTTGATGTTAACAAAACTGAATGAACTTCCATTAGCCCTTTGTTATTTTGATATCATAACTCTTTGAGAAAGTTTAAACACCTCTAAAGGTTTTAACAATATTATTTGCTACATGTCTCCTTTCATTAAAGTGTCTAACAAATTCACTCACAAAGCTTATTATTAAATCCACATGTCTACTTTGGCAACATGTCGTTGTCATCTTGGTTTGTAAAATGAAGCATATTCAGCCCCAAACTACTATTTATTTTATTGTATATCAGATAACACATTTTAAATGTAGTAAACTAAAATTAGGTTGATTTGTAAAAAAGTATTACCCTTGATCATATGCCACAGTATACTATATAATGTTATAATGTAACTTCATCCCTAGTGTATAATAGGATGGTGGTAGCATCATGTCAGAAGTAAAAGCAGCAAGGACTAAAAGTCTGGTCAGGATTGATGGGACAATAAATAAATCACAGTCCAGGGAGATCTTGAATTTAAAGAAATTACCCATTTGCCAAAAAAGACATTCAGTTGCACTGACCTAAATCAGCACTTGAGTATTTATAATGAGCGGTCCTGTAAGTGTTTTAAATGTAACCATATCACACATCTGTAAGGAATAGCTCAAAGCTGTAAAATGTGTTCACATATTCAGACCAGACTATGCAATGTACTCAAGAAGTGAACATTTCATTTTTTTAATATTCCTATGTAGATCCAATTCTTTGTTATTTGTCTTAACTAGGAGAATTGTGTAAGTTTACATCTCAAACAATTCTTTAACAGAACTGAATTTAATTTATGTGCATTTTTAAGCAAATGTATTGCAGGGTAACACACACACACACACACACACACACACCTACCTACCTTGTTATTATGTTAATATATGACATAAACTGTAGTGTATTAGTGACGTAAATATCAGGAAGATGCATCAAAACACATCTAAACAGGTGATTTTGTCAGCAACTACAGTACCCAGCATGCCTTGCTGCCAAAACCATTTCACACAATATCTTTAAACTAGAACACACTGATAACTTATCTAAAATCAAACAATGACTTAAAAAAAAAAAAACTAAACTAAACTGTACCGTATACAAAAAAGAAATGTTAAATTAACAGAATCAAAAGTTGTTTGATTCAGTTTAAACTTGATCCAAGCAGTTAAAATAAAGTTAGAGGTTTATAAAACCTTGAGGTTTTAGAAGGCTGTGCTAAACTGATGCTACGATCTATATTGGAGTCCTGGTTGACCATTTGCAATCTGGGATTTGTAGTCCAGATTACAAGTAGCGAAGAAACTGGGCTGGGTGAAAAATTTTGGGAGTTGCAGTCTTTGTTGCTGGATTGTCGTTGGCATTTTATAAGCCCTTTAAATGTTTTTCTTCTGTGGGGCACCAAGTCTTCTCATTCCCCTTATCCTCCCGAGCAGTTCCTGTACGAAAGCCTACAATAGAAAAAGGTCACAATAGAAACAAGATTAACTGCTTGTCAGATGCTATTGGTTCTTTCATATAAAACCAGTTTACTAAAAGGGATTTGACTCATTTCAGATATTTTTAACTTACATCAGTTGGCTTATAGCAGTCTGTGAGAGATTCCTGGTAGGACACAAAAACAAATTTCAGCACCATTATTTTAACATAACATTGACCAGTTCCATCTAATCCTGCAAACCAACAGGACACAGTATTAGTGGATACTCAAAGCATTAACATATGACATGATTACATTTCATTAGTGTAGAAACACTTACCTGTAGTTTTACAGCCCTCTCATCTTCGCTGTTTACCTCCAGTAGATCATCAATGTCAATCTCAACCTCAGGCATTTCCTCATCCTGCAAAACAAGCAAAATAATTTGTAATAAAAATTAAAAATATATACTGGGTTTTATGTCTATTTTCTGAAAATAAATTGTATTTATTTAATTCCATTTAAGCCAACACTGCCATAACAGGTAGTTTGGGTCCAAAAGAGCTACGGTCCTGGAGATCTGGACTTTGTTCTGTTTTTCACACAAAACAACATGTATACTTTACCCATGATTTTTATATACTGCAGCTTAGAAACTCCTACAAAGTAAGATTTAGGCTTCTGACAATTCATTTGAAGCTGCTCTCAGCTGCAAGTTCTCACCATACAGTCACATTCTGTGCCAAAACAGTGGGTTTTCATGAAACCTCTCAAACGTTTTCAAAACACCCTATAAACACTCTGGAGATGGTCAGGGCACATGGGGCTGGGGTTAATCTGAAGGCCTATTAATCACCATAGTGATGACACACAGACACACAAACACACACACAGACAGACACACACACACACACACACACAAACACACATACTATGACTATAAATACACATCCTCTCTCCATCTGAAGTGAGGTGTGGAAAATCCAGGGCTGTTTTTCCTTTAGAAAGCTGTTTGGGATGGAAGATTGATAACTAGGTGTGAAAGAGAGGAAGACTGAGAAAAGTTATGGACAGACATTGGTGGTTCTATGCTACTTGTACTGGGGCACACGCAGAAGTAAGAGGGACACAGCCGTACCTTTTGGCTTGCTGATCGGTCATAAGGGCAGGACAGTGTAGCTGGTACAAAGGCAGTTACACACTTTGTTTTGTTTGTTTATTAGGATTTTAACGTCATGTTTTACACTTTTGGTTACATTCATGACAGGAACGGTAGTCACTCATTATACAAGGTTAATCAGTTCACAAGGTTATATCGAACACAGTCACGGACAATTTAGTATCTCCAATTCACCTCACTTGCATGTCTTTGGACTGTGGGAGGAAACCGGAGCACCCAGAGTAAACCCACGCAGACACGGGGAGAACATGCAAACTCCACACAGAAAGGACCTGGACCACCCCACCTGGGGATCGAACCCAGGACCTTCTTGCTGTGAGGCGACAGTGCTACCCACCGTGCCACCCCCATTACACACTAAATGGATTTGATTTAACACTAAAGTGAGTGTATCTTGGCCATACCTATAAAGAAACTGACATTAGAGTTTTCTTTGGTTTTGGTTTACACTTTCTTGAACAAATAATAAGGCTTACTTTATTTAGTTTTGCATCACCCTTTTCCAAAACTGCATTTACATTCCTTCCTCAGATATTGTAGTACTAGGTACATTTATAATGAGAGAACTGTGTAATTAGTTTCCTTCTGCAGATCCTAATTTAATATTTCATTGTCTGTATCACAACAAATCAAAACAAATAACCTCGAGCCATCATTAATTTATCCACTACATGGCTTTCTTTTAAAATATTTACATATGTCCTTTACTTCATGTGAAAAACCTTTAAAAAACTGGCTCTGACTGAAAGCCAGTCCAGTTTTTAGTGAAAGAAATTTAGTGCCTGTGGTGAATTTGCAGTTGCCTAATGACGCCCCTGTGGACAGAGAGAAATGCTTTTGGAGTAATCACTGATGTTTCTGCTTCAAAACTACTTTAGTTTAGTGTGCCATTTCTTTACTGCCTTATGTAATCATACTGCAAATACAGTCACCTGGCCAGTGGCAAATTCTTATGTAGAGCACTAACATGTTTCTTTGTTGTTCCTTCGCTTCTTGAGCTGGCAGCTCAACAAAACAGTAAAAGTCACTATTGTAGCAGCAAAGAGCTCATTCCTCATCTTGCCTTGCTGAACTTAGACATGGTCAATAATAATATAAATAATAGAATGCAGAAAGACCCACTCGACATACAAATGCTCACTTCTGATATAGTAACAAGCTGCTTTATTTAAAACTATAGTTGAAACCACTTAATTAGAACCACCCAGGTGTAGGTTTTCTTGTACTGTGATGTCAAGCAGATTGGGTCAACGCCAAACCACACCACCTTTGCTAGAATAAAAGTGTCACTGACAGTACCGGTTTAATAGCTTTTTTGTAAGAGTGTATAAAGAATTGCAGCAGATTGGCATAAAGAGCCAGAAGCAATAGAAACTGAATCGGCCAATGAATGAGAAGAACAGCCCGAGGGTGTAAGGAAATTAGAGGTGTCAGCAGCAAATCTTCTTTCATGCCAAGTGAAATCGAATATGTGCATCACCAGGGCTGGGAACGCACAATCCACTTAACAACCTGACGTGGCTGAAGATAAAACAGTGACTGCACCATTTATAGATACCACTAAGACTTTTAGGACATCAAACCTGCAGTGTGGGAAACTTTATACTGACCTAATGGAGCTTTAATGCTTGTAATGGGTGCATTTCATATGGAAAACCTAATGGTTTAAGACAGCAAATACGCTACTGGATAGCAACTACACTACTGGTCAGAGTCAAGAAGCATGCACAACATACAACACTGACACTTCACTCCCTGGGTAGCACTTACGTTAAAGACTGCCCTCAAGAAAGTGTTTCCATCACCAAACCAGTTTCAGGTAGATACTGGTAGATCATTTCTATTCCCAGTCATCAATGTGCTACATACCTGATTTTTCATCAACAGTCCATCACTCTCGCCTATTTTAAGTGACTCCCACATATAACCTACAGCTCAGGACACATTTAAACTGGGCTGATTGGAAACTGGACCCGAAGTGCCTCAAGCTGTACTATATTTAAGAAAAAATCTGACATGCACAACCCACCTACCATCCCACATTTGAATTTAGCCTCTTTGTTAGCTGTCTCATGCTGCATTAAAATCTCTCATACAAAATACTGTCTGAGCCCTTTTATAGCTGACACATGCTGTTATCTAACAAACAATCAAATAAAATTCACCTGTACAGATGTGTGAAAACAGATGTGTGTTTGTAAATGGAATATTTGCACTTTACAAGCCTTTGGCAGTCAGATATGTTTGAAATAAGTCTGAATGTACAGCTGAATGTTGTCACATCTGTGTGTGTGTGTGTCCCTAAACACATAAATCCATATTAGTTCATTCAGCCCAGCAAAGTGGGGCAGCCATTCAAATAAGCTAATGGCAGCAGCTCAGAATCAATCATCCATGATGTTCAGGTGGTGAGCCAAGACTGGATGTCAGGCACAACAAAGGCAAAACCAAACCTCACCACAGATGGGCACATCCTGTTATGGAAATACTGAAGACCATTTCAGGACAGACACTCTGTAGTTGTGTGTGCATTTATTCTGTAATAAGCTGAATTTGCAGCTTGAATTAAAGGAAAAACTGGTAGCTGAGCCAGTAGGGCTGTCACAATGCATTTTACCTAGCATTAATAAACCACCGGCTCATTTCACTCTGATATACAAAGTAGTTTTTATTCTCTGATTTCACGTGGAAACATGATGAGCCAAAATAAACTCTCTCATGTTTAAATAAACTTAACTTTATATTCTGATATTTCCCAGCTCTGTGTTGGAATCAGTTTTGTGAGCATCTACATGAACATACAGCTGTACAGAAAGAAAAGCCGAAGGGAAGTGATGAGGAAGTGGGTCAGTAATTAGTGCCTGTATTAGTGAGGGATTTGTGCGGGGCTGATAAGGGATGACAATTGTTTATGTGCATGCAGAGCAATGGGATGGTGTGATTACCTCCAGGTGGGGTGATGAAGTTCTTGATGATGTTTCTTATTTTTGTCATTTTTTTCTCTTAGTGTTTTTGTTACAACTAATAAAACAAACACCTATTTACAAAATAAAGGACATCTAGCACAATAAAAGCATGCAATATTTACAGGAATATCATTTTGGTGAGCACATCCACAAAGCAAATATAATATTATTTATTCCCAGGTATATGACAAATGTTTACCAGTTTGACTAACAGCAGTGATAGCTCAGTGGTTAAGGTACTGGACTTGTAATCTAAAGATTGCCGGTTCAAGCCCCACCACCACCAAGTTGCCACTCTTGGGCCCCTGAGCAAGGCCCTTAACCCTCAATTGCTCAAAAATTGTGTTCAGTCATAACTGTAAGTCGCTTTGGATAAAAGCGTCTTCCAAATGCTGAAAATGTAAATGTAAATGACTAAATAAGCCTGAGATTATTTACCTTCAGTCACTGTTTGTGGGGAGTTTGGTGTGTTCTTATGTTTGTATGGGGTTTCTTTAAGTACTCTGGTTTCCTTCTAGCTTTTAAAAACACACTCAAGGTGGATTGGCTGTTCTAACTTGCCCCTAGGTGTAAGTGAATAAATGAATTGGTAAACAGTTGGTGCCCAGCGATGGATTCGTGTCAGTTGTTGTTTTAACCAATGGCAACCAGGATCACATAAAGCAATCACTGAATCTCAACAAATACCTAGCAGACAGTGTACATGTAAATGATCTGTCAGAAAGTACTCTGTTAATGTAGCCACATTTTAATTAAACTATCAGAAAACAATTAATAAGTCTCCCCAATCACACTATAGCCACCACTTCACCACCACTTGTGACGGACAACACATGCTTCTCCAAAACATCCAACCACCTTGACTACCACTGCATTATTGATCACGCAAACAGCAATACCATTCCTTCCTCTCTGTGCATCACTGCTCAAGTGAATCATGAAATGTGATTAAACTGATGCTGGTTTTAAATCACACACATGTACTATGTATGTCATTCTGGGTGCTTGGATCTGCACTTTGTTTTACACATCATTGATAAATAAGCACCAACGCCAGGAACCGCAACACAACACACACAAAACCTTTCAAAATAACTGGCATGAGGTTTAATAATGTGCCAGTGCTTGCTCATTCTGGATGAGCATCAAATATTGTGTGCTTATAAAAAAGGTCAGGAGTTTAAACACTTCTCTTTCTAAATTTAAGCAAATAATCACCTCATATACACAGTACTACTTACACACACCACATTAGACACACACACAGGTGCCGACAGGGCATAACTCAGATTAATCAGATGTACAAACATTACACAGATGCACAAACAACATTACACCCCATCTTTCACTCTCATACATGATGCACAGTGGTCCTGTCAACACCTAAACGAAGTAGCCAGAACCTTGTGGCATTAATACTTCAACACAAGGTTATAAATGTTCACAAAATTCAACTCTTATTGTGACAAACTGCCTGATAAGGCACCGCTGCTTCTTTCTGCTGCTGATCAGAGCTGATAAACCGATCAAGGCAAGCTTCCAATCTTTCACCTGCTCTGATGTCTCTGAGTTTTTTAATATCATGTTCAAACTGAAGTTTTTTTTCCAGATTTTGTTTCTTGGCATCATGATGAAACTCCAGTTCATTTGATTAGAAAAAAATAAGAGGTTCTAAGAATCAGAGCATTTATAAAGACACATTATACACCGATCAGCCATAACATTAAAACCACCTCCTTGTTTCTACACTCACTATTCATTTTATCAGCTCCACTTACCATATAGAAGCACTTTGTAGTTCTACAATTACTGACTGTAGTCCATCTATTTCTCTACATACTTTTTAAACCTGCTTTTACTCTGTTCTTCAATGGTCAGGACCCCTACAGGACCACCACAGAGCAGGTATTATTTAGGTGGTGGATGATTATCAGCACTGCAGTGACACTGACATGGTGGTGGTGTGTTAGTGTGTGTTGTGCTGGTATGAGTGGATCAGACACAGCAGCGCTGATGGAGTTTTTAAATACTGTGTCCACTCACTGTCCACTCTATTAGACATTCCTACCTAGTTGGTCCACCTTGTAGATGTAAAGTCGGAGACGGTCACTCATCTATTGCTGCTGTTTGAGTTGCTCATTTTCTAGACTTTCAGCAGTGGTCACAGGACACTTGTTGCCTTGCCTTACTTTTGGTGTAGCTTTCAAAAATGGTCCTTTTTGAAATAGTAACTAATAATGTTAGTTTTCTTACATTAGTGCTTTTGGTGTACTTTTGCATGCCTGGTCACTTTTGTCATAGTTTTCTAAAATTCCATGTTTTGTTGCATTTGTTATAATCTTCTAAACTTATAGCTAGAAAGCTTTTATTTCTGACTTGTTGACAAGTTTTTGGGCCTTGCATGTCTGGTCATATTTGGTATACCTTTCATTCTTTGAGCTTTCACTGTAGTTTTTTAATTGTTTATTTTTCTAACCTTGGTAATTTTGGTGTATTTTTCTTGCTTTTTTTGATCGTAAAGTAGTATGCAAAATGTTTCACACTAATCTAAGCTAATAAAGTATAAACACAGATTTGTAATTCAGTGGCCAAAAGCTGCTCTCTAGGGCTGCACACATGCATTGATGTGATTCAAACTGCAGGTTGAAAACCTCTAATCCATCATGCTTCTGTTCTGATGTCCTTGACTGCATCTGACATTATTGGCACCAAACTGAAGGAATATTTACAATTACAAAAAATGAGAAATATGAACACAGATCGCGAGAAGCATTACTAAAGATTCTTTATATATGGATCAAAAGTAACATACATGGCATATGTTCCAAACTAAAAAAATTACCACATACACAATATTTGCATGTGTGTGTGGTGTATGAGCCATTACCAGCATCAGCACAAACAATAAACAGGTGACGACAAGGGATATATAACTCAATTAATCAGTTGAATAATCCACATCCATCAACATGCTGACAAAGGGAAAATCCATCCATCTCAAAGCAGCGGTTCATTAGATAAATACACACTGCCTGCAGCCTCAAAAAACTTGCAGATTCAGAACACAAATTCAAATCATTCAGTATCAATGAAATGATTAATAATATGTATACATGTTAACTAGTCACAGTATTATTTATATTTTTTGTTTATATTGATCACAGCTTATTGCTTCCACACCCAAGGTTGCTTTACACTCTTATAAGCTAGAAAACAAAAAATGACACAAAAGTACAATGAAACCATCCACAGAAAAGTTCCTCCAAAGGTGCCGTCATGCTTTGGTTGTCTTGAGTGTTAAAACAAAAGGAAGAGCTCTCTGTGAAAGCAGCGTCCGTTTGTCATTTGCTTAAACAAATCATTTCTACATCACCTCAACAAAGAAAAGAATTCCCAGCAGACAGGCAAGTGTTCCATCCAGGAAAACACCCAGATTCAAATGCTTTTTGGTGTTGCTTTGGTGTCGTTTTTTGATCATGCATGCCTAGTCTCCTTTGTTGTATTCTAACCTCAGAACTTTGAATGTGGGTTCCAGGACTTCATGCCTTGTTTGGCATTTTTCGTGTAATTTTTTTACCCTGACATTTTGAGTATTTTCTTTATCTTTGCACGTTTGGTTTACTCTTTTAACTTTGGTGCATTTGGTTTAGTTTCTTACGTTGTAGCTTTTTGTGTTATTTCCTGACCTTTGTACTTTTTTGGCAGATTTCTAAACACACTTTTATGGTTGTTTCTGACCATTTTAATTTTATTTAGGCATTGGTACCTTTTCTTTAGCTTTTATGCCTATTAAAAATATATGTAACAGATGCTCTATGTTAAAAACTGTGATATTTATGGTAAAAGAGTTTGTATTAATATGTAAACTGTTCCACCACTAGATTAAAAGACCAGCTACAAACCGTGTTGTACAGAAAATTTGACTAAAAGTATGAGGTTCTTTGTGCCACCTTATTGTGAGGTTAAGCAGCGTTTCATCTACAGGAACACACTGGAGCAGTCGGGTCGATTTATTCGAGCTTTCCACTGGAATACCAAGTACCTTTCAATTCCACTGAGACACCTTAGGTGAGACACCCATCAAGACACAGCCAACAGCAACATCCACATCCCCCCATGCACACACGCAGAACCAATTTATATATATATATATATATATATATATATATACAGTACATACATATACATATGTATATATACAGTACATATATACACATATATATATACAGTGTATCACAAAAGTGAGTACACCCCTCACATTTCTGCAAATATTTCATTATATCTTTTCATGGGACAACACTATAGACATGAAACTTGGATATAACTTAGAGTAGTCAGTGTACAGCTTGTATAGCAGTGTAGATTTACTGTCTTCTGAAAATAACTCAACACACAGCCATTAATGTCTAAATAGCTGGCAACATAAGTGAGTACACCCCACAGTGAACATGTCCAAATTGTGCCCAAATGTGTCGTTGTCCCTCCCTGGTGTCATGTGTCAAGGTCCCAGGTGTAAATGGGGAGCAGGGCTGTTAAATTTGGTGTTTTGGGTACAATTCTCTCATACTGGCCACTGGATATTCAACATGGCACCTCATGGCAAAGAACTCTCTGAGGATGTGAGAAATAGAATTGTTGCTCTCCACAAAGATGGCCTGGGCTATAAGAAGATTGCTAACACCCTGAAACTGAGCTACAGCATGGTGGCCAAGGTCATACAGCGGTTTTCCAGGACAGGTTCCACTCGGAACAGGCTTCGCCAGGGTCGACCAAAGAAGTTGAGTCCACGTGTTCGGCGTCATATCCAGAGGTTGGCTTTAAAAAATAGACACATGAGTGCTGCCAGCATTGCTGCAGAGGTTGAAGACGTGGGAGGTCAGCCTGTCAGTGCTCAGACCATACACCGCACACTGCATCAACTCGGTCTGCATGGTCGTCATCCCAGAAGGAAGCTGACGCACAAGAAAGCCAGCAAACAGTTTGCTGAAAACAAGCAGTCCAAGAACATGGATTACTGGAATGCCCTGTGGTCTGACGAGACCAAGATAAACTTGTTTGGCTCAGATGGTGTCCAGCATGTGTGGCGGCGCCCTGGTGAGAAGTACCGAGACAACTGTATCTTGCCTACAGTCAAGCATGGTGGTGGTAGCATCATGGTCTTGGGCTGCATGAGTGTTGCTGGCACTGGGGAGCTGCAGTTCATTGAGGGAAACATGAATTCCAACATGTACTGTGACATTCTGAAACAGAGCATGATCCCCTCCCTTCGAAAACTGGGCCTCATGGCAGTTTTCCAACAGGATAACGACCCCAAACACAACCTCCAAGATGACAACTGCCTTGCTGAGGAAGCTGAAGGTAAAAGTGATGGACTAAACCCAATTGAGCACCTGTGGGGCATCCTCAAGTGGAAGGTGGAGGAGTTCAAGGTGTCTAACATCCACCAGCTCCGTGATGTCATCATGGAGGAGTGGAAGAGGATTCCAGTAGCAACCTGTGCAGCTCTGGTGAATTCCATGCCCAGGAGGGTTAAGGCAGTGCTGGATAATAATGGTGGTCACACAAAATATTGACACTTTGGGCACAATTTGGACATGTTTACTGTGGGGTGTACTCACTTATGTTGCCAGCCATTTAGACATTAATGGCTGTGTGTTGAGTTATTTTCAGAAGACAGTAAATCTACACTGCTATACAAGTTGTACACTGACTACTCTAACTTATATCCAAGTTTTATTTCTATAGTGTTGTCCCATGAAAAGATATAATGAAATATTTGCAGAAATGTGAGGGGTGTACTCACTTTTGTGATACACTGTATATATATATATATATATATATATATATATATATATATATATATATATATATATATATATATATATATATATATATATACCACCCTCCACTGCAACCTCAGCCACTATCCTGAATACAATTTACAATCTCTGAGCATAAAATATTAAACCTTTACCTTAAATAACACACATTCACGCTTCATCAAACACAGTGAAATGCAATCTCTCATACTCTCAGACAGCAAGATATACAGTATGTCCCCGAGGCTCACCCTCAAAAGTACAATCGATCCAGATCCAAAGAAGCGTGAGGGGGATTAAAAGACAAACTCAGAGTACTGAAAGCACATAGCCAAAGCGCACACATGAAATATTATTGTGGCTAACATTATCAGTGCTGATGCCACTTCAATCCACTGACCTTTTTAATAAAGAGATGCACCTACGCACTCTGATCCACGTACACACTCCTACACACTTGTCTCGGACATGCACATCCTTCACTGTAGTGAGTGACCCATGTGGGTTTTTTCGAGGCCGATGTGAATACCAATATGTTAGTAGCTGTAACTGAATATTTAGGAAATTATTTGCAAAATTAATGTTTAAAAAGTACCTTATGGCAAAGATTAAGACTAGTGTTTTTGCTATGTAATATGCTACCTGTGCATGTACAGTGTATCACAAAAGTGAGTACACCCCTCACATTTCTGCAGATATTTAAGTATATCTTTTCATGGGACAACACTGACAAAATGACACTTTGACACAATGAAAAGTAGTCTGTGTGCAGCTTATATAACAGTGTAAATTTATTCTTCCCTCAAAATAACTCAATATACAGCCATTAATGTCTAAACCACCGGCAACAAAAGTGAGTACACCCCTAAGAGACTACACCCCTAAATGTCCAAATTGAGCACTGCTTGTCAGTTTCCCTCCAAAATGTCATGTGATTTGTTAGTGTTTTTAGGTCTCAGGTGTGCATAGGGAGCAGGTGTGTTCAATTTAGTAGTACAACTCTCACACTCTCTCATACTGGTCACTGAAAGTTCCAACATGGCACCTCATGGCAAAGAACTCTCTGAGGATCTTAAAAGACGAATTGTTGCGCTACATGAAGATGGCCAAGGCTACAAGAAGATTGCCAACACCCTGAAACTGAGCTGCAGCACAGTGGCCAAGATCATCCAGCATTTTAAAAGAGCAGGGTCCACTCAGAACAGACCTCGCGTTGGTCGTCCAAAGAAGCTGAGTGCACGTGCTCAGCGTCACATCCAACTGCTGTCTTTGAAAGATAGGCGGAGGAGTGCTGTCAGCATTGCTGCAGTGATTGAAAAGGTGGGGGGTCAGCCTGTCAGTGCTCAGACCATACGCCGCACACTACATCAAATTGGTCTGCATGGCTGTCACCCCAGAAGGAAGCCTCTTCTGAAGTCTCTACACAAGAAAGCCCGCAAACAGTTTGCTGAAGACATGTCAACAAAGGACATGGATTACTGGAACCATGTCCTATGGTCTGATGAGACCAAGATTAATTTGTTTGGTTCAGATGGTCTCAAGCATGTGTGGCGGCAATCAGGTGAGGAGTACAAAGATAAGTGTGTCATGCCTACAGTCAAGCATGGTGGTGGGAATGCCATGGTCTGGGGCTGCATGGGTGCAGCAGGTGTTGGGGAGTTACATTTCATTGAGGGACACATGAACTCCAATATGTACTGTGAAATACTGAAGCAGAGCATGATCCCCTCCCTCCGGAAACTGGGTCGCAGGGCAGTGTTCCAGCATGATAATGACCCCAAACACACCTCTAAGACGACCACTGCTTTATTGAAGAGGCTGAGGGTAAAGGTGATGGACTGGCCAAGCATGTCTCCAGACCTAAACCCAATAGAACATCTTTGGGGCATCCTCAAGCGGAAGGTGGAGGAGCGCAAAGTCTCGAATATCCGCCAGCTCCGTGATGTCGTCATGGAGGAGTGGAAAAGCATTCCAGTGGCAACCTGTGAAGCTCTGGTAAACTCCATGCCCAGGAGAGTTAAGGCAGTTCTGGGAAATAATGGTGGCCACACAAAATATTGACACTTCAGGAACTTTCACTAAGGGGTGTACTCACTTTTGTTGCCGGTGGTTTAGACATTAATGGCTGTATATTGAGTTATTTTGAGGGAAGAATAAATTTACACTGTTATATAAGCTGCACACAGACTACTTTTCATTGTGTCGAAGTGTCATTTTGTCAGTGTTGTCCCATGAAAAGATATACTTAAATATCTGCAGAAATGTGAGGGGTGTACTCACTTTTGTGATACACTGTATCTATTTTCATTTATACACACTATTTTTAATTAACCACTTTCTTAAATTGGAGGGAAGATGGCTGTTGCAGTAAGACAACAATTCCAAACATAAAGCCACAATAAATTAGGACTGGTTTCTAAAACAATTAAAGGTGCTGTCATATCAATATCATAACTTAAATCCTACTAACAAGTATGGTGGCTTTTAAAATTAAGAGTCCATTACCTGAACCTTTATAACCTTGTAATTGTACTTTGGCAAGCGGAATGGCCAAAATAAAACCACAGTGCTGCAAAAAAGCTAATAATTGCCAACCATAGATGACTTAAAGCTGTAGTTAACACTAATTGCTTTGTACAATTATTTACTTTTAAAAACATATTTCTTATGAATATAAAGTGATTAAATATTTGTTTCTCCTCACTGTATATAAAGGTTAACAAAAGTCCCCAGAGTCTTAATGTTCTCTTTTAATGCTTATGACATTTAGCTGAAACACTGTGTGCTAGCAAACTGAGTCTGTAAAAATAGATAAAGTCATCAGTACACAGAGAACAATGTGCAGCACTTTCAGCCTCTTTAAACGACTTCTATTGACTGTGAAAGTCATTTCAGTTAGGAAAAGAGAAACATTGGATTGTAGTTCTACTCAGACATGGTGAAAGACAAAGACACAATATCTGTCTGGCAAATAATACAATGTCTTGAAGAAGTATTCACCCCCTTTTTCCCTTTTCAGATTAAATAACTGTCCTTGAAATATCTTATACATTTATCAACACAGAGAAAGATATTTATATTTAGAAACATGAGCTGAGGTGAGACTGCAGCAGTAAAACAGCAATCTACTGTAGCTTGGCATGTCATAACATGCAATATAACTGCTGTTTTTTATAAGCATGTTAAACACAGAACGTATTCATTCTGGTGTTTGCTTGCTTGTGGTGTTAGAATAGAAGCAAATCTCAAAGCATTTTTAAGATAAACCCTCTCCACCAACTGCAGAGTTTTCACAAAGTTTGCTGCTTCAATGTTTTAGATCTTTTTGTCAGACGTTTCTATGGCATACTGAGGTACAATTATAAGCATTTCTTAAGTTTTCATTAAGTTTATGCAAAGACTCAATATTTACAGTGTTGACCTTTCTTTTTCAAGACTTCTGCCATTCGCCCTGGCATGATAAATATCAGCTTCTGGGCCAAATCCTGACTGATGGCAACCCATTGTTGCCTAATTAGTGCTTTGAGTTTATCACAATCTCTGTGTTTTTGTTTGTCCACTCACTTTTTGAGGATTGACCCCAAGTTCTCAATGGGATTAAGATTTGGGGAGTTTTCTGACCACTGACCCCAAATTTCAATGTTTTGTTCACCAATTGCTTAAGCATTTAGTTATCACTTTTGCCTTGTGACATGGTTCTCCATCATGCTGGAAAAAGCATTTTTCATCATCAGATTGTTCCTGGATCATTGGGAGAAGTCGCTCTTGGAGGATTTTTTTTTTTAATTATCTCAATCATGTTAGAACTGTACCATCCTGCTGTAACTCTCAAGTGATCTCAGCTGCACCTGAGCAAACACTGACAGTGGACTCAAACGGGAGTGTGAGCTAAAAAAGTTAAACATGGTGTTGGAGTGGTAGTGGTGGTAGTGTCTTGGTGTGATGATGTTTCTTCAGTTAATAAAATTGTTTGTTCGCATTTGTGGCTCCTGACAGAAGATTATTTACCACTGCTGGACTGTTTGTGATCTGCCTCCCAGTTTTGTGGCTGTTTGTCGCAGACAGAGGAAACTTCAGAGCTGTCTATTTATTTGGCTAGAGATCTAGCCAGCCTGTTAGTTGCATGCTAATATTACCTAAATACAGCAATGCAGGTGTTTTTACATACCAGTAGGGTACTGGTGAAAGAAAAAACCAATGCTTACTTAATATTTTTTTTTAATGATGTGCTAGCTGAAATGATTAATGTTAGCCGCTAGCATACACTATTTCACAGCCATGTGCTACTTTGGACAAGCAGAAGCTAATTTAGCATTAATATCACTGCATTAACTACTAATGGCTACTTCTAAGCTCCGCAAGTTATGAAACTTAAAATTTAAGCTACACAAATAAATGCCTATAAAAAGTGCTGCTACTCAGGTTTTCCAGCAATCCCATAAGGCTATTGTGGTTCAGCAAACTAAAGATCTATTAATTTCCCATTAAGCTAATGACCTGTAGGAAAATGCAAATCTAAAACTCTAAAGGAAGTAAAAATGTGATTTATTATAATGTCCCACCACTACACCACACATAATAGCTTTCCTACACTCTGTCTTCCCTGTTTTGTCCCATTTAAACAAATGTAGCTCTAGCTGTGACTACACCGAATTATTTAAAGTATTTAAAATGAAAATATTTAAAATGGAAAAGATTTTTTAAAGTCATATTTTACTTGACTGGAAAACCACAGAAAACACACAGCTCAGACTGGTCAGTTAAGGCTTGGTATCTTTTCATTACCAAATTTTTCTCCTAATCTAGTTGTTCCCAATTACCTGACTGCATTTACCTCTGGTGCTAAAGACCTCCACTCCTTACCAAGGAGAGCTGTTTTGAACACATGCCCCTTCTGACCCTTCTTTTTGCCTGCACCAGGTTGGTTTCCCATAGAGATCTGTATCGCACACGGAGAGTCATGCACTGATCTCCATTATCCCCCGTCTATGTGCAGGTGTCATCGACCAGCCAGCAGAGGTCGTAATTGCATCAGTTATGTGGAATCTCTACGTCTCTCCCTCCCCTGGACAAGCCATTTATTATCCATATAGGCGTTCAGGCAGCCGACAGCAGAGCTGAGATTCAGACTAGCAAGTCAGCACAGGTGGAAAAGCATGTTTTACCGCTGTACCACCTGAGAGCCCCTTTTCATCATATCTTGAATTAGGATTCATGTTTTTAATATCCTTGTACCCCTAAAATCTAACTGGACTAAATGTAGGTCAGTTAATGTTAAAGGAAAGCAGCAATTCATGCACCCAGAGACACATTAACACATATTACATCCTGCTGTACACACACTACATCCTGCTATACACACTCCATCCTGCCATACACACTCCATCCTGGTATACACACTCCATCCTGCTATACACACTCCATCCTGGTATACACAATCCATCCTGCTATACTCACTCCATCCTGCCATACACACTCCATCCTGCTATACTCACTCCATCCTGCCATACACCCTCCATCCTGCTATACTCACTCCATCCTGGTATACACACTCCATCCTGCCATACTCACTCCATCCTGCCATACACCCTCCATCCTGCTATACACACTCCATCCTGGTATACACACTCCATCCTGCCATACACACTCCATCCTGCTATACACACTCCATCCTGCTATACTCACTCCATCCTGCCATATACACACCATCCTGCTATACTCACTCCATCCTGCCATACACCCTCCATCCTGCTATACACACTCCATTCTGCTATACACACTCCATCCTGCTATACACACTCCATCCTGCAATACACACTCCATCCTGCAATACACACTCCATCCTGCTATACACACTCCATCCTGCCATACACACTCCATCCCGCTATACACACTCCATCCTGGTATACACACTCCATCCTGCCATACACCCTCCATCCTGCTATACACACTCCATTCTGCTATACACACTCCATCCTGCTATACACACTCCATCCTGCCATACACACTCCATCCCGCTATACACACTCCATCCTGCTATACACACTCCATCCTGCTATACACACTCCATTCTGCTATACACACTCCATCCTGCTATACACACTCCATCCTGCCATACACACTCCATCCTGCTATACACACTCCATCCTGCCATACACACTCCATCCCGCTATACACACTCCATCCTGGTATACACACTCCATCCTGCTATACACACTCCATCCTGCCATACACACTCCATCCTGCTATACACACTCCATCCTGGTATACACACTCCATCCTGCTATACACACTCCATCCTGGTATACACACTCTATCCTGCTATACACACTCCATCCTGCAATACACACTCCATCCCGGTATACACACTCTATCCTGCTATACACACTCCATCCTGCCATACACCCTCCATCCTGCCATACTCACTCCATCCTGCTATACACACTCCATCCTGCTATACACACTCCATCCTGCTATACACACTCCATTCTGCTATACACACTCCATCCTTCTATACACACTCCATCCTGCAATACACACTCCATCCCGGTATACACACTCCATCCTGCTATACACACTCCATCCTGCTATACACACTCCATCCTGATATACACACTCCATCCTGGTATACACACTCCATCCTGATATACACACTCCATGCAGGTATACACACTTCTATACACACTCACCTCGCAGTCGTACAGCTCACTCAGCTGCTCGATGATCCACTCCTCCAGTACCAGTCTTTTCCGCAGCTCTTTTCGGTCGTACTTCACCGTTACTTTGCCCTGCTTTCTCGACACCGGGCCGCTACCCGCGCAGCCCACACCGGGCACCGTCTGAAAGAACACCTGGCCCGTTGCGGGTGAAATCGGGGCAGACGGTTCGGGACTTAGGGCAGACATTGCAGACAGATCACAGTGAACAGCACTGAGGTTCTTCCAGCTCGGACCAGCCGCTCTTACGCCTGCTATTTAAAGCTCCCAGCGAGCTCTTAAAGCAAGTGGGCGGTGTTTTACATGCAAATTACCTCTGTGTGCGTGCGTGATTGGTCAGCAGTTTAACATCCGTGCGGTGATTGGCTGCTGCAGTGTTGTTGCTGCAGCATGCGCTCTGAGGACACAAAGACGCCAGCGATTTGGACAGTGTACCATGTGATTATACTGTGAATTAGACTGGTGCTGGTGCCAACACTGCTTCAGGGGACTGGGGATCTGGGTCCCTATTTATATCACTATTCACGTATTGACGCCCTGTCCATGTTGAACCAGGGACTCAAAGTGTTTCTAAATGGCACTGGACAGACCTCGACCCTGATCAAGATAACGTAGTTACATGTACATTTACATTTTCGGAATTTATCCACAGTGACTTGTGACAGTAAACTGTCTAAGCAATTGAGGGTTAAGGGCCTTGCTCAAGGGCCCAACAGTATCAACCTGGCAGTGGTGGGGCTTGAACCGGCAACCTTCTGATCACTAGCCTAGTACCATAACCATTATGATTAGTACTTGAGTGAAGCTCATTACCACCCACCATTTGAGCTCTCAAGTTTGAATCTTCCGGCAGGGCACCCACACAAGACACAACTGGCTACATCTTGTGGGAGAGATGGTTAAATGGATTCCTCATTGGTACTGCAAGTGCATCCTCTGCTGGCTGGTTGAAGGCGTCTACATGAGAGATGGTTGATGGATAGTACATGACCACTGTTTTCTGTAAGACTGACTCTAGCAGGTAAAAAAAAGGCGGTCAGCGGTCTCCTCCATCAGGGTGCATGGTCTGCACCACAAGATACAGTTGGACACAACTAGGTTTGGAAATTTGGACTTTACAACCATTCTTTTCAAATAAGCTGGAAGCACTTAAAGGATTTTGTGAAGGGAAATTGGACGAAATTAAATGACATTTTTACTTGTTCTTGCATTTGCTTTCTTTCTTTCTCTCTCTTCCCTAAAGGGCAAAACACAATTTCTGCTTTGGGGCTGTGCCATCTCATCAATAGGGGTTTCATTAAGTTATATAAGCTAACACACACACACACACACACACACACAAACACACACAAACACACACACACACACACAAACACACACACACACACAAACACACACACACACACACACACACAGACACACACACACAATGACACACACACACACACATACTCTCTCGCTCTCTCGCTCTCTCTCTCTCTCTCTCTTTCTATCTATCTATCTATCTGTCTGTCTGTCTGTCTGTCTGTCTGTCTGTCTGTCTGTCTGTCTGTCTATCTATCTATCTATCTATCTATCTATCTATCTATCTATCTATCTATCTATCTATCTATCTATCTATCTATCTATCTATCTATCTATCTATCTATCTTTCTCACACACACACACACACACTAAAGAATCCCTATCCATATTGTCACTGAGTGAGGGCACTTGGTTAAACTCTGTATATGTACTGGCAAGTGTATTACAGACCAAGGGCCAGTGATCAATGAAGCAGCAATTTATGTTGGTGCTGCACAGCTCCAGTGACCTGGGTTCCCCAAAACATGCTTTTCCCCCTGTAAAATTTGATACAAATATTATTTAAAATTTGGAATTATTTTAAAGCTCTGGCATTATTTAAATTGGCTTTTAGAATATGTATTAAATTGTAAAACGCAAAATTAAGCAGTGATTCGAGGGTCCTGGGTGTTTTTCTGCCTTGCTTCATGCCTAGGATGTAGGACTGTATGAATATAACGAGATGAATAAATAATAAAATCTATTGCAGTGTTGATTTTGTACCACTAGGTGGTAGCCAGTAAGCAATTTTCCACAATAAATTGGCACTTCTTTTTAGAAAACCTTTAAAATGTATTTTTATGGACTTGTTGGTCATTAAATGATTGTAATTACACAAACAAATTATTAAAATACTTAAAAAGTTGAAATATGTCACATATTCAATATGTTTATTCATTTTATATGCCCTACACTCTATTAGGGGTGGCACGGTGGCTCGGTGGGTAGCAGTGTCGCCTCACAGCAAGAAGGTCCTGGGTTGAATCCCCAGGTGGGGCGGTCCGGGTTCTTTCTGGGTTTGTATGCTCAATTCAATTTATTTATAAAGCACATTTAAAAGCCGAAGCTAACCAAAGTGCTGTACAGCAGAATACAACAATAAAAGAAAAAACATATATATAAATATACATTGTTAGATTAATAAATATAGAATATACAAAAATAAATAATTAAATAAAACAGCGGGAGTAAAAGAAACACCTGGTTAGCCATCTTCATATGCCAGAGAGAAAAGATAGGTTTTAAGACAAGTTTTAAATAAGTAATGAATTCCACAGTCTGGGTGGGATGTTCTCCTCGTGTCTGTGTGGGTTTCCTCCGGGAGCTCCGGTTTCCTCCCACAGTCTAAAGACATGCAAGTGAGGTGAATTGGAGATGCAAAATTGCCCATGACTGTGTTTGACATTAAACATTGAACTGATGAATCTTGTGTAACGAGTCATGAATGTAACCAAACATGACGTTAAAATCCTAATAAAGAAAAATAAACTATCAGTGATATCCGTTTCACAGCTGAGAATGAGCAAGAATCGATTCTTTATTGCCATTTTTCGAAATCGAGTTTAAATAAGTTAAACATTGGCTTTTTAAAATATTAAACCGTTTTTAATTATTAATTGATAGAGATTGTAGAATTGAATAGAGAATAGAGTTTCGGGGAAACTGGCTCTACCGCGACCCTGACTAGGATAAAGCGTCGGTACAAATGAAATGACAATAAATGGAATCGACTCTTGGTATCGACTCCGTCGATTTTAATTACCAGCATACAGAAATGAATTAGAGTCGACTCCATTATTTGAAGAATCGAATGATGACGGGTCATTCTCTACCTGTCCGCTAGGCGCGCGGGACTGTTGACTGTGCGCTCGCTCGAGCCACGGAATCGGTTGGTGTGACGTGAGGGGAAATGGCGGAGCAAGAGGACGGAGATGTGTTCGGCTGTTCCAGCCGAGGTAAGTTACAGTTTAAAAGAGTAAAAACACCTTTTAACAACTGTCGGTTTAAACCTCGACACCTTTTGACTGCTTTGCGACTATTGACAAACACTTTATACACTCTTTGAGGTAAATTTTCTTCGGGTTGAACCGGGCTGAGGGGATTAGAAGCCGAGTGAGCCGGTCATGGAACCAGGATTAACCCTGAAAGCTGTATTACTAACATTTTATTTGTATTTTTACTCAGGATAGTTAAATATAAACGTCATTTTTGTGATTTTGGAACGCTGTTTGATTATAAGAAGCGTTTACCATTTACTTATCGTGCAGCTCTATAGACACCTGTCAGTTCTGTGTTATTCCTAATAATAAATGGGCTTACACAACCTGGCAGTAATAATTGTGAAAATTTAGTTGATTTTTAACGTAGTAAAGTGCATTTCAAGAGCTGACAGTAGTATTTACAATGTCAAGGTGTTTGTGGCTCCTCCACAAGTGACTCAGTGCACCTGCTCTTACAGCTCATATTCAAATAAAGCACAAATGTATCTCAAAATCGTCTAAAAAACCCTGACACTGATTACTTCAAGTAATTTATGCATTTGTGTTTGTTTATAATAGCTTATTGTAGCTTAGTATAACGAAATATTGTTATGAGACACTACATGGTCAAAAGTATCTGGACACCCAACCATGAGCTTGTTGGTCATCCCATTTCAGAACCATAAGCATTAATCCTAGCATTTATAACTGCCCTAACTCTTCTGGAAAGGCTTTCCGCATGTTTTTGGAGTGTGTCTGTGTATATTTGTGCACGTTTTGAGAAAAGAGCATTTCTCCCCTAATGGTGTGTCAATGCCGTTGAATCCAGGGCTCTGTGCTGGTCACTGCAGTTTCTCCACACTGTATTTATGCAGGAGCTGGAAAGGGCTTTACCCAAATCCCATCTTATAAATAGGACCCCACTGAATTAACAGCCTACCTTAACAGTTGAATGTAAACCTAGAACATCCAGTGACGGTGCGAGGCTTCATGTTCGAAAATTCTCTTCCATTTTTGACTACTCTGCATCCACTTTGGTCAGGTGTTTTCCAAACTCAGTTACCTGAGTCGTGTTTTTAGCTGCTTTAGATTTCGACACCATGGACATTATGACTAACTGATTGCTAAATTAATTGCTGTAGTATTGCTAGGACTTCTCATAGTGCAAATTAACTGGTAACGCACTTGAATGCTCCGTGAATGAAAAATGTTAAATTGCGAATTTCACAGCAAATTGCATATTACACGGGACCCAGTTTTCAAAGCCGTAACTTATGTAGGGCTTTATATATGAATAACTATTGCTTTTGGCTGCTGTCGTTAGGTGTTGCTACAGTGGGTCATTTATCCGCATATTTAATTTGGCACAGTTTTTACACCGGATGCCCTTCCTGACACAACAGTCCTATTTAGCTAAGCATTGGCTAGGTTCATGTAATGCCATGTTTCTTGTATTTGGTAGGCCAGGAGGGTATTTGAACCCTGCATGATTTAAAAGATTTGCTACTGAAATGGCATTGACTTTCAAATTAGACACAAAATAGAACAAACTCCAAATTAAATTAAAGCACAAGTCCAGTGATCAAACCCTCATCTTATTGTGATCTGAATAAACTGTAATGATTATAGGCTTAAATAATGTTCTGTGTCAATGCTTTATTTATAGGAGTTTTTTGGATTTATAGGATATTGCTGGGTAAATATATATTATGACATGAAATAGGCCTTTAATCAGGCAGGAAATAGTTACAGCTCACATAAAAAGCACAAGCTTACTGCTTATTAAACCCATAAGCGATTGTTGTCTGAATCAACACTAACACTGTCTTGTTTACATAACACAAGTTTTAATGCTTTATTTATAGTCATAGTGGTGAAACAACATATTGTCGTGTATATATTGAGTAAAATAAGTAAAAAAAAAGTTATGTCATTAGCCATATTTGTTTTTTACCTACCTAAACTTGCATAAAGTTAACCTAAGGCTAAAGTAATCAGAGAAGATATAATACAGTTTTACAGAAGCAATTTTATAATGAAATGCTATTTAGAATTATCCAAAGAGATTCTGTTGGTGTGTGGGGCCAGTGATAGCTCAGTGGTTAAGGTACTGGACTAGTAAACAGAAGGTTGCCGGTTCAAGCCCCACCACCACCAAGTTGCCACTGTTGGGTCCCTGAGCAAGGCCCTTAACCCTCAATTGCTCATTGTGTAAGTCGCTTTGGATAAAAGCGTCTGCTAAATGCTGTAAATGTAAATGTGTTCAAAATGCAGCTCGATTGCCCACTGTTAGAAATTCAGCAACATTCAGGAGCCAGGAGACCGCCAGTCTTCAGGAGTAGAGTCGTTTATTGACACATACAGATAGATGTATGGGCACAGCTTGGAAGACCGACAAAAAATCTAACTAGACATAGTTTTGGGGAGCCTTTTCTACACTCGAAGTGAGGGGAGGAATTAGGGAGAGGAGGAGGAGGTTAACAAAGGTTGGGCTAGTGTAATAAAAGGGTGTTGGTTTTATAGTGCACAATGGAGGGGGTCAGGATACAGGATAACAAAAGATGCGAGGAGACACGATTAGGTGTGTAGGAGACAGGGAGTGGGGGTAATACAGGATGGGGGATCAAACAGGAGGGCTCACTCAATATACAAAATGTAAGAAAAGGAGGATAATTTCTCTTACCACCTTTAAATGTCTTCTAAAATTTAATTTTATACAACATTCTGTGTTTTAATATAGAAGAAAATGTATTTTGAAATGCAAAATGATTAAGAGGCACTTATCTAGATGTATGAGTCTAAAAATAACTTGTAATTTACCTAAACAAATATGTTGACTATTGCACTACTGCTGTAGGGTTTTATGGCATTTAATTCTGTTCAGTATTGTACAGATACTGTGTTTTACCCTGAGCAGTCAAACAGGGGTGGTGGTTACCATATTGTAAATCGATTATACTCCCTTATTTGTCAGATAAATGTTTTCATGGGGTTTTTTTACATCTAGGTGGTTGTGCCTTGGGAAGCAGAGTTCGAGGTTTTTGTAGACAGAAACAAAGTATAAAACAGTAGTTATATATTTTAAAAATCAGGGGGTTTTTTGGGTGAAAAAAACACTTGAGTGGCCAGTCTAAAATTTAAAATGGTGGTGAAAACCCTGGTTTTCTCTTTTGCATCTGCATAGCTGTGGCAGTAAAGTTTTACTTGTTCTTAGGGCAAAGATCAAGATTACTCAAGTCTTCCCTTCCGCTCTAGTTGAATTTGAACTGTGTGTGTATCTTTACCTGGGTGTGTTTAGAATTCTGTATAGTATTTCAGCCAGAAAAAAAAAAAATCCCAGTGGTGATACTGAGCTGCTGAATTGTGTACTCTCATGTACCGATTTACTGCCAAACAATCCATATTTACTCAAACAGCAGACATAAGAATAAGTTGTTTATTTATGGGGAACAGTATTGTACACACACTGGAAACAGCCTTTATAGTTTAATCATCTATTAATCGAAGTGTTTGCATTGTGCAGTGTACTGGCCTGCAGCAGTTATTTCTTGTTATGGGAGGATCTGATTGACTAGAGCACTTTGATTGACCTGACTGTGTTGCATGGAGCATTGTCCTGCTGAAAAGAACTTTTCTCAGTGTTCTTTCAGAATAATACTGTACATGGCTTGATTCATGTTTGCTTCACTAAGACAAACATGCTTTTGCTGGAATCAGCACAGATCCTCCACCAAACCTTGCAGTGATTGCAAGACAATGTGGCTTGCAGGCCTCTTCAAGTTAACATCTAACTGTTGGACGACAAAGTGTTGTGGAACGCTAAAAATTGGATTCATTAGAGAGGACAACCTTCTACATTTCAATCCTTATAGTCGGGCGGCACGGTGGCTAAGTGGGTAGCACTGTCGCCTCACAGCAAGATGGTCCTGGGTTCGATCCCCAGGTGGGGCGGTCCGGGTCCTTTCTGTGTGGAGTTTGCCTGTTCTCCCCGTGTCCGCGTGGGTTTCCTCCCACATTCCAAAGACATGCAAATGAGGTGAATTGGAGATACAAAATTGTTCATGACTGTGTTCGATATAACCTTGTGAACTGATTATTCTTGTGTAATGAATGAGAATTCAATGAGAATTCTTGTGAACTACCGTTCCTGTCATGAATGTAACCAAAAGAAAAAAAACATGACGTTTAAATCCTAATAAACAAACAAAACAATCCTTACAGTCTTTGGCAAACCTCTGAGTGATTTTTCTTTGCTTCTCATTGATAAGGGGCTTTTTTCTAGTTTTTTTCTAGCTGTTTGCTATTCTTTTTGACACTTTAACAACTCACTCGAATGTCACTCAACAACCATAGGGTTACAGTCATCCCAGTTAATGGAAAGTCTCCTCTGCCAGTAACTTTGTTCTCCCAACTGCCTTTCATTCCCTCCACTAAAGCCCCGGTTCCTGCTTTACTGTGGGTATGGTGTTCTTTTGATGATGTACAGTGTTGTTTATGTGCAAAAAAGACCATAGCACATTTTCCCACATGCTTTATGCAGACTTTATGCAGGTTTTAGCAAAATTTAGCCG
Organism: Trichomycterus rosablanca; assembly: GCF_030014385.1. Taxonomy (NCBI): domain Eukaryota; kingdom Metazoa; phylum Chordata; class Actinopteri; order Siluriformes; family Trichomycteridae; genus Trichomycterus; species Trichomycterus rosablanca. Next base: position 23,667,368 of record NC_086006.1, on the reverse strand, counting down.
GGCTTAGATTGTTTTTTTCTCTCTCTTCCTCACAGCTTAGACACATCAAGCATATGAGACAGTGTTGTCATAAGCCAATCATTGCTGTGTAAATGCCACCTAGCCAAAAACACTGCTGAGATATGAACATTGATTTCTGCAACATGCACAATTATGTTTAATAGTTCTGATGGTTGGAAAAAGCTGAAGGACACGTACTGCTCAAATCTCTTAGGGTTTATAGGTTGGGTTTACGAGTATAACCACAGAGCAGCTGTCCTGTAGCATAATTGTGTGTGCGTGTGCTCGCGTGGGTGTGTGTGTGTGGGCATAGATGCATGCAAATTTGAACAGAATAATGGTGAATGGTGATTGGTCTCAGGAGTGATGACCAGCTCCTGTGTGCAGTTGAAGTGAACATTATTGCCCTTGTGGACCTGCTCACACTGCATATGGTTGCTGGGAAATGGTTATGGCAATGCAGCATATTTTAGAGGTACAATTATATGCAGACGTTTTGCTTTCCTTGGCCAAATTACGTATTCTGTTAATTTTCAAGTGAAAAGAAGTAAACACAAGATCTGCAAGTTTACTGTTTACATTTGTTGCAAATTTTCGTGTGTGTATTTAATGAACTTAACATGGAAAGCAGTAAATGTGGCATGTGCAATTGTTTAGATTTAGTACTACTACTACTTTACCCAGTGGTTGTTTGATTATTAACATCTCTTATAATGTTTTTGAGATTTTTCTGGACTTCTTGCTTGTAATGTAGGCACAACAGGGATACCAGCCATGAAGTAATAATCATTCACAAGTAATGAACAAGATTATAATTTTTTTTCTACCTATTTTTGACCCGTGTATTTACATTTTTAAATGCAACTTTTGATTTTGATTGATTTTACCAGCTCTGTATTTTTGGGAACAGCTTAAAAATACAAATCTGTATAATTAAATATGTCTGTTTAGTCAGTTTCTTGGGAAAACAACACTTGGAATGGAACTTATCATCTTGGTTTAAAATATGCATTCCGATTGCTAAATTATTTCCGGTCATGGCTTTTTTGTTTATGGAAATGTGTAACCTTACTAACATTTTGGCCAAATGTTATGCTGTGTTTCATTTAACCATGCCTACAGCCTTGTAAAATAAAGATTAAGATGTTTGGTATTTGCTATAGGCTTGTCAGGCTTGTTAAAACATTCAGCAAAATTAGAATTTTAATCTGGTGTATTTTTTATAGCTGCTGTATATTTGTAGTATATCAGTCTGCCTTAAGTCATGCATTGTTGTACTAGTGGTCATTAGGTGGCCGGGTCGACTTGCATTACTTTCCTCCACACTGAATATTTCAGTAGGAAATAAAGAGATGTGTGCGTGAGAGAGAGTGTGTGTGTGTACATGAGAGATAGAGAGAGAGCAAGATGGAAAGAGGACGAGCAGTGCAGACCTTGGGACAGTAGCAGCATCTCTATGGATCAAATACTGAAACTGGAGCCTGTTCAAACTTGGCACTGAAGCTTCTTTCTTTCAGCCAGCATTTTTCTTCTTGTATATCTTTTTTTTTCTTTTTCTGTATCTTTATCATTTTCTTTCCATCACTTTCAGTTTCTTTCTCTATCTGGTCACTTCTAGTTCTATTATCTCATCTCTCTCTTCCTTTCTCACACTCTTGCTCTCTTCATCTTTCTCTCTGAGCACACTCAGATCAAATAAGCAGGCTGCTGCCTGAGTGCTAGCAGTTAGCATTAGCGTGAGTAAGCGCAGGACAAGAGAGAGAGAGAGAGAAAGGGAGGAAGGGAGGTACAGACAAGTAAAAATACGAAGAACACCCTGAAGAGGTGGAGAGGATGCCGGTGCCCCCCAGGCTAAGGAAGGGGGGCAGCAGGCCAGCCATCACCCACCTCTCTACCATCACTGAGGAGGATGAAGAGCAGCGGTGTCGCCGCAAGAAACGAAGGAAAAGAGGTGAGCAAGAAGGTGGAGTCACAAAGTGATGCAGTGTTTAGATTAAATAAAACTACTGGGATAAAGAGATGGCTTTTTGGAAATTAGAAAGTCAGTAGAGAGAGAATGATGAAATGAAATATCCTTCAGGCTACAGGCCAGTGATTAACAACCTAGGTCATAGTGATCTACTTTTCTACAGAATTAAGTTTCAACACATGTATAACAATGAGCTAACTAAACTGGATATTAGCAACCCATAGTTAAAAGTAAATCTTTTAAATAATCAGTGTTGATACAATTTTTCTGTACTCTTTGTTCAAATGTGTATAGGTGATATTCACTGATTAGCCAAAACATTAGGACCAGCCCCTAAAATATTTATGGCAATAACTGTTTTGTGCATGTGATGGTCAGGCATATATTAAATCTTGGGTTGATGGTTGTTACTCATAGTACCATGTTGAATGATGCAGAAATGATCAGGCATAAAGAACTTTGTGACTTTGAAAAGAGCCAAACTGTTATGACCAAAACACTCTCAGGTGTTTTATACTTTTGCCCATGTAGTCTAGCTTTAAACTTCAACTAACCCAGAACATTAAGGATTTGGGACAGTAAATTTTACTTTGTACCTTAAATGAAAAAAGAAAATCCGGCAATCCAGAAACTTCATCAAAAGGGAAAGTTCTGTGTTTTAAGGATTATTACCCAAAAATGCAATATGGTTCTGTGTTTTTCATTGTTGTATATATATGTTGCTTCTATATATATTAAGGGTCACCGCAGTGGTAAATTCTGCTCTGCATACCCGGTTTGGCATAAGCTTTTGTAATGCTTGATGCCTTACCTGACACAACCTTCTATTTAAAATCTTTTAATCTGGTTTGGGTTAAACCAGCACTTAGAGCAAATTGACAAGTGTGCCTCCCAATGGCGGTTCTGTTTTAATATGAATATGTAAACAACAGTTGGCTTGGTACCTAGTCAAAAAACTCTGCACTCCCCTTTCCTACAGAAAGGGGCATTTGGTCTAAAAGGAAAAGCCTACCTGTACTTTCTGGCGGCACGGTGGCTAAGTGGGTAGCACTGTCGCCTCACAGCAAGAAGGTCCTGGGTTCGATCCCCAGGTGGGCGGTCCGAGTCCTTTCTGTGTGGAGTTTGCATGTTCTCCCCGTGTCTGCATGGGTTTCCTGCGGGAGCTCTGGTTTCCTCCCACAGTCCAAAGACGTGCAATTGAGGTGAATTGGAGACACTAAATTTTCCATGACTGTGTTCGATATAACCTTGTGAACTGATAAATCTTGTGTAATGAGTAACTACCGTTCCTGTCATGAATGTAACCAAAGTGTAAAACATGAAGTTAAAATCCTAATAAACAAACAAACATTCTGGCTCTAACAACAGTAATAGTTGTTCTAATACCAAGTCAGCAGTTTATATTATAATTGATTTATCAGTTAATCTCTTGACTTGTTATTAGTAATATATATAAACTTAAACACGCTGTTATATATACTTTTGTGTTTTGCACAATGAAGGAATGGAAACTATTGTAATAGACATTGTAATGGTTGTTAGATTTTCCTATGTAACCAGTTAGGTACTAATCTACCACACCCTAAAGGATGCATGACTGTCAGTGAATGTGCAGATCTTTTTTTTCCCCAAAAAATGCCTTTAGATCTTTATTCAGCATGTTTGTAATGTTTTGCTTGTTTTGGTGTGTGTGTGCGCGTGCGTGCGTGTGCGTGCGTGTGCGCGTGCGTGTGTGTGCGTGCACAACTGTGGCAGTGCCTGAGGGTTTGTTGTGCTTTTATCCAAAACTATGAGATGAGATTCATTGTTCACACTCATTCAGGCTCTGTATGAGGTTTTAAAGCTTCTAGCTAAACATTTTCACTTCATACATCTCGTAGGGAAATTTGTCCTGGTTACCTGTTCTGTTCCTGTGTGGAGAGCTTGGTTTTATTTGGCTTCTGGGTGTTGCTGTGTGCCTCCAAATAATAATGGCTGACAGGTTGAACGGGAAGGTATCATGTCACATGACCCAAGGGAGGAGGATAGCTGTAGTAATGGTAGTAGGTGAGGTTAAATGACCATTCAGGCTTGATAGTGGCAGACAAACTGGTTGGGTGGAGTAATGTCTGTTGTCACCTTATGAAAAAAAAAAAAAAAGATCATAATTTGCTTTCATTATCAGTTTAAATATGTGGGAGTAAATGTGCATCGGGATAATTATTTGCATATTTGTGATTGTTTCTAGATTACTTAAGGTACTTATCACTTAACTCATCATATTAGCTCTGATCTGATCATCTCAAAATACCACTGAACCTTACGATGAAGCCAGGTTGTTGTAACATGCAGAATGTGCAGCAAGAACGTTCCTAAAAAGATGTCTAAATAACATTTGTTACTCCAGAATGCATATGTACCCATTGGCATTAATGATGGTGGTAGCACATCTGGATCTTGATAAATGTCTTTTAGTTTGCATAGTAGGATCTTATCCTGCGTTTGTAGCTGCAGCGACAAACTGTGCTATAGTATAAGGGTTGTCTGAAGTATTCTTGAGGCCCACATAATGTAATAAATTACAGAAGTATGTCAGTTATAATGCAGTGCCGATTGAGAGATGGAAGGTCACAGGCTCTCTGTATTGGTTTTCAGCCTCGGCCTTCATGCACAGAGGTTGTTAATTTTTTTGCTGAGTCAGATTTCAGCACAACACCGGTTCTCTACATGCCATGTATGTTGTGGGAGAAGGTAAGCACTGCTCATCAATGGAAATAAATTTAAATGACTTTCATTAACATTTCATTTTTATGAATTAAACAAGGACTTTTAGTTATTGGTTAATCATTAATCATTATTTACAAATGTTAATTAGTTTTAATATTATCATCGACTCAGCAGTTATGTGAGAAAGCAGACTTGGTTGTGTGGACTTTTCACAGCTTGCGATTTACAGTGTTTGTCAAAATCGAGCTTTGGGTTTTGTCCCTTGTGATTTGGCAAGCTTCATCTCGGACTCTGTCTCAGCTTAGCATTAGCCGTCACTAAAGTGCTTAGCTCTGGACTCACAGCCCTCCTGCTTCTGTACACGCATAAATGCACGCACACAGACTTTGTTGCTATTTGGACCACTGTACATTAATCTCTAAGTTAGATGGTCTAACATTGATTATTAAAAAACACACAAACACACACACACACACACAAATGCACACACACACATTTCACACATACACAGTGGTGTATTAACTCCTAATCCTATGCTCCGTCCCCCGTCCCCGTCAGTCACTGGGGGTGGGTAAAGAGCCACCGTATTGCTCTCAGGATGTTTTATGTACTATTAGTGACCGAACTCAAATTAGTGACTGTAATTTTAGTCGTTACCTGATGCTTTTTAATTCTGGATAACTTAATTTAAAGTCAGTTCCAGAAACTATGAGAAATTGTTTCCAGAAACTGGAACTCAAGATCTTGAGGTGTTTTTTGTTTTGTTTTTGTTTTGTTTTTGTTTTGTTTTTGTTTTTGTTTTGTTTTGTTTTGCTTTAAGAAGTGTGTTCAGGAATTAAACCTAAATATTAGGAATATTCCGGCCCCATGAGTAAGGCTGAAGGTAAGAGGTTTGACTGTTTAACAGCTTAATGTTGAAGGATAAAGCATAAATACTGTATCACAAGTAGTGTTGTACCTTTGACCACTGGAAGTGTGAGGAAAATGGTCTTACCAGATTTATTACCTGGTTTTCATATTAACCAGGCATGAGCTACTGAATGAATGCTTTCATATTTAAAACTCGTGATTGTAGTCCACCTTTATGTACAGTTACGACTTACTGATTGTGCTTTTCTCTTCGTCATGTTTTTTTTGTGAGCATATGTGGTGTTTGTTAGTCAATCACAATGATTACATTTAAGCTGAAGCTTAGTTGTGACACAGTTGTGATCTACAGTTTTGATTAATATGTTCATATTATAATAATAAATGTACACACAAAACAGCCCTTTAGCAGCACAATATATAAAGATTAATACACTTGCTTAAATAAAATCAGCTTTGTACATATACCACACAATAAACAATGTTTTAATTTAATCTGATATGTTGTTATATACTGTATAATATACTATACTTTGAAATCAGGCAGTGTACGTGACAGTTGAGTCCAACGACCTGAATCAGTTTAACAATAAATGCTGATCGTGTTTATGTGCATCTGAGTTTGTGTGGTGCCTTGTGTTAAAATGCTGCCCTCAGATCAACACTCCCCTGACCAGGTTGAACTGATTATTAAAAATAACTGAATTGAAGAGTATTGGGCTGAAAAGACTAAAGCAAAACAATATTACAAATAGTTTATAGTTTAACGACTTTAACTGGAAAAATTATGCCATAATTACACAATTCTACAGAATAATCATTGATAATAGACCTTATATTTGTTCTGCAGGACAGATTATTTTTTCTTAATATATTCTGAATCCCAGCACTGTTGGGTTAACCCTCTCTGCTCCAGGGGCGCCGTACAATGGCTGAAACCCTGGCTTCCAAACAAGCTGGGATACACAGAAAAGCATTTTATTGTACTGTACTTCTGTATATGTATATATGACAAATAAAGGTATTCTATTCTCAAAACACTGAAATATAATTAAATCAATCACAAATGATCGTGACTAGCTAAACTTATCAGGTAAATGCAATGCTGTGTTTGTAAAGCCTTAAAAAGACAGGAGGTATGGAATTTATTCATGTGTGTCTGTGTTTCTTCATGGTATTTTTCTGTCAGGAGAAATTTGAAGGCATGTGAAATGTATAAAGCTTAGCAGGATTAAAGATGGGGGAGGATTGATCATGCGTCACAGTTTAGTCGGCTATACACCCATAAAAAAATCTCTACTCTAGGTTTTTCTCTAATAAAAGGTTTAAAGTGATAATTCAACTAGAAATAAATAGAAATTTACATTTCCCCAAACTTCAGCCATAATTGTTGACGTCTGAAAGGTACTTAATTAGTTTTGAACTAAATAGACTTGGACAGATTTTGTGTTTCATTACATCATTTAACTGTGTGATTAAGCAGTGTGATTGAAGCAAGTATTTGGAGAAGCACAGTGCCCAGAGGACCAACACATCTTAACACTCATGTCATTTATTCAGAATGTAGCTGTGATCTTGATATTGTATGTGTGCCCATGTACCCTCTCCCCAATTCAGTTTTGAGAGTGTTATGTAACGAGTAGTAATCTTTTACATAAACAAGAATTAGTCCATCCTGTTTGACCTTTGACCCCTGTCTGGTTTGCCGTCTGACCTCTGCGTTACCGAGACTTACACCCATCTGCACATGAAAAACTGTCTGCATTTTGGGGCGGTCCGGGTCCTTTCTGTGTGGAGTTTGCATGTTCTCCCCATGTCTGTGTGGGTTTCCTCTGGGAGCTCCGATTTCCTCCCACAGTCCAAAGACATGCGAGTGAGGTGAATTGGAGATACAAAATTGTCCATGACATGACTGTCAAATTCTGTCATAAATGTACCCAAAGTGTGTAAAACATGACTTTACAATCCTAATAAACAAACAAACAATTTAATAGCAAAATATGGTTTGAATGGCACACTGCATGAATCACAGGTCTATGTACACGGGTCGAAGCATATTTAATATACAGCACATATAGTATTGAGTACTGATTGTACTCTTATACAAAAGTTTTAAAAGTTCATGTTTGTCTTTATTTGGGAAATTTTTTTAAATATCTTTATGGCAGGGTGTAATGGCTTCATACTGAGAGCTGTTGGCAGGCAATGAGAGTGCCAGCACGGTGGATGTTCTGTTAAATCCTCCTTAACCCAGATAGTCTGCACCAGGAATAGCCGTCCTAATGCACTACGCTATCAGACGTTTAGCATTTCAGCACAAGACTACATTTTGTTAAGGTTAACAAGCTTACAAATGATGCTGTTGGATTGTAGCTTCTTAATCTCTGTTTATTCACCATTTTAGAGAAAAAACATCAATGCCGACCGTGTCACATTTTACCTGTTTGCTGCTTGAATTTGAAGACATGAAAAAATGCTCTCTCATGTGTAAAGTTGAAGACTAGTGATGTCAGTGTTTGACAGTTAACTGGTAACTGATTAATACTGTTGGCAAAAGTATCATCTCTATTCATTTCTAAGATTGTCGTTTACTCGTCCACTATTGGTTTGATGAATTTGGCAAAATTGTGTCAGTCTTATAACATTTGTGTCCCTTAATTTTGCACAATGTTTAACAATAGTATTAGTTTAGTTGTAATGATCTGTTTGATACATTCTGAATGTTGAGCTGGTTTTGCTTATTGTGTTTGTTTGTTTTACTGCTGTATATTACTGTCTTGATTTTATTAAGCTGTTATGGAACACTATAAGCTTGTTGGTTATTGATTAAAAGAAAATAACATTTGCATCCCTACTTTTAACCAGTAGTATGCCAAATAAATGGAAGTATTTTGATTCCTAATGGTATTTTGAGAATGTGAGTTTAAGTCAAGTGACACATTTTCTGTCTTTCTCACTCCTTACTTTGTTTATACCTACAAATGAGCTAAAGTAACTGGTCTAAATGGGGGTTTTCTTTATGACAGTGTATGTACTGATGCACCATATTGACCAGTGATTTCTGCTCTGATTATAAAAGTGCAGCTTCATTTCCTGTTAGCTCATGATCGCAGCATCAGGAAGAGCTGCAGCATGTGAAAGATAAAGTACACACAGTCCCTCTGTATATTATATAATAATTCATTTACTCTCTCGGCAGCAAACAATTTAGAAATTGCAGTGAAGTGTTAATGAGCTCTTTGTTTTTTATTCAATTCCTCATAGACACTGAACTTCTTAGACATATCCATTAGGAGACTTTTTATTTTGCTACGTTTCTTAGGAGTTGGTAACTGATGATTATAAATGGGACAGGTATAGACAGAGCTTGTATTAGTGAGTAAATGAGTCTTGCACATATCTGGAACATGAGTGTCCCCAAAGAGGCTTTAGACATTTAAGGAAAAGGGGAATATGGGGCAGGCAGTGTTCATTTTAATCTGCTTCTCAGATTCTCAATCCAAATATTCACAAACAGCAAGTGTGACCAAAACATAACATAACAGATGTAGCCTGTTTGTAGAGGTGAAAAGGGATCAGACGTCTAAATGGATCTAAATGCTTGCATGTAATGTTAAAGTGTTGCTGGCACTTATTTGTTTGAGACATCTACAGTAAGAAATAATCGCTTTTTGCAGCATTGTGGTTTTGGTAACCACTGTTAGAAAGTTTGTATAATGAATGCTTTCAGCCAGCAATGCTTTCAGACAGAATTAAGCTGTCTATAAAATTACCATGATCTCTGCAGTTGGATGATCACCAGATCAGTTGCTGTTGACTTAACGTTGTTTCACTTTTCTTTTTAACAACGTTCTGTAATCTTTTGGGAACTGAGGACACCAGTTGTGATCATTTCAGATGAGCTTGAACCCAGAGAAGTCAGCACTGTTTCTAAATGTTGATACGTGGCACTTTGCATAGTAGCTCAAGTTTACAAATCATTGCTTTATGTTTTCATTTACATTTTACTGACTGTTCCACAATTTAGGTTGTGTATATATTAGTGATGTTATTGATTAACAGGTTACTGACAATTATACTGACAAATAAGGCTGTGTTTAATTTATACAATCAGTTTAAAATATTTATTTAAGTTCATTTTCAAAAGCTGATGGTTGATTTAATCTCAGAGACACGGTACAGAGTGAGAGTTCAGACTGCTGACTGCTAACAAACCCACTCTCACCCACGCATGTGCCAGATGACATTTATGCATTCACATAATGTTTACACACTTATTTAGGGAAAGAGTGCTGCATGTTTAATAACTTATATTATTTAAATTATAAACAATTGAACTTTTCCATGTTAAAATCCTGAATGGAAGCTGTATAGTGTAAATTTGGAGTCGGTTTGCATGTTAAACTCTGTACATGTGGGTGTGTTTCTAACTTTATTTAATTCTTTGCCCCAGTTATACTGCCCAAACAAAGAAACTGAGGTTGTATAAAACTGTACATTTTTATGAAAGTTCCTAACAGGGGTGGATTTTTCCTACTTCAGTATATTAATTTAAACAGGAATTCCTTGTCTAATGTATGCTTCATTTTGTCTTGCTTTTTTCCCCTTTAGAATCTGACTACAATTTGAAGAGTGATGAGAAGAAATCTTCAAGTCAGCCAGACTGGTCCACCTCTGGACACAACACGTACAATATTTACAGCACTAGTGATGCACAAAATACAGGAAAAACAGGTGAGCGATTCGTGCAGTGACAAGGTATATCACTGTTGTCAAGTGCTTTGTTGTAACATAATGATTCAAAAACATTTGAAATATGCCAGAGGTAAAAGGTCACTGATGGATGGACAGAAGCTTTACAGGTTAGCTTGTAAAGCTTTAAAAGTGTAGTGGCATGTTTGAGAGTTGCAACAGTCACAGTTGTCTGTGTCCTAGGAAGGAAGGGCCACATAGGGAATTACCTTCTGTCCAATGCAAAAGTGACTCCTACTGTCAATAAAACTCACACTACATCAGTACAGTACATTAGAGCAGCACAATCGTCTTCACAAAACTTTATAAAATTCACATCTTATATTGTGGTTGGTCTGTTTATTTGGTACACATGGTTTTCTTATTGTTTCAGCAGAACCTTTGGGGCTTAAACTGGACGAGAGACAGAGACTGGCTCGAGAGAGAAGGGAAGAGAAAGAGAAACAGATAGGTACAACACATACACACTTAATTTTATATAAATGTTTACTACGGCTTCTTTTTTCAGCCATCGGAGACGGCTTTTATAGGGTAGAGAACATGAAAGACTTGTTCGAGAAGATTCTGAACTTTTTAGACAGACTTGATATAAAATAAATGATCTGAACAAATAATGATGTACAGTTTCAATATCTGTCTATGCCATAAATATAGCCAGTATGTTGCTGATATGGCAATAAACCCAAACAAACAAACAAACTGCTTCTTTTTTATTTAATTCTATTTCAGCATTTTTCTTTTTTCCCCCTAATCATATTCAATTACCCAGATATGTCAGTCCACACCACTGCAGACTGTTGAAGAATTATTTGTGTGGGATTCTGACCTCTGTGACCGTTCAGGAAACCCACTGTCTGTCTTGTTTCTGTGCCAAAATAAATCTCACGGCACACGAGATTAAACGCCATTCAAATGGCATCTCTGATTTAACTGCAAACACGCACTCGTTCTGCATGACTAGATGAACGAGGCAGGTTGCTGTGGTGAGCTTTAGTCATTATGGAAACTTTAGGCGGTCAGTTGCCATGGCACCTGGGTTATGTAAAGGGTCTAAAGCACAAGCTGAGGTTTTACGATTTTACGGTTTTTATGATGTAAATGTAAAAATGTTATGATTTTCCAAATTAAATAAATAGCCTAAACAAATAAACTATGGCATGCCAAAATGTACCTGATAACTAATACTAAATAATACTACATGTGAGCTTTCAGCTGTGGCCAATCAAGGCATCAGAATTAAAACTAAATCGATTTTTCGACATGTCAACATACCTGGTAAAGAAAGAATGCTAGTTGAAAACACTCACTCTCTCTTGACATTTACCTGCTAATATTAGCTAGCTAGGCCAGAGTGTATTTGCTCTCTGATGTGCACCGTGTGGCTCTGAAATCTTACGTACAGTGTAGGTTCTGGGCTGATGGAAGTGAGCTAGTCACCCAGCTAATGTTAGCTCACTGGCTACATAGGACCTTTTTTTCCTCTCTCTTTTTTTCTTTGTACAATGGCCTTGTCTGCATTTACTCCTACTCAGTGTCATACAGAAACATTCAGAAGTGAAACAGGAGAATTTTAGGCCTGGAGGAATCACAGCTCCAGTTCAACCTATGAGGCACTTATTTCATATTTTGAGTTGTAGAGGGTCTGGCGAACCCCGAAAACAATGGGCATGAGACACAAAATACTTCCTAGGCAGGGTGTCATTCCAGTACATAGCAACACACAAACCATGGGACAATTTAGTGCAGTCAGTCCACCTTCTGCATGTTTCTGGAAAATCAGATATAAAATAAAACTCAAACACTTCACAGTAATTGCTGGACTAAAACAACCTACCACTTGCTCTGACTGTGTGTGTGTGTGTGTGTGTGTGTGTGTGTGTGTGTGTGTGTGTGTGTGTGTGTGTGTGTGTGTGTGTGTGTGAAGCTATGAAAGAAGCTCAGTTGCTTGAGAGGGAGGAGCGAGCAAGGCAGTATTATGAGAAGCAGGTGGAGGAGAGGAGGAGACGATTAGAGGAGCAGAGGTTGAAGGAGGAGAGGAGGCATGCTGCAGTGGAGGAGAAACGACGGCAGAAACTAGAAGAGGAAAAGGTAAGCATTTTAGGGCAGATGAACACATGTACACATGCTTTTTGGAAGCTGGTGTCAGAGCGCAGGGTCACCCAAGGGCCCAACAGTGTCTACTGCCAGAGCCCGGATTTGAACCCACAACATTTTGGTTGGTAACCCACAGATCTACCCGCTGGGCTACCACTGTCCTTTTGTTTAATACGTGGAAGAAGTGCTAGCTTGTTTTTTCTGAATATTTTAGCTTTGTGTGCGTATGTGTTTCAGGCACGGTATGAGGCGGTGATGAGAAGGACCATGGAAAAAAGTCAGAGAGCCAGACCTAAGTCAAACCGCTGGAGCTGGGGGGGACCTCTTACCACAAGCACCTCACACAACAGTGGTAAACACCAGCAACCACCTGCACTCCAGTTTTTCTGTGTTAAGATTTGGTGACTTTAAGAACTGCTCATCAACCCATTTAGTTTATACTTGTGTATTAGGGACAGTATTATTATGAAAGAGACCAGCCCCATCAGGATAAAAATGATTTCAACACATTCATCAGGTTTTAGTCAAAACAACTGTGTATTAAATTGCAATACAGTTTGTTTAGCTTTCTTCTTTTAAGTTAACACAAAACATGTCAGCAACATACCTTCCACAGTATAAGACTGGAATGGTCAAGTGTTCAGGAGTGTACTCTTCAGGACCTTTCTTCAGTCTGTTTATGGTGCGTGCTTTAAAACAGCCACACAAACAAACAGTTCAGTCTGATCATGTTTCATGTTAAGTCCTCATTTTGAGTAATGTACTGGTGTTTGTGTATATATATACATACACACACCCATGCATGTCTGCATGAACATATTGTGCTCTGCTCTGCATCATTCAGTGCACACTCACACTTTGCTGACTCAGAACCCTCCCATCTTTTGTTTATTAGTTTTTTTTGTTTTTTTTATGTTTATTTTCTTGTTGCTCTTTCTTTCTGTCTCATTCTCTCAGGTTTCAGTGACTCTGCTGCTCTCCTCCCATTGGACTTGGCTGGGATGGAGCGCTATCATGGTGCTTTTAGCTTAGCACGTCAGCAGCACCTGCACAAACAATGTGAATATGACTTGGAGTAGAGCAGCCCAGTAGTCCTTAGCATGGTGCTGTAGAACCTGAGTAGTGCTAGTGAAGCAGCTATGTGATAGAGTTGGATGGTTAGGGGTGTTGGTTAAAATTTACTTTGATTTTACAGTATAATAATTTAAAATTAAACAAGCGTGTGGTAAAAATGAAAGGAAAAATAATAATTAATGATGTAAAATGTTTGTAAATGGTACATATTTTTAAAGCATGATCTTTAAATGCTGTGTTGTCTAGTGTCTAACAAGGTATATCAGCCAGACAATCCCACACCCAGTGTAAAATGTGCTGGTGGTAGCATCCTGTTAAGAAGATTCCCTTCAGTAGCAGGTTGTGTTTAGGCTTGACTGGAAAACAAATAGTGCCGTGCCTGTTTCAATCTGCCAGAAAGTGTTTCTGCACTGCACCGTGTGCACACTATGTGTTTGGTCCTGCATCTCATGTTATTGCCTGTCTGTGTTTTCAGACCCTGACAGAAGATCGGTCTCCACTATGAATCTATCCAAGCACATAGACCCAGTTATAACCAAACGCCTGTCTTCTTCTTCTGCCACCCTGCTGAACTCACCAGACCGAGGTAAACTCAAACAAGCATTCAGCTCTGTCCCTACCACAAACACACATTCAAACTTTCTGACAATCAGTATGCTCTCTTTAATTGTATTTGCATTTATATGATAAGGTTATATTCTTACAAAGAACCAGCCAGCTGGTACAAAATGAACAAAGATTTTATTTAAAAGCATCTCAAGAATTATCAGGTGCTGCTTAAGGTATACATGTAAATCTTAGAATTCTTACTTTTTATCCGTGTTATAATACTACCATATTATTTTATGTAATTCACATAATAAATGTTTTGAATGTAATTATAATGAATATTGATGAATGTGAAATGAGATTTTCTCTAGAAAATGATCTATAGAACACTTTGTATTGTGTCAGATCTAAGGAAAAAGTCTGAAGCTATTTATTTATGCCAGGTTGGTTGTATAAACTTTAGGTTGAATTAGAATGAGAACTGCAGTTACTATGTATGAAGCAACCCTTACAGATTTCATTAGCAAAACTTAATTGGAAAGACCTCTCAGAAACAAACAGGAAGTCTAATGGTCTGATGAGTCCAAAGTGCACAAACAAGCACTAAATCAGCCAAGTTACATTTATACCCAGTGTAAAATATACTGATGGTAGCATACATAATACTAATGCATAATACAGATGCATTTCAGCAGGAGTAATTGGTACCATAAGCCCACTTCCCTATCAATACCATATTGTTAAGTGACTTAGTCAAACCATGTCAAACTTATGTGGCAAGACCGAAGAATTGCTGTACACTACCCCTTCCAAATCCTTTCATTAAGCTGTGCAAAATTCATTTAGACTCTTATAAGTATGGGTCATTATTGCCTCTGAATGTTGCTAATCCGGTAACTAAACAAGGAGGATAAATACTTAATACAGCATTAAAATTCTTAGACACAGCAGATGTTAATCCATTCATACAGAGCCTGAACTCTGGACTAGCTCTGTATCACAATTATCATACAGCATAATGAATAGTAATAGGAGGTTTTAATCTATTTAATGGCTGCCGACCTCATTTTCTGTGATTAATAAGTGTATGATCTGGTCTTCTATTGCTGGTTAAAGCTTTACTGAAGCGGACGTCTCTCTCTTCATCTTGCTTAGTAAACAAAGTTCACTCTAAAGTTCGTGCTTCCAGAGAGAAGATCCAACAGGACAGACCTGCAGGTTGATTTCGGGAGAGACCCAGCATTTTATTCTCTGTTTTTTAGAGGAATCACATTCACTTTTTTACTACCTGGAATCTTGGGGTGTATACAGAGCTTTAAATGTTAAGAAATACTGCATTAATCTCAGTACTAATTAATAACATACTGAACATAGTCTTACTCAAATGTTAGGACTCTTTCGGTCAAATTGAATAAAAGAGAACATTTGCTATCTGGTAGTGTAGACAGGGGCATTTTTACTCTGGTGAAAAAAATCCCTCAGTATGCAGCTCTAATTGTCTGCTGCCGTGTTGCTTTCTCCTAACTACATCGACTTCACCCACTTTATTAGCTGTAGTTTGCTAGCTCTAATAAAACTCAGCCACTGTCAGTCTCGCAAAATGTAACAAAGATGACTATCACTACACTGTTCACATTTCTAGGAAGTTATATGAGTATTTAAACAGTTCTACTCTAAATTTAGTAATGTTTTTATAACTATTTATAAATAACTTGGACTCGAAATTGTTATTTAATGCAGGGACTGTGTGTGTATTTGCAGAAAAGGTAACAGAACAGACTTCTGTTACTTGTAAGCAACATCATTCTCATCATTTTAGACAGTATGTGTAGTCGTGATTGATTGGATGAAACGCGTAGCATCCCAGTCCACAGTATAGGTAGTTTTTTGGTGAATGTGTGGGAAATCTTTATACTTGCTTTGGCCTGTTTGTAACTGGCTGCTGCTGTGCTTTTGAATGCCTGTTTTGTGATGGTCTTTGCTCACATATTTCTACATCTAACCCCTGCTAACTACTAGGGCCTGACTGATGTATCAAGCCTTTATGTTATGTATTTATTTTACAATTGTTAAAAAATTTCAGTGTTTTACAGTAATGTGGAAATCAATTCCAATTTAACTGACATACCTATTTGATAAAATGACTGACTGGACTGGACTAATTATCACAAGGTTGCTGGTTTATGTTCTAACATTGTCAAGTTGCAACTGTAGGACTGCTTAGCAGTGACCTTAACCCTCAGTTGCTTGGCTTGTATTCATTCATAGTTGAAGGTTGCTTTGGCGCAAAGCATTGAGCTTGTAAAGGTTTTTTTTTTTTGGTTTTTTTTACATCAGTGAATGTATTCTAATTGCATGCTTATGTTATGGTAAGGCCTGTGTCGATTATTTTATCTGACAGACAAATTATTAATATTTTGATTGTCATTTTATTATAAATATTTTATCTATCTGTATATTTTTTAGCTGTCTATATTTTAAAAAACACCCTTTCTTTTAATTAAATTTTATATTATTACTGTTACTAATGATTATTATTATTATTGTTGTTTTTAATTTAGGATGGACTGTTGATTGCAGTCATTTTAAATAATTATGATTATCTTAAATAGTAATGATTGTAAGGCAGTACAGTGGCTCGGTGGGTAGCACTGTCACCTCACAGCAAGAAGGTCCTGGGTTTGATCCACAGGCAGGGCGGTCCGGGTCCTTTCTGTGCGGAGTTGGCATATTCTCCCCGTGTCGTGGGTTTCCTCCGGGAGCTCTGGTTTCCTCCCACAGTCCAAAAACATGCAGTCAGGTTAATTGGAGACACTGAATTGCCCTATAGGTGAATGTGTGTGTGTGTGTATGTGTATGTGTGTCTTCCCTGTGATGGACTGGCACCCCCTCCAGGGTGTTACTGTGTGTCTTGCGCCCATTGAAAAGCTGGGATAGGCTCCAGCACCCCGCAACCCTAATTGGATAAGCGGTTAAGAAAGTGAGTGAGTGAGTAATGATTGTAATAATTGTGACAGGCCTTTTCTTAATGTGTGTAATACTAAAAAGAGAATGCAGGTTTTGGGCATGCATCGGTGTACTGCATGCATTGGCTGCTTGTTTTGCTTCTCATTCTCCAGCTTTGGCACCATTTTAAGCTTTCAGGTTTTTTATTGTTAATAGAAGCAAATAATGTATCATCATCTAACAGAATGTGTTGTCTCTGTATTGCTCTGGGTTCAGGTATGCGTCGTTTGCCTCTTACTGCATGGGAGGTTAATGTAGTGAGTCGCTTACAGACACCAACTCACTCGTACTTGGCCAGAAGCCGCAGTGCTATGTCACTGTCTGGAGATGCAGGTAACACACACACACACACACTCACATGTACTGTATGATACAATTAATAAACAACTTACCATGCTTTGTGGCATTTATAAAATGCAGAGCAGGACCAGTATTTTTTTTTTACATTTAAATAATCTATACATTTGCCAAAAAGACACCATTCTTCCAATCATGTGGAACTCTTCAGGCATTTAAGTACATTTATTGAACTCTTCTGCTATTAATGTCATAATATATATATATATATATATATATATATATACACACACACACACACACACTGTAGGTGAAAACAGAACATCTGTACCTTTGCCTATTTTAGTTGCAATGCTTTATTACCTGTCTTTGCAATTGCAAGTTACAGTGTTGAATTTGGTCATAAATTGACAATTTATTGTTCACAGTTAAGGTTGTCATGTATCATTTATATAAAAATATCATTGTAAAAAAATCATTATACAAAGTATTGCAGCTGATAGTGGGCGATATATTAACTTTGTTGCAAATGTAATTTTTAATGCAACAATGAACGAATTTAAAAAATGTCTCTTTTTGACCCACATTGTGTGTGTGTGTGTGAATGTGGAAGTGTGAGAGAGGTGTATATTATAGAATAGAGCTTTGCTTGGCTAGATTGCACTTCTTAACCAAAACAACTTTTTGGGGCTTTTCTTGCCTTTCACACTGTTACCAGGGTTACTGTCAGCTTAGTTGCACATCAACGTGTGGGTGTGTGTGTGTGTGTGTGTGGTGTGTGTGTGGTGTGTGTGTGTGTTTAAATCTTGTGTACAAAGGTCGGCTTTGCTGTATTTGTGAGCAAACGTTAGTCTTATGCCTCTGCTTTTGTTGGTACCAGGGCTCTCTCTCTCACTACATAGCATAAACACTATAATACAGTTATATAGCAAAAAAATCCTGTAATATTATACCTTTTCCATATCACCCATCCATAGTTACTCGCTGTTTCCCCGGGGTGCTTCCACAGATAATTACTAGCTGGTAAATACACAGAAAAACATAAGGATTGTGTAAAACAAGCTTCTTATTATTTTGTACTGTAAGTGTTTTAAAGATGGGGTGCATTTGGTTTGGGCTTTCTGTCTTTAAAGGAATTTTCCAATATTTTTAAATCTAATTTCAACAACTGTATGTAACAACACTGGTGGTAGTTTCAGCCACTTGAAACAGTCTCTCCTTACCTGATAGATAGTGTCGTTTTTTAATGATGCTCTGCTCCTCACTCGCAGTTTAACACATGCCATCTACGCCTGAACCATTTCAATGTAAATAGGTGGAGGGTGGCAATACAGAAGGTCTCTGCTAAACAAAAAACTAATTTTTAAATATAATATCCTATTAATTATGATAGTTTAATAATTGAATATGGGGGGAGTTTTTTTTTTAAGGTTCCCTTGTCAATCACAGGCCTTGTACTCTGCAACACCCCACCCCCACCCCCTCAACACACACAAACACACACACACTCAAACACACACTTTAGATGCAGTTGAAGATTAGGTAGGAAAATGTTGGTGTATTTCTTCTATTCTTACTTTAATTCTTAAAATATGCAGAACTAACAGATCATCACTGAAAATCATTTTGAGGGCTAGAATTTGGTAACCTCCTATTTCTGACATCACTACAGTGTATTGCTTCCTCCCCTCAGTGATGATCAGAAGTTCTGCTTCTCTTTCTGTTGCTTTGTAGATGCTAACGCACTTTCTCCTCTTTTTCTTCTCTTCTTCTTCCTTTCATAATATTTTCACTTTTTCCATTCCTCATGACCCACTGTGGATCCCTCATTCTTTTGATTAATGCATTTGTAATTTGATCATATGGCCCGCCTGGCTACTTAACCTTTGACCCAGGTTTAGTGACCCCCGTTTGTCCTCGCTCAGCCTCCTGTCATCATGCAATGAGCTCGCTGTCCAAGTCTCAGCAGTCACGCAGCACTGAGCGACCAGCTAGGTCCGGCCTTAGCCTAGAACGACCTCTCAGAGCTGGTCTGGACGGCGCCACTCGGCGAAAGACAACTCATAACATAATGGTAAAAAAGGATCAATCTAAATTAGCTAGATCACAAATGCTGAATGAGAACAGTATGGGTGTTGTAATTTTTATATATTTAAATGTGTGTTTTGAATGTATGCTCTAAAATAGCAATAATGAATTATTTGGTATGTCAGTGATTGATAAACAACAAATAAGTCATTAGTTAGTTTATGCTGTTGGTTAAAAATTTTCTGTGGGCTGTATGTGATAGGTTGCATTTTTGTGTGATTAGGTTGATAGAAAGGATAAGGACTATGTGAGAAAATCCTGGAGTAATCTGTCCTTTCCCACTTCAACTCTGACCCCCATAAGCACCAAGAGAGCGCCCTCTCCTGGAAGTCAGCGCACCAAACTTAGCCAGCCCTCCCCTGTCAGGTAATTCTACCAATATCCAAAGACACAGACATTCCCACTCTGTTTTTTACTGTGTAACTCCTGATATCTCCTCTACTCTTTTTAGGAGCCCCACTAAACCACCTCAGAAGGCTCCCATATCTAAAAGGTCCAGATCTCCCCCTCCTCCAGCTTCTTTGCCCCTGTCTCGGAGCAGCCCCTCTCTGTCTTCTGGTAACATCCGACCCAACCGGGTCACACCAGAGAGTCAGAGAGTGATTTCAGAGGGCATAAGGAGCAAGAAAGAGGAACAAAATACAATTAAGGAAGGTGAAGAGGCACAAATAGAGGACAATGATGATGAAGAGAAGGCTAAGAAGGCAGAACAAGAGGAGCTGGAGAAGATTGAAAGTCCAGTCAAAGCAGCACCTAAAGCTGAACCTGCCATTGGTGAGAACTTGTTTTCTGCTTAATGCTAAAATGCTTTCACACAGTCAAGCAACACGTGTTTTAGCCACTTCTAATTAATAACAAGTGTTTTTGTTCTGATTCTTGGTTTTTTGCTTTTTGTGTATTTCTCAGGAACTTTTTTATCATATTTGTATGAAAACAACATTAAACTCATAAACCTGAGTTACATTCATTTACTTAAAGAAAAAGAATAGTCACAGAAATTACTGAAATTCCAACACTGTCATGACAAAAATGTATAATGACATTAATCTTTGACTGTATTACTTCCTCAAGCCTTATCAAACCCTTTCCTCACCTCCACGGGTCTGTGTTTCTTTATGTGAATCTTGTACAGAAAGGGTGGCTAGTCCACCAGCAGTAAGACCCAGTGCGGGCACTACCGACCCAGAAGAGGCCTCTCGCCTGCTGGCAGAAAAACGACGACAGGCACGAGAGCAGAGAGAGAAAGAGGAGGAGGAGAGGAGGCTGAAGGAGGAGGCTGAGAGGTATGTGTGCATTTACATGTTAGTATCAGAACGTGTCAAAACTAATTTTACTGAATATTTTCATTAGTTATGTTTTAATATGTCTGTATTACACATTTCCCACCTCAACTTCAAATATGCTAATGTAGTCTCTGCAGAGAGCAAACTTGAATGTTACTCTAAAAAACATTTCTGCAAATTTAAATGCACAATTAGTGTTTTGCGGATTAGAAGTACTTTTTTTATGCACTGTACCTAGCTGAATAACAACAAAAAATGATTTCCTGCAAAGATAGAAATTTTGTGACAATATGCTTATGAATATTTAAATCAACTAAATCATAAAAACATTAGCTTGATTAATTTAATTCTCAGTGCGTTTAGTAAAAAAACCAGCACTTGTGCCTGCACCTACACCTGACACTGGGAGTCATTGTTGCAACAGCAATGAAATTCCCATCAGGCCTTTCCTCTCTCAGACACAAACAGTTGTGACTGTAATGGGTCCAATTTTGTCCAAATTGTTTTATACACAACAATACGTGGAATTTTTTAATCAAAGATGGTGGCGAATAAATGAAACAGATTTATATATTTTTTCTTCATTTTTTAAAAATCTTTATCCTTATTTTCTTGTGTGTGTGTGTTGATGAGTAGGCGCCATCGAGAGGAGATGGCTCGGAAAATAGCAGAGGAGCGAGCAAAGAGGGAGGAGGAGTCTCAGCGACTGGCCGAGGAAAAGAAACAGGAGGAGGAGGAGGAGAGACGTGCAGCTGAGGAGAAACAGCAGAAGGAGAGAGAGGAAGCTGAACTCCTACAGAAACAGGTCAGAGGTGCACATAAACAAATATGGTGAATGGGAAGAAAGTGCAGGACTTCAAATTACAAAAATTTTGGTTATTTAGGTTAAATAATTTATGCAAATGTTTAACCACCCTTTGTGTTACTGCTGTGATAAATAAATTAAATCTATCAATAAAACTGCTTTGTGACTAGAGTTTCCTGGTGAAACAGGGCCTGCTGTGTTCCCTCACCAGAAAAAAAGCTGTTAATGAAAATGAATGAAATTTTATAAATAAAAGCTTGATGAGAATTAACTGAATACAAAGAAAATCTAAACCACACAGGTGAATGAAACATATTTACAGATTACACTCAGTCATAATGTATTGTGTTTGTGTATGTTAAGAAAGAGGAAGAGGAGGCACGGCAGCGTGAAGAGGCTGAGCGTTTGCGTCAGGAGAGAGAGAAACACTTCCAGAAAGAGGAGGCTGAGCGTCTTGAGAGAAAGAAGGTACACTTTATTTAAACAGAATTGTGTTTAAATCCACCTAAGTAGCAGTAATGTATTGATGCCTTCTTCAAAATGTTGCAAGATCAGTTCCAACTCAGGTGCCAAATGCTCAAAGGTTATTTCTCAATTAAAGTACTTTGTTCAAATATTACAGCTGTGCTTTTAAATGAGATCTGAGTCTAAGATCAGTAACACAATGTACAGATCTTCAGTGTACTGTACTACACTAATGTAATAATCTGCGCACAGTTTTATCTTTTAAACCACTATCAAGTGTACAACTACAGCAAGAGGCAATCCAGTTCATTTCTGCTTTTATGGAAAAAATTATAGCAGTAAATCATGTACCTGTTTTCATTATTATGAATTTGTTAGAACTCAGTTGGGAGTTAACTTTAAATGGGCTCATTCCTAATTTATAAGCACTTTTCTTTTTAATAGCGTCTTGAAGAGATCATGAAACGCACACGCCGCTCTGACCAGGTACTGTACGCTAACTATTCACACTGATTTTTACCTGTTACTGAGTATTCATGGAGTATTAAACAGCTTTTATTTCTTACCTGTTTTTAGAAACCCTCTAATCAAGGGAACGGTGAGGTGGCCCAGCAGGAGGGACAGGTCTTGGGTAAGCTCACTTTTGTGTGTTTTCTTTGATATGTTCCACACAGGACAGTGTGTGAGGTTGTGTTGTGTTGTGGTAGTGTGCAGCAGCTATCTGGCATGTTGGGCTGGCATGTTTATTACTTGACATTTCTGTCTAAGCTTGTACTTCCTTCACAGAAGTGAGTTTGGCGCCTGGCATTCCTTTGATTACTGTGTCTGCCCCACAACAAACCTCTGAGAGCTTACAGCACAGTGACCGTAACGGACACCCTGACTCAAGTATCAGCCTAGACACTGGTCGCAGGTAAGTACTGCACCCTTGTGTTGCAAAGTTGCTGGAATGGAATTTGGGAGGGTACATTTCAGGGGACATGTGCTCTGTATGACTTACAAGCAATATTTAAGCCAAACAAAACCCACATACATTAAAATATGCATGGCTGAAGTGTAAAAATGAAATAAACAAAGACATTTTTGAATAAATGGTAAGGTATAAAATGTAAAATTATTATTTTTTTAAATGTAAAAGAAAACAAATGAATGACAGAACAAAAAAGGATTTCAATGATTTCTACAAATGTTTAGTCTGTGAATAATTGAAATACTCACACACTTTAGGTTTTTATTTTTTGAACATTTCTGGCCACTTTTTAACATCTTTGATCAGATAAATCTTAATCGCAAATGTAAGTCTGTGGGTACTTTTAGGCTACTCTAGCCAGCATGTTACACCTAATCATTCAAAGCTTTGCTTTAGAGGCCACTATCTTGACAGTTCAGTTCAAGAGACTTGAAAGTGTGTATAAAGTGGTCAGTAGAGGTCAGTGTATTCATAATTGAAGCTTTTCTAACCCTGTTTACATCTCTATTAGTGTGAGCACAGAAATCCAGCTCAGGGAAAACGGTGTTGTTATGGAGACTCAGGACTTTGAGGAAGTGATCGAGGTGCCCATGGTGACCAAGCTGTCCCGTTCAGAGGGAGACGGCGAGGAGGACCAAGAGATGAAAAAGACGCCGCTACTGGCTTTCAGAGAGAATGGCAGCACTTATAACTTGAACACAGTGGAGCTCAGCCAAGCCCCGCAGCAAACAGGTTAGCACTTAGTGGCATGCACTGTATTCTGTAAAAGCTCTTATGAAAATTTGGAGCACAATTTGTTGAACTAACAGCAATCTAACAGCAATTAATGACCACACACGGAAGCTTATTGTTGTTTAATTATGCGTTCTCCTACACTGTATGGATATTTGTATTTGTACCCCTGACCATGAGCATTTCGAAAACAACTGTTATTAAGATAGAGTGACTTCTATTTAATCCTTTCAGTTACACCAACAGACTTTGGAGTATGTCGGTTGGTATTTGTGCCCATTTAATTGCGCAAATCCACTAGGGATTCTTTGGACTTCATGGCTTTTTTCCTGACTATGCAGCCTACATTGTGGGCCCTTATAGACGAAGGCGTATGCAAGTCCAAACTATGTCCAATTTAAATTTTAACAGATGGACCTCAGTTAAGTTTTAGGCACCACTCAGGGATAAAAGTTTATTTTTGTTCATTTTTATTTGTTTGTTTTTTTTACTCTAAAAAACATGTTTTTACTTCATCGTTATCATATCCACAGCACAGTAAAGGTTTCAAAAAGTCAAGGGGTCTGAATACTTTATGACTTCACTATATGCTAGTTAAATACATTTGGATAGAATAAAACGTTTTCCAAAATGTGTTTTACTTTTGTATTATTAGTTTAATTATCTGAAGTCATTCAGTGTAACAAACATGCAATTACATGAACAATTAACAGACACCCAATACTTTTTACAGCAAGATAAAGGTTTTTTTTTATATATTAAACTGAGTTCTGTTTCATTGCAGATGAAGAAGAAGTGTGACGGTGCTGAATGGGAAAGATTTCAGTGACTGATACCTGCTTGGCTTTTCCCCCTTTAACATTCCCTCTAGTTTGCACTTAAGTACCTGGAGATGTGAGGAGAATCTAGTGTGCCTCCCATCTTCTTACGGTGTGGACAGCTCCATAAATGAATGTCCTTGTGCTTCCTGCATTGCGGCTCCTGCCCTAACCCCTCCCAGGCTAAAGTGGTAGGTTCCAGGAACTGAGAGCTCAGTAGTGGCTGCAGGAGCCACGTCTGTCTAAAACCTTTAGTTTAAATCTGCTGTACAGTCTGATCTAATACTTGAAGATTTTTTTTGTTTGTTTCTATCGAGGTAGCCCTTAGTAAAGTGCTTACCATGCAGACTGTGTCAGATAATGGATGGTTTTTGTGATGTTTAGGTAAATATAATGCAAAACTTCTTGGTTTTGCTCTGAGTGAATCATATATAGTGTAACATTAATTTCACTGCTTAGTTTGATCATTCATTTTACAGAATGAAGAAAAATATGAAAGTATTTTCCCAGTTATATAAAGCTTTAAAATACATTTGGTTGATCGTGCTAGTGTTCCTATTGATGTCCTAGTCATTTTATTGACTCTAATAATTTGTTAAATGAATCCAAAGATCCAACACATAAAACACTTTCTAACATCCGTTTATGGGTTTATGGGCTTCAGACCTCTGGGCTCTGTGAAAAATCTGAATTGTCCGCTTACCCCAGATGTACTTAATCAGCCAAGACATGTTTGTGTCTGTGCATTTGCAATAAACTTTAAGGCTTATATATATATTTAAAAAAAATTCTCTAATTATCGTTTTTTCTTCAAATTAAATCTGTGTAATGAAACGAATTTGGAATCATAAACTCAATATTAGAAATAAAATTCAATTAAGCAGAGTGTATCGTTACACTACTAATACTATATGTAGCTAGTTAGGGTGCGACCTTAATACAAATGTTTGTCCTGAACGGTTGTTGTTGGCTTTTTAATTTTGTATTTTTATATTTGGGGTAAGTGGAATTTTGAGTGGACTTCTGTGCTGCGATCATTAAAGTAAACAAGAAATCAATACAAATATCACTGAAACAAAAGATCATTGTGAACAAATGCAAAATACTCGAAGTGCTGCTACGTTTCGATGCCTTATCAAATTAGATTTTTATTTGTGTAAATTACAAGATCACTGCATCTTATCGATTGTGTTTGGTTTAAGGATAATTTAACTTCACTGTCCAAACATCCATGCCACATATTCACATAGCTCGCTTAGTTCTTTCTCAGGCTTTATACCAAACCACTTTGTAGCTGCTGCTAAAAAACAACCCTGAAAACTGGAAGTGTGGCGCTTCTGGCTCTGTAAGCGACTGGTTGTTAGCTAATTTTGTTGCTTCTGTGATGAAATGCTACAGCACATGGGGTAAGCTAAGTTATTGTATATGTAAAGTAAAGAATTTGTAAATTTGTATGCATTGAATAGAAATTCAAACTTTTATATTGTAAAGATATTAATAAAGCTTGAAAACCATGTGCAAGCATCAGAAACTGATGTATATCCTGGAAGGCACTTTAGTAACTCTGTAGTCTTGTGGGGGCAGCTGGGAGCTCTTGTTAGATACTGTATGTCTCACTGCAAAAGCTAGGAATTTTGCTGAAATCAAGCTCGGATATACCCACGTACTGTTCAGACGCCATCTCTTAAAACTGAAGCATTATAATACATAGCTCAAGTGAAACTTATTTTCTCATGACATTTCCACAACACATTCTGTGGGCTACATTACAGGTTTCTCCAGAATTTTGCTAAGACATAGTCTGACTCCACGAGACCACTAAAACTGAAACCTGCAGTTGTATCCTAAGGAATTAAGCGCAGTTTTGTTATATTCTGGTCACATTACATAGAGATGATATTGAAGGCTTACTTGTATGCATGAGAGAAGTCATATAGCTTAGCATTAGTTCAGTAGTTTCAGAGCTCCTCACACTTATACATCATGTTTAATCTGCTTTTTCATTTCTTTGCATAATCATCACATTAAACAGAAATGTTTCTTCCCAGGCAGCCGAACATGTATAGCATGTACAATCTCAAAATCAATAAAAATGTTTGGAAAACACTTGGCTCTTAAAAATAATTGTCTTCACTTTTTTTGTACGCAAATGAAATGTGAAAAGTGTTTGGATTTTTTTTTTAATAATAAAAGACCTCACTTTGCAGTTCATTTAGAAGGTAGACTTGCCTTACCCATTGGATTGCCACAAACTGAACTTAGAAGTTGAGAAAATAAGAATAAAAGATACATTAATTTTTATGGACTAATGTGTCACTAATGACTGGTTTGGGTACAGGTAAGTTTTACTAATACAACTATTATAACATAACTACTATAAACAAGTGTTTGCATTTTACCTCACTGGGAAATATTATGACACTATGAACTGTTACATTTAGATTAATGTAGGCAGCCACTTCTTTCACTGGCTAGCAAACAAAATCTATTCAGTGCTTGGAAGCCAATCTGGAGTATTTAATACACCTGTTCCGATCGAGGATCTGTTTTTGTACCGTTTTAAATATGCACAAATGAATTTTTGATTTTTATTTATAATCAGTAGGTTATAATAGAAATATTGGTCTTGCATATTGTAGGTAAAACAACATTACACAGCTCTAAAGAGAGGTTTGTGTATTTTGACTTGGCATATTTTGCCAATGTTTTTTTAAAGAACTTAAATTCTTTTAAAAATCGTTTTTATTCAACATGTTTATTGTATGTTTTTGTATTTTCTTAAAACTCATAATAAATTTATAAAAGTCACTACTTGGATCCATATATTTTTTTAAACTTAGCGGTCTGTATCAACATTTGCAAAAATTACTGCCTTGACAATAATGCTGCTTTTATGCTTATAAGTATGTAAACATCTGATCTCACCTGTATATAAAACTTTCACAGGGTGGCTCGATGGCTCACAGCAAGAAGGTCCTGGGTTCGATCCCCAGGTGGAGCTGTCCGGGTCCTTTCTGTGTGGAGTTTGCATGTTCTCCCAATGTGCTTGAGTTTTCTCCGGGAGCTCTGGTTTCTTCCCACAGTCCAAAGATGTGCAAGTGAGGTGAATTAGAGATATTAAATTGTCCATGACTGCGTTTGACATGAAACTTGTAAACTGATGAATCTTGTGTAACGAGTAACTACCTGTCCAGTCATGAATGTAAGTGGTAGCACTGTCGCCACACAGCAAGAAGGTCCTGGGTTCGATCCCCAGGTGGGGCAGTCCGGGTCCTTTCTGTGTGGAGTTTGCATGTTCTCCTCCGGGTTTCCTCCGGGTGCTCCTGTTTCCTCCCACAGCCCAAAGACATGCAAGCGAGGTGAATTGGTGATGAACCTTGTGTGTAATGAGTATCTACCGTTCCTGTCATGAATGTAACCAAAGTGTAAAACAGGACGTTACAATCCTAATAAACAAACAAATAAACAAAATCCTAATAAATATATATATAAGACTTTCACATAATTTGTGCACCCATGCGCTGCACAGCCTAATCAGCTGAATATGCACTCTGGACATAAACACTTTTTTATTATGCAGTGGAGCACTGTTTTGAACTACTGCCCAACAAGAGGCCAGCAGGACACTTTCTGTACAAGTCTGGAGCTGGACCCAAGTGCTGGACCTGTGTGTTGTTGCTATGAGACATACAGGTTTCCGTTTTTCTTCTCTCTGATTGGCTGCCACGCTACTAAACCCAAGCCAATCATCATGCTGCCCGCTTGGCATTAATAAAAAAATCCCCCTCCTGCAGCGTGTGTGCGCGTTGTGAGAACCAGGGCCTTTCCGCCGCTCTCTGCGCTCAGTGCGGTGAAGCCGCTCTCGCTTTGTCCGTTAATCGCCGCGGTCGCTGGTTTGCTGCAGACGCGGCCGGTAATGGTGCATCGGGACCGTGGAGGGGCGCAGGATCGGGAGGATGGAGAAAACAGCAGGGATTAGAGGATCTGTGTCTGTGCTCCGGGAGGATGGGGAGAAGAGGGACACGTCGCCGAACGGAACGGTGCGTCTAATTCGTGCATTTCGTTGTTTTTGGTGCGCCAGGATGATGGATGGATGTGCGCAGAGCCGCCATGAAACCCATTAGCGCCAGTGCGTCTCTCTCTCTCATCGCAGGGCCTCGGATACTAAACACGTATTTGCAACAGTAGCTAAAATAAATATGACCTGCATGTCACTAAGAAACATTATTTGCTACCAACTTTGCGCAATCTTATGTGGCGCAAACGTGTAACTCCTGCACGCGTGTTTATTACTGCTTGTGTTAACAGATAGAGAGCTTGCTTGTAGCTTGTAGCTGCTTCTGAATGTTGTCATTGTGCACAGTGGCATGGATGTGATGGCTCCATCTTTGTGACAGAGCTCATATTCCAACATTTAGTGCAAAACATGGCTGCTTTATTGACCTGTTTGTGCGCCCTCCACATAAAACCATCTGCTGATACGCACACACACACACACACACACACACAGAGAGAGAGAGAGAGGGGAAACAGGTATCCAACCACTTTTGTTATTAATTAATACTCTTATTGCATATATACACTATTGCCATTCAACTAGTAACATTCCAGGAACATAAAGGAAATGATAAATAGTATTGCTACCTTACCTATCGCTGTGGTATAGTTGGTTCAAACTCCAAATCATCCCTGCAAGATGCAAAATATCACTCATAGACTAATAATAAGGAATGAAAGAGAAAATTTAATAGTCATGTTTTTTAAAAAGTTGTCAGATGACCTGAAAGCAGCAGGAGCAACAGACATAATGAACAGTAAGGAGGAATAGGTCTAAACTGAACCACAGTGCACTGAAAAGCTCATCACTGGATCTCTCTGTAGATGCTTAACTGTGTGTATAAACGCCCTAATCGAATTATTAATGTGTTAAACATCATAAATAATAATTGCTGAGTGCATCAATCATATTTGTGGTGTTGTTATTGTTTGTGTTGTATAGATGGACGTATAAGAACCTATAAAGAGCAGCCTTGATCAGGTAACTTTTTTTCATGCACCATGTAAATATGTGCTTTAATTCTTTTGTGTACTCAATTTATTTTCACTAATGATATCATCTTGGCAAGGCTTGCGGTAGATTTAGTTTGGTATGTTCTCCCCTCCTCTTTAAATAAATGTACAGTGGTGCAGAAGGTAGTTTTAATCCAGGGTGTTTGGGAATTCCACCTCTGATCCTTGTCTTTGAGGCGTTTGAAGTGTCCTCATGTGTTCACTTGGATTTCCTTCATGAACTCCAGTTTTCTTTGACGTCACAGATACATGCCTGTAGGTGGATTGGCTAGTCTAAATGGTGTTTAAAGTGTTTAAACAGATCTAGCACTGATTAGAATTAAGGAGTGACTAAAGATGAATTAATAGCACAGAGGTGCAGTAGGTAGTGCAAATATATTCTAGTTTTAGAGTTTTAAGGAGCTAGGTCTTGTCTAAGATCATCATATATAAGTAGTTTGGCATGTCCTCTCGATATTGTCGTACTTTCTTCAGGTAACTTCTATTCAAACTGCTGTAGGTGGATTTACTATTTCAGACTGTGAGTGGGTGGGTGGTTGAGTGAGTTATTTATTAAGTAAATGGGTAAGTGTGTTATATCCTGCAATGGATTGGCATTTTTTTGGATATGCCTTGGGCCCACTGCTGCCCTAAACAGGAATCAGTGGTTGCTAAAGATAAATGAATTGTGATGACTTTGGTATGTTCTCCTCATCTCAGCCCAGGTTTTCTTAGCTCTAGGTAACTTAGTGAAGGGGTGAATGTGTTATGCCCTGCAATGAACTGGTGCCCTGTCCTTGCACTCTGGACCTGCTACCCTGTTAATTTTTTGCGTTCACTGTACTTGCTGCGCCACTGTGCTGCTGAATCAATGTGAATCAGATGTGATCTTGAAGTGTCCTCTTAACCTTTTGAGCATAATCAGTCCATTAACTCGCTTTTCTCTCTCAGACGTCCTGATTACGAGGAGGCTCGTTGGCCCGCGTTGCCACGGCAGCGGTCGTGGAGGAGGAGGAGGAGCGGCTGTTGCGTTGGCGCCACGCTCTGCTGGCGGGGATGGAGTACCACAGCACAGGCACCCTGCCGCTCCTTGGCAGCCCACGTTATTGCCCCGGTGCCAACAGTGCCAGCGGGTACCTCTGTCAGACGGGTCACTGTTGTGGCGAAACTGGCTGCTGCACATATTACTACGAGCTGTGGTGTAAGTGCAAGTCATTTTATATTAGTAGATAAAAGGGAAGATAAGACAATTATTTCCCACAGAGAATTAGATTTTAAGATTGTTGAATGGTGTAATGTTCTCCTGTAGAAGCCATTAATGAGTCTGATTAAGCTTTAGATTTAACAATCACGTTTAATTAACACCCTTACACTTATGATAGAGCTGCACCTCATCTTCATTACAAAAGTGCACACTTCTAGTGCACAAAGAATGGATTTTGTACTCTGTCTTTGTGAGCAAATGTTCACATCAGACTGTGTTTGGCATGTCCAGCACTAGCTGCATAGATCTGATGTGAATAATGCTTGAAGCAATTAGTGCTAGATACTTTTAGCCGGGTTTCCTTATGCTAGCGCAGTCAGCACACTGCTAGCATAGTATTAAATCACCAGTGGGCCAAAGCCACTGCTGCAACCAACCGCAAACACACACATACACACAAATACCCACTAAGAGAGGTTTTGATGAATTAAAATGTTTACATTATGCCAAAGCAACAAGACCAAAATATTCAGTGCATCATGTCATGATATATTGATAAACCCTTACCAACAATCATTAAGTTTAATACAATAATTGGCAAAAGTATATGGACACCTCTGCTAATTATTAAGTTTAAAGCAATGTCCTTAAAGATATGCTTAATAAGTTTAGTGTGGAGAAACTGCAGTGGCCTGCATTCAGAGCTCTGACCTCAGCACCTTCTGGAACACGTTAAACCGTCGATTTTGATTCTCTTGGTTTTTGAAATTGGATATCCAACAAGTTCATGGGTGGGTGTCCACATACTTTAGAGCTAGAATTTAAGCACTTTTAAAATAACTCCAATAACTTCCACAACTCTTTCTATAACACTTCATTCACTGTCAGGGTTGCAGTGGGTCTGATTTATTGGGCAAAAGGCAGGAAACAGCCCGGGCAGTTCATCGGTTCATCACAAGACAGACACACAAAAACACACAGAGGCAATTTTAACCTGACTGCATGTTTTTGGACTTGTGGGAGGAAACTGGAACAACCGGAGGAACCCAGGCCTTTCTTGCTGTGAGGCGACAGCGTAACCCACTGTGCCACCAGGTTGCCCTGTAACACTTGCTGTAAAAGTTGGCATCATTTAATACTGTCATATTTGTCAGACCAGAAGTTTTATACATCCTAACAAATACTGAAGTGGATCTTGTCATCAACATTTAGGTTTAATCTGTTTAGTTTCACTGAATATTGCAGATGATTGTGTAGGTGCATTGTTTGTGGGCATTTGTGCCAACCATTAGCATGTGTGATATCTATAATGTGTGTGCTGCAGGGTTTTGGCTCTTATGGAGCGTATTGATCCTGTTCAGCTGCTGCTGTGCATATCGGCACCGACAGGCTAAACAGAGAGTTCAGCAGCAGCAGAGACAAAGAGAGATCAACCTGATGGCCTACCACGGAGCCTGTAGCTACCCATCATCCATGCTCGACCTAAGTACGCACTTCTCGTTCTCACCCCCACTTACAAATTTGGGTTTTGGTCCCAAATTTATTTGAAATGCTTTATCAGAACTATCTGTTGGATTTTTTTGCTTATTTAATGTATTCTTACAAAATAATATTATAGTCTGACACAAAAATTCTTTAGAGGTGAAAAGACAGCAGGTAAAATGCAAATAAAAACAAAAAGCATGTTTTTAATTAAAAGAAGAGACATGATGCGTTACCTAATCAACTTCATTGATTTTTGATGTTTTCTAATTCCTAAATTACAATTCCAAAACATTGCCACAGGGACAAATTAAGACCAGAGTGTGTTAATGTTTTTAAACCTCTAAAACTGGTGATGCTGCTGACTTGCTTCTAGAATAAATTAAATGACATGGACTTGTGAATACTTTAGAAAACCTATGCAGTAAACACAGTTTGTAGCTGCAGCTTTAAAAACACAAAACACAAGTCATTTATCAACAATACCCAGAAATGCCACTGACTTGTCTGGGCTCAAGCCAGTCTGCGATAGATTCACGCAGTGTTGTTAAAAAAGAGTTTCAAATGTTTGCGCTGTAATGTTGGCGCTCAGGTGGCGCAGCAGTAAAAAACACTAGCACACCAGAGCTGACATTTCGAACTTGTCGGTTCGAGCTCAGCTCTGCCATCTTGCTGGGCTGGGCGCCTACATGAACAATTATTGGCTGTTGTTCATACAGGGTGGGAGCCAGACAGGGACCTCATAACGGAGGCAATTACGACCTCTGCACAGAGTCGAGGGATAATGCTTTGATCAGGGTGTGGCTCTTTGTGCACAAAGCTGATCCGCATATGAACAGCATATGAAAAGATGCAGTCGGCTACTGCACACATATGGGAGGGGGCGTGTGTCAGTCTCGCTATCTTCAATCAGGGCAGGGATTAGCATCAGTAAAGAGGAAGCATAATGCAATTGGGTAATTGGATGCGCTAAAGTCGGGAGAAAAAAGGGGAGAAAATGCATAAACAAAAATATTAAAAAAGGTCATGTAACATGGTGGTAGACATGCACTTTTCCAAAAATGTTTCTATTTAGAATGGGTGTATCTAAAAAAACTGGTCAAAAAGGATTTAAAAATCAGTGATGTCATTTTTATTGCTGTCCCATACTTAAATAATATCTCCAGATTTTGTCGTGTCCACTCTCTTCAAGAGTGCTGTTAGCTAGTACCTGTCTCTCTTTACATATCAAAAACATAACAGAGGTCTAGAAGCTATCCATCATTAGCATGGGGTAGGAAAATGTAGTTCATTGTATAGCCGTTCTTTTATCACATATTACCATTTTAGACACAACCTTTATCTTACTTAAGCTTCTCAGTCATGATCTTCATTCCACATCTTGTGTGTCTTCTTTTTTGTTGGCAGGTTTTCTGGCTTCACTCAAACTGCCTTCCTATGAGGAAGTAGCAGCTCAGCCCAGCACCCCGCCCCCTCCCTACAGCTCAGTGGCCTACCCGCGTGGCACTGCTCATCCTGGCCCGAGCCATATGCTGTCCTCCCAGAGCTCAGACAACTACACCAGCTGCTCCTGTGACTCCTGCTGCCCATCATCGCCCTGTAGCTCCTCCCCTTCCTCCGCCCAGCTCACGGACGAGACCGACACTAGCCACACCTCTACGCCTTCACACAGCGAAGTGGTGAACCTTAACTCCATTCCTGAACACAGCACAGAGAGACACGATGCCACTGTTTTATCGTCCCCTCAAAATGCACCTGTATCCACTTCCTCAGCTGAGGTGGAGCTGTCTGACTGCGCCTCTCTTGACTGTAATGGAAACAGGACTGTTAAACCAGTCACCAATCAAACCATCAACAACAACATGATCAACGAGCCTGAGGAAATCACTGGCACTGCTAATGCAACTCAACATGCTAACACCAGTGACATTATTAATGCTGGACATAACCCTGCCATTAATGACGCCTCTAATGGAACCCAGACTAACAATGCTAATGATGTTAGCTCGCATCAAACACCTACGCTTAGCCCAACCAGAGACGATATGAGTGGTAACACTGCTTTAGGCTTCTTTCAGCAACCTAGCAATATGACACAAAACATATCTGCTTCTCGTCCTCCTGTTTCTGTCCCTTCATCCCCTCCATCCTGTTCTCCTATATCTCCATCCACCCCTTCTCTTCCTCCACCTTTATCCCCTCTCACAGACCCTCTGGGTGCTCTCTCAGGGGCAGCCCAGACTCAAAATGCACCTCCTCCTCCACAGTCTCCACTCAAAGCAGCATTTTCCTCTGGAGTGGACGTTTTGGAACCAGATCGCCGCGATTCAGCAGTGTGCGATCTTGATGTTGACCAGACGCACTTTCAGCAGCGGCGCTTGACTGGTGATTCGGGCATTGAGGTCTGTCGTTGCCGAATCAATCAAGAGGACGAAGAGGATGAGGAGGATGAAGAGAGGGATCGCATGGAAGCTGAGATGAGCACCCGACCCAATCACGAGCTACACGACAGTGTCGACTGCTCCAGCCGAGCTCAGCCGGGAGAGAGCTGGCCCGAAATGTGTGGCTCCACCCAGCCTACACAGTCGCAAGCCGACTCGGTCTTTATAGCTATGGAAAGCATTTGATGGGCAGATGGCCTGGTGAAATCTAGCATGTAAGGGCTCTGTGTTATGGGCACCTTGGGCTGCGTTAAGGTGCCAACTAGATTCAAGTTGTCGAATTAGTCGATAGAGCCCAAACAAATGTGTGCTGTTTGCAGTGGGACGGGCATCACAGGTTGGTTAGCATAGCATTGGAGGGTTTCTCAGTTAAGAGAAAGATAAAGCTGTCAGTTCTCCTGAAGGACTCAAGTCAGAGCGACAGACTCTGCACTAACATCTACACACACCCAGTACCCTTTGCATAAGACCCTGATCTGGGATGTCGGCATGGTGGTACGATGCCAGCTCATCCGGTCCTTCTGTGAACACTTCTGTATACTGTAGCACATGCAACAATCATTTCTCTCTCACTCTCTCTCTGTGTCTTTCTCTTGCTCTCTCTTTCTTTTGCTTACATTGTAGCCTCTGGTGCAGGATCTGGTTAAGTGTACTTGATAGATGCAATAACACACACATACAAGTTTGTCCCGTTTGCCTCTGGGTAACGTAGTTCACATTGGGTCACATCAACAGCCATTCTGTGCTTTAACAGCCAATCTCTGAGGTTCCTAAATCATGGCTCAGAAGTAAAGATAGTGGACTATAAATAAGACGATCAAGGCTTCAAGTCCCATCATTGCCAAGCTGCTATTACCTCAAGTTGCTTGGATTGTGTCTTTTCTTTAAAGGTTGCTTTGAATGTAATGCAAATGAGTCACACAGTGCAAACACTCTCACGCCTCTACAGTCATTCTAAAACACTGTGGAACAGTGGTCTCAACTGGTGGGTCGGGACCTTAAAAGGTTTGCGAGTTCTGTTATATATTTTAAAAAAGTTTAAAAAAAATTTAGGAAAGTGTCTCGGAATAGTTCAACCCTTTCAAATGAAATGTCGGTTGTGTGGGTACATCAGGGTCCTGTTAATATGGGTTTAATCCTCACCTCAATTCTCTGTGAAGAGTTCCCAGTAATCACTTTTTGTTCTTTCCAAATTATGCCAGTAGAGTAAATAATTGGATGGGTGAGTGATGTTCTAAAATCAGTCTATCCCTTATTAAAAATACCCTAATAAAAATAAACTTACTATTTAAAAACCAAGTGCAAATGCCTGTGTTGGCTATCATCGTTTTGCTTTGTTACGTCACATACTGTAGGTCTTTATGGAAAATCCTTAAGTATTTTTTAATCAGAAGGTGGATAGGATTAGACGCTCCTTTTTTAGATTTGGGTGGCACTGCATTGACGACAGACAAATTTGGGTCCTGAGGTGTAACCACTTGAGTACCACTGCTCTACAGTCTTCTAGAACACAAAAATCAATTGTACCTGTACAACAACAAAGCCTGGAACACCTACAACATTGTATATCAATTTAAACAATCTAGAATCTTCTACAGCATTCAAAGCAAATGCTTTTACACACCCACAACGACATTCATGAACACTATAAATCATCTAGAACAAGCAAAGACAATGCATTAATACAGCAACAAAGCCATTCTGGAACACATCAAACATTCTAGAACACTTTAAACATTAAACAAGCCAGAACCCTCTCGCACTTTCACAAAGTCATTTTGGAACATTCTAGAACATTTTCGTTACTGAACAAGCTAGAATCCTTTATAAGCAACTTATAAGCAAATGCACTCGATCACCAACAAAGCCATTCTCACGCCTACTTTCTAAAACACTCCAGAAAATATCAACAATTTAGAACAACAAAAAACAGTGATTCCTAATGTTTTAACCCTTTCCCTGATTTCCAAGACTGTATTTTTTTTTTTTTTTTTTTTTTTTTTTTTTTTTTTTTTTCTCCTTTTTTTTTTTTTTTCCTTCCCTATTACCTAAATGTAAGCTGGGCTATACTGTATACTGTGATAGAATAGAAGGCTACAATCTGTCTACAAGTGCTATCTTAATTGATACATCTGTATTTTATTTTGTGTATTTGTAATTGTAGATTTATTTCTGTTGAAATTGTATCAGTTGTATCTGTATTTTTAGTTTTCACTTTTTCTCTCAATCTGGTCATTTCCAGTTAACCACTTCACACAACTACATGACAGTGTGACAGTGTAGCACCTAATACAACGCCTCTCCAACACGTTCAGTTCCCAACCGCTTCTTTTCACCCACTCAAGACAAGCTGACACAGAGGGCAGTATCGCGTACGGAGAGTCACGCACTCCCCCTTCATTACTCACCAAAGGCTGTAACTGCTGCAGTAATATGGAATCCCTTTAAGTATCCCACCCGACAGACACAACAAATTATGTCTGTGTTCGCCCGATCGGTCGATAGCACAGCTGAGATGGGCTAGCGCATTAGACCGTGTCCCACCCAAGCTCTGTATTTTTAATTACTTAAGATCAGCTGGAAGCTCATTAGTTAACCACTTGGTTAAGAACCACTTATTTAAAAGTTTTAAATAAACAAATGAAAGATTAAAAGATTACATCCTCTTGTTTTTCCAGAACACCAGCTTGGCCACTCAGATGCTGCAACTCAAAATGAGAAGGAGAAAAAAAACCTCAGGACATTGTTTCTGTTTAGTTCTTGGTTTTTATTAACATTTTCTTACGTCTCGATGTGAAAACATGGAAGCAGCATTGCTTATTGACTCTTCAAACTGCTGTCTACTAAGATATAAATATAAAAAGTAT
The DNA here is from genome assembly GCF_030014385.1 of Trichomycterus rosablanca. Classification (NCBI taxonomy): domain Eukaryota; kingdom Metazoa; phylum Chordata; class Actinopteri; order Siluriformes; family Trichomycteridae; genus Trichomycterus; species Trichomycterus rosablanca. The sequence continues at coordinate 23,629,850 of NC_086006.1, read as the reverse complement.
AAATAAGTATATCAATGTAGATGCAGATTATATATATATATGCTCTCTGTGAAATGGTATATATTTTTTACGCATGCTAGTTCATTTGGAGTGTGTCGCAGCATTAGAAGTCGGTGTAAAATGGAACCCGAGGCTGAGAAATCGTGTGTGTTAATCCTAGTGTTACTATGGCATCAGAACCAAGTTACACTCACGTTACTATGACGTTACCATGGTGCTACCGTGGCGTTACTATAACAACAACCTTCTTTAGTCAGAGCAATATGTATGTATGTTTGATGTTTACGTGAGACTGTGAAAGGTGTGAAAATTTTATTCTAAATGATTTAACACTAAACAAGACAAATGAAATAAGAAAAAGTTTGTCTCCTTTCTTGGACTTAATCTCTTGACTGGACTGTGTAAGATGTTTTTGTGTGTGTGTTTGTGTTTGTGTTTGTGTGTGTGTGTGTACTAAATTTCCAAGGCCATGCTGACATTAGCCTGGCACTCTGTTTTTGATTCTAGAATGCATGCTTTATGTAAACGTTATATGCCCAAAAGCATGTGGTCACCTAACCATGAGCTTGTTGAACCTCCCATTTTAAAACCAAAGGCATGAATATGCGATTCATTTCTCTAAAGGATAGACCATTTTGCACTACAAAAAAATTCCAAAAACTCAAAAATTCTATTGTAATTAATCTTATTGTTATGGAAATGTTTTCAAAACATTAGTTTGTTAACTGAGACGTTTCTTTGCACAGTAAAAATAAAATTATAGAATTGATAACAATAGAACTAAACTCTTGTCATAGCTGTTCAATCCCCTGACATCCTACAGCTTATTAAAATTCTGAGGGGTGAGCTGGAGAGAAGAAAACTTAGAAGCCTGGAGGATATAAAGACTGTATTGAGGAGTGCAAAGCAGGACACCCTGGACAGAGCAGCAATCCATCACAGGGTGACACACTCACACCAAGAGGCAATTTTACCGTCTTTTGTTTTTGAAGGATGAGAGAAAGTGAGAATGCACAGCAAACCAATTCTGACACAGCATAAACATGAGAAACCCCTCACAGTGTAATACACATGTTTTTGTCACACATTTGAAATGAACTGGTTATTTTAACAAGACGTATGTAGTTTATTCTAAACAGAGGATACATCTAGAAAAAATATTAGATATGTCATCACAGTTTACTGCCGTAGTCGAACTGTAACCATGTAACGGTGTGGCTGTAGCACTACCCCAGATCTCCCTTGCAGGTTGGGTAGGGAAGCATCACTGGGAAGACTGAAATGGAACTGCTGCAGAAGACAGCTGAGGAAAAGGAAGAGCTCCATCCGGGCCAGTGATTCACCCACACAAACTCTGGGTCCTGCTCCAAATGGAAGGTAACTGGGTGGGTTGATCTTTTTACCTGTGCAGTCTAGAAACCTGTCTGTATAAGGTGGGGGATTACAGTGGGGAAGAATATACACTGTAAGTCAAAAAACATTTATACCTTTGCCCATAACTTCAAACATTAATTAATTTTCTAATTAATTAACTTTCACAGGAACATTGTTACTTAGCATTGCAAAGACAAATAATCAGTGTTGAATTTGGTCATCAAATTAACTATTTATTGACAGTTAAAGGTGTATGTATTATTTATATGAAAATATTTTTGTTTGTGAAAGTGATTATTTTTCCGTGTATTATAGCTACACACTTGAGGTGTGGTTGTATTTCCCTAATATCTGGCCCACACTAAATAGATACACAGTTTATATACACAGTTTATAATTGGACAGTGAGTGGATTGTTTGTGCTACCTGGTATAAACTGGTCAGGGTTGTCCCAGTGTTTGGGGTCGTGGTGGATCGCCCAGATGTTCACCAAAACTCTTGTGCCCTTTGGCACATAATGGCCTCCAAGTCTGCACAGAGTTAAAGATGGAAAAAATGATCATCAACACTGATTACAAAAAGTCAGATTACACTTGTAAATGACCTGCATGTCATGGTTGTGTTGGGATTTTAATGACTTGGGCAACTTTTTTGGTGACTGAATGATGAAGCGATGACTTTGCTTATAATATTAAACAATTTTACAAAACACCTAATATTTGTGTGCCCTTTCATAGTTATATTTATATACTTTGACTATGTGCTTTTGGCACAACTCTGGTCTGATCCTCTGGCCTGGACTTTTCAAGACACTTTACTTAATTGCGTCAAGGTCAGAACTCTGGAAAAGCCAAAGTGTTCCTGGTTTTTAATGCCTTACATTTTATTCTCCAAAAGTGTTTTAGACATTGTGGCTTTTCCTTGATCAGCACCAAGTTTCAGGTAGGCTTTAACATGTTGATTTTGGAAAAGGGTATTCCTTTCTGCACAACAGCCTCTAAAGTCAGAGAAAAGCTTACTTAAATGTGGACTGTGACAATTGTGTTCAAGCTGAATTCATGATTGAAACATTCTTGTGGTCATTGGATTACATCTAATCACCAGGGTGATAGTTTTGGGTGATCTTGATGTGATCAATTGACTGTACAGATGATTTTGTGACCAGAATCTATGATCCACTTTCTGAGACCTGTATAGAGCTTTTATAGAGCTTCCCAGATTTTTTTTTATTGTAACGATAATGGCACAGTATGATCGCTGCAGTCAAAGTACAGTAGTTCTATTCATATCAGCACAAAGAATGTTTTCAGCTAAAGTCATAATCAGTGGGTCTACCAGAAATGCTGGCTATAAGAAAAATAGAACCAATTAATGGCACGGCATCACTAACTTACCCATAAACCCGAGTAAGGAACCCAGAGTACCAAAAAAAAAAATCAATACAAATCAATGACCTAAGCTAAACATCTGCTGTTAATTCTTATATGTATTTGCATTTAGTCAAGTCTCTCTGTGTACCTTGATGGTCATCGGAAGTCTGGCTTTTTGTTGACAATAGTAGTTGCTGCAGTATTACCATGGTTACCTTGTGTCCTGCATAGCAACATGGGGGATGAGGATAGGACTGGCAGGGCGAATCCTCAAGACTTCATTCAACACGCTCTCCAAGTATGGCAGCGTGGACCTGTCAGTCAAAGTAGGATGTCTGTCCCTTCCTACGCACTCGTCCAGCTCAGCATGAAGACGTTCCTGCACCTTAACAATCACACAGACCAAACATGATAGTTGCTGGTTAAGAAATTTAAATTATCAGAATATCAGGCTCATATATTTGTGAATTTGATTTGTATGAATGTGTGTACCTCTGGATGGTGCAGTAGGAACGCTATAGTCCACAGTAAAGTTGTGGATGTAGTCTCTACTCCTGCTCCAAAAGCTTCAGCCGCTGTCATTAAAATGTGATCGTCTGTGACATCACTCTGACCACTTAGGAGAGCATCTAGGAGGTCACGAGGTTCTCCAGGTATAAGGGTCAACTGCCAGGATTAATAAAGAGAGAAATGAGAAACAAGATTTTTATTAAAAAATAATGAGACTGCTACACTTAATACATAATTTGCAGTCTGGATGGCACAGTCTGACAGCTGGTAGAAAGAACACTGCACAGCAACACTTGATCCAATCCTCACTTTCAGTACATCACTGTGGTGAGTATCACATGTTTTTCTCACATATGCGTGGGTTTCCTCTGGGTACTGAAAATATGCTGTAAATCACCGTGTTAAACTGGCTACTGTGGGTTGCCCCTAGGTGTGCATATGTCAATGAATATGTCATTGTGTGTCACCCAGTACTGGATTGGCACCCTGTATGATGAGCCAGGAGTAAGTAATCCTACTAGTAATAATAGGTAATAGTTAGCATACAGGCCCATGTATTAATTGTTTGGACTGTGATTGTACATTGATTGGGATTAGATGCTACTGTTTGTGTTAGTAGTATGTCACAAAGCTGTTAATGCTGGTATAAGTAAGCAGGATTTATAGGTTATGATATTTGGGTGGGACAGTTTGTGACGGGGAAAGTGACCATGTATATGAGATTTTCAGGTGGATCAAAATGCTTACCAGAGTCTCTGTGGGTGTTAAATAACTTTAATAAAAGGTTAAGATCAATTTTAATAATAGTAGTGATGTATGTACATACTTTACCTTGTGCTCTTCTAGTTTCTTAGTAAGTAGTTTGTCTCTAATAAACACACATTCTCTCAGCCTGGTCAAGTCCTTGTTGGGAAAAATCTGTGAAAATAACATCAGGCAGGTCAGAAGGTATTTTGTTGTGTTTTATAGTTTATTTAGACCCCAGATATTTCAGATGTACTTTCAGAGGGAAATATAAAACCAGCCTATACTATGGGTGTAAACAATCTGTAAAAAATAAGTCTGATCCAAACCTGTAACCATGGAAAAATGTCCACCAGGCTTCCACGTGCAATGGTCTGCACAATGCCGTCATTATAGTCTAACACCTGCTGAAGCTCAGGATCCTGAGGGCTGTATGTCGAATTAAAAACTAGCCTGCATACCACATTGGTAACTGCTCTCATCATGAACGGACTCAGATCCACAGACTGGCCCCTATAAGCCTGAAGATCTGAACACAGACTTTCTGCAGCATCTAAAACTGCAAACAAAACAAGCAAATCTATGTACATGCTGGTCATAATAGAAACATAGTATACAAGCAGTGTGCTTAACGTGTGAAGGTATAGTACCGATGGTCTGCAGCTTGCTGGAGCCCTCTCCAAACAAGGCAAAAGAGGAGTGTACTAGTTTGCGATGGCTCTTCCATAAAGTGCTATAATCTGCAAATGCGATGTCTTTCCCTCCTCGTGTCAGCATATCTGTGGTAACCTTGACAGACCAAAAAGGACAAGGTTTCAGAGAATGATGGACTGGTGACTGGTGTATGTGTGAAAAGAACCAAGGTTTTTAAAACAAGATTATGTCTCTATATTGTTTATGACACGGTTCTGATGGATCTTATGACAAAAATGTATTTGAAATGTGACCCTCAAGTAACTTGAAAAATTATTCACATGCGCACAAACACCTTTGATTTATCCTCCATGCCTTACTGCTTATTCGTTTTATTAACAGACTGAAACTTCAAACTAATTTAGTAGCTCTACGTGACATTAAAAAAGATTTATTTGCACTCACCATCTTGGGCCTTCCAGCAAAGTCTCTGCCCCTGTGCAGGAGCACCTCCCTGGCCAGTGCCACCTCACTTACTACCAGTGTATAGTGCGGCCCCATGTACAGGCTGAACAGATGCCCATAGCTCCGTGCCAGTTTGGTGAAAAGCAGATGTGGAGGAAGAGATGAGCGAAGGTGGAGCAGGCTGCCCAGGATTGGCACACTTGGCAAACAAGGCAGTGACGCACCCCGTCTGGAAAACCAGCACCATCCCAGCAAACATTTAACCATCACCAGAAAGAGAACAGAAACAAGGCAGCAGAAAATTAAGCTTAACTGAGAAATCAAATATGTGACGTCCATGGTAGGTAAGAGAGCATCTGATGTGTGAATAATATAATATAAAGTTCCAACTAGACGTTGTATGGAAATATGTGTATGTCAATATGTGTTAAACCAGGAGAAAAGCCCCTAGTTCTATCCATTTATAGCAGGTTAGCCACAAAAGGAGGAGGGATATTACAAGAACCTTCTTTAGGGGTTAAAGGTCATGGATACTATGAAGAGGACTGGCCTATTTAAAAAAAAAAAACTGAGGGTTATGAAAGCAAAAGAACATAAACATACTGATAAGCTGATTTTGTACATGCATCTCTTTCTTTTGCTCCCTCTCTGTATAGATGGTCTGTTCATAGATGTTTGTCTGTCCATCTGTAGACAAAGCAATTGCAATTAATGTTTCATAAAAAAGTTTCCAAAAGCATTTATTGACTAATAGGCAATTTTAGCAAAATAAATTGCCAATCCTGGCATTCTTGTAATTCAGCCCTATAGTACTCTGGTATGACACATCTATAGCAGAATATGACACAAACTGTGTCATAAAAAATGGATTCTTATCAGGAATTCATGATTTAATATTGATTCTGTCTGCTTTAAACGGTTTTTCTCTCCGTGGTGCTGGAGCAGTGTTGCTTTTGGCACATGGTCATTACAAAAGTCAATGCATTTGTGTCAGAATTACTCTCTTAGTGAAGGCCATGCTCATGCGTTAGCCAAGGACACACACACACACATAGAGAAAGAGAGAGAGAAAGTTTAAGAAAGATAGATTAGTAGGAACCCATTCTTTAAAATCTCTGAAATTGACCAGTATGTCAAATGATTTATTATATAATGTAGTCTTAGCATCACTGTTGTGCTGCTTTTTGCAAAGCGTATAAAATTCATATAAAATTCATATCCGGTAACCATAATCATACTGGCACTCAAACATGACTGATTAAACATGATTAAATATGTCTATTTGTCAGTGAAAAAGACACGACATCTGTTGTTTGCTAAGACAGGCCTGCTAGCTTGCTTAAGCAGAGGCGAGCTGACATCCACACATGCCAGAAGGTGGGTAGCCAGACACGTGCTCAGTGGGTGGAGTTATTTTAAGAACCTCAGCAAAATGTTGGTGTTGACAGCTTGTGCTTTGTGAATAACCGGGTCTCCCCGGTGTCTTCCCACACCGCAAAGACTCATAGCACAGACACAAAGCCTTTATTGTTTGGATTGTTTAGAAATATAAATATAAATAAATAAACATATATAAGTGAATCCTGTTTGTCTTACTCATGCACCCTTCCATTTTTGGTCTTTGCATCCGTAATCACACTGACTGTCCGCTTTGTTAGGAAAACTTGCTTGTTCATTTAATTAATCAATTACTGTCATAACTAGCAGCATGTTGAATAATCATACAGACACTGTTCTGGAGCTTCAGTTTATGTTTAAATAAAAAAAATGTAACCTGAGTTGTTTGTACCAGACAGGCTGGTTTAAACATGCCAAAAACTGCTGATCTGAATTTCTTTTTCACAACAGAATTTATACAGAATGGTCTGTAAATCAAAAAACAATGCTTTATCCTATTTAGGGTCGCAGGGGGTACAATTCACCAGCTGAACGGTAGGAAACACCCTGGACAGGTAGTCAGTCCATCCCAGGGCAAACACACACAGCGTCAGTTTACCTGTCTTTTGACTGTGGGAGAAAACCTGGAGGAAACCCACATAGAAACAGGGAGACCATGCAAACTCCACACAGAAAAGACCAGGACTGCTCAACCTGAGAATGGGACCCAGGACTTTACTGCTGTGAGGCAACAATGCTACCAACTGAGCCACCATAAAATTGAATAGTCTTGAAGACTACACTCTAAGGGTCTAGTCACACCAGAAAATTATTTATACACAATGCATTATTTTGTAAAATAATACAAATAAAGCATTTGCAATATTTTACATGAGATGGTCGTGCTAATACTGGAAGGTGTTTTCTTTCCAGAAACGTTTTGCTTTTGTGGTTAAGGAAGCAATTTACAGTAACTTAGCATTTTACCTATACCTAACTTGTAATTATCAATGGCACAAAATAAATTAAATAAAACAAATAAACGTTTCGTAGACTTTTTTGAATGTCCCAGTTTTCATCTCTTAATTTCTCTGTGCACTCTGGCGACATCTGCTGGCTACAGGACACTCCTCCAGGAATTTTGCCTTGTGTTGAGAAATACAGAAATACATACTTTTCATAAACTCAAAGTATTTGGCACTATCAAAAGCAAGTATGCAAATTTGTGAATGTGGCAATGTCAGTTCCATTGTATAAAATGTCAGATTTCCATGAGTCTTATCCTTTCCATTAAAGCATATGGTGGTTTTGATCCACTCGGATGCTCGTTTAAGTTAATACATTTGCAGCCACATGCAATTTATTTATTTATTTATTTATTTATTAGGATTTTAACGTCATGTTTTACACACCTTGGTAACATTCATGACAGAAACGGTAGTTAATCCTTACACAAGATTCATCAGTTCACAAGTTTTAATGTCAATAGACAATTTGTATTTCCAATTCGCCTCACTTGCACGTCTTTGGACTGTGGGAGGAAACCAGAGCTCCCGGAGGAAACCCACACAGAAAGGACCCGGACCTCCCCACCTGGGGATTGAACCAAGGACCTTCTTGCTGTGAGGCGACAGTGCCACCCACTGCCACCGTGCCGCCCCACGTGCAATTCAAGCTCAATAAGGAATAGTCTATATATTAAAAAATAAGCTATTTTATTATTACTTCATGAAATTATAATTCTTTGATTCAGAAAGTGCAACGATGGTTGGTAGACTTTATTATGCCTGCGGGAAAAGAGAAAGAAAAACAGGCGTTACATAACACACTCTCTCTCTCCTGTGCAAACATGTATGCAAGACTGCGGTAGATTTTCACACCTTCTCCATAATATGTAACACACATGTCTTCTGTCTAGTGTTTTAATGAATTATCCACGTTTAATTCGGTAGGTTTGATTTGAGTCGGGGAGATGCAGGCTCGCTCGTGTGTGGGCTGCTGCAGCGGCGGGGCTGCGGTCGCTGTCCGCGGTGCTGAAAGCTGCAGAAAGCGGAAGGTGGAGGCGACTGGTGAGGGGGGGGGGGGTTGCTTGTGTTTGCATTAAGAATGATACTGGATCTCAGTTAAATTAACAGCATCAATCCTTGCGATTCTGGTATAAATACCCAGACAGAAATATCTATGCAGCAAATAAATAAATGCCTAAATTCAGCATTACGTGAACATGCTGTTTATCACCTACATGACATGATGGGTATAAAAACACTGCAGATGCTAAATCTGTTTATATTGTTGCGCATGAACGGCTCATTGCGCAGTGAATTTAAGATAAACTCAGTATGCTGAACGACCGGCATTGTGTTGCTTTTTCACGAAATACTAAAAAGAAACATTTTGCATCCGTGATTTATTGCGAACACTTCGATCCATTCCTGAAGAGTTCAGTCTTTGGATTGTTTTACTGCATCGGTCTTCAGGACAATCGACTCTGCGTCACATTCCCCTGTGCCCATTTTCGGTGGGGGAACCCCGTCACATCCTCTGCCCATGTATGGGCAGCAGCAGAACGGAGTCGGTACACGGCGGGAAATCCTCTTGCAGACGTAGATGATCAGAGAGGCGGAGTCCCGGTTCAGCCAAGCATATATAACCGGGACGAGGGATTCCGGTAAACGGAGAACTGAAACCTAAACCACTGATCGAGCCATACGCGCCTGACAAGGAACGAACAGGGAATCCCGAAACATAACCTGGAGATTGATTACTTCTCACGCCGGGATTGATCGATTCATTCGTGACTTGTGCATTTCTGGCGCGCTAAAGATACCTTTACAGATTATTTGCAGCATTATGATCAGTACGGTGGATTTCAGCGCGCTGGATCTTCTGTGTGCGCGGACAGAATACGGCAAAGAAATGGAGCGCAGTGCTGGTAAGTTCGATGCTTTTTAATCAGCATTTTCATAGACGTGCTGAAAGTGTAACCAATCTTACTTAATACATAATTTATAAGGATTTATCAGGATTTATCAGTGTGCTCTAGTAATATGATGAAGTGTGCTGCATGCTATTCACACGGGTTGCATGTTTGTTTTCTTAAGAAACTTATAATTTACATAAAAAAAACATTATTTGTTATATTATTTGTAGTAAAATGTAAGGCATATCTTTTCAATCTGATGCATCAATGCTGTATTAGTCTAACCCAATAATTTGATGCGTTACGCGCATTTCAGGCATCCTTACACGTAAATGTGTCTATTGATCTTACTAACAGTTGGTTATATCTTTATTACCGTCTGCACCTGTTTCATTATATTGATCCAATCTGATTTAATTAGACCCAAAGCAGTGAGTCATATATGCATCAGTAGGTGCACGCTTATGTAATAACAATCTCTCTCTCTCTCTCTCTCTCTCTCTCTTCCCTACCCTGACAGACGTGGAGGGGCTTCTCAAGCCTAAAGTTGAGCTTCCAGACCCCGCCTTTCTCCCGGACCTGTGTGAGAACTCCACCGACGGGCTTCCCCCGTCCCCGTTGGCGTACACCGGGTCCTTCCACGCTGAATCGGGTTCGTGCAGCTCAGATGCGCTCCTCAACATGATCACAGAGATAGTCGGAATCTGCACAAACCCTATATTCGACAGCCGCCGGGATGACTCGTCTGAGACCGGGGCAAGTGGAAGCTCACGTGGTGGTGCTCTTTTTCGTCAGGGATCGGTGGGCTCCACGGGCAGCTCCACACCCTCTCTAGGGTCGCCGGATCCGTTCTATAACGACTCCGCAGACGACTTTATGGATGTCGCGACCCTGCAGCACGACTGGTCTGTGAATGTGAAGCAGGAGCCGGATGATGACTGCAGCGGGTGCGACTTGTTTAGAAAGTGCGGAATCGCTGGGAGTGGGACGTCGGGACACGACACAGATCTGGATGACATCATCGACCTCCTGTCTCCGTTGTGTCCAGAGACAGAATCCACGTGGATAAAGCAAGAACCAGTTGGCGTGGACCAGCAATGCGCTCTGAACTCATCTCCAAACTTCAGCACCCAGACGCTCTTGAGCAATGATTCAGGAGCCCGTTCAGTGTGCCAGCACGGATCTGTCTTGGACCTGGAATGCTCCTCCATTCTGGAAAATCTGCTCTTTTCGAGTCCCGCGACAGCCAGAAACCGACCTCAGGCAAGCAAATCGTCCACAAAGAAGGGCGTCCCGAGGGAAAAGCCGTTCTCCTGTCCTGTGGAGAACTGCGACCGCAGGTTCTCGAGGTCAGACGAGCTGAACCGACACGTGCGCATCCACACTGGGCACAAGCCGTTCCAGTGCCGGGTGTGCCTGCGCTGCTTTAGCCGAAGCGACCACCTGACCACGCACATGCGCACGCACACCGGAGAGAAGCCGTTCTCGTGCGAGGTGTGCGGCCGTCGCTTCGCCCGCAGCGATGAAAGAAAGCGGCACTGGCGCGTGCACATCAAGCAGCGCGAGCGCATGCAACAAAAAGCGGAGATGCTGGCCGCGCGCGCGTTTGCTATACCGGGTCTCGTGTGAGCACGCGCTCCGTGTCTTGCTTTAAGTTTAAGGTTAAAGTAAAGCACAGTTCACGTGCGTGATCCATGAGGTTCCGACCGGTGATCTGATCTGTGTCAGTGGCCCAAAACTGGAGTGACACAACTGAATGTCAGATAGAGGGACTGATTGTGAGTCTTGGACTGTAAGCGAGGTCATAAACGAGAAGGATTCTGCACTGGGCTCTTACTCCAGAGCCGCGTTATTAAAATGACTTGCATGTTTTATTCATGTATAAAATGTCTTAAGCTGCTAGACCACGTTGGCATGCACATGTGATTTATATCTGTTGATCAAACTTTCTATGGTCTCAGTGTTGTATTTTGATACTTTGATGTATAAACTAAACGAAAAAAGCCTATATTTGTATATTTCATAATATTGATTGTATTTTTATACTGTTCATTGCAGAGCAAACTATGAAAGAAGTGTATCTTCTTAGAGATTTATCAGATTTTTGTATATTCAAAGTTTGACAATGGAAGGCGTGCTTGACTGGTTCGTGCGAACCAAATGCAGATGAAAAAAACATCAACATAGTAGTTGAGTTGCAGTAGCACACTGTTGTGCATATATATATATATATTTTCGGCTATTCTGTGGGAATAGTCAGCGTTGTCAATGTCTGTTTGCCTTTAAAATTTTATCAGAATGTTACTGTGCAATCGTATGTTGTTTGAAGTCTAATTGATATTTAACAGAATGTATGAATGAAAATAAAATGAACTATTTATTGATTACATTTGGACTGGTTTTTTAAACACAAAAACAAAACACACACACACACACACACACACACACACTGTAATCAACAAGGACTCACCACAACACAACACAACACTATGCAGTGATCGAGATGTAAATGTATTGTAAAAATATAGCATCTAAAAAGGTTAGTCATTTTCAAAGCTATATGATTCAGCCAGCCTGCAAAAAATCTAGAGTTTAGCAGCAGCTCATCCAGCAAAGAATGTTATCCACAGTCTCAGTCTCTAATGTTTATGATTCCACAATACATACATGATAGGAAGGTAAACCAGTGGTAGCAACTGAGAAACAGACCCATCAAAGAAGTTTTTAAACATTATTTTAAAAGGTCTCATTAAGCATGGCAAGAAACAAACACAGTTTTTCTATTGTAAGAACATTATACCAACAGTGAAACATTAAATTGCAAGTGTGATGTTGTGAGGGTGCTTTGCTACTTCAGGACCTAAACAGCGATTAAAGCGAATGTAAAATAATATGTCTGTGAGCTGTTAAGAAGAAAAACTAAAGGATATAAACCATGTTTACATCTGAATGACTGAAACAGAGTTAGAGATTTGGAGTGGCTCAGTAAAAGTCATGAACCTGATATGAATGCAACATGAACACCCAAAAACCCATTTTCAGCGTTTTACAATTACATCTTCAGCAATTAATGTTTTTTTTTCCAAGAATGACCATCAAATAAGGCAGTCTTCTGGACAAAGGTGAAAAGTAATGAAGTACAAGTTCTTCATGACTATACAGTACGTATAGTTTCAAAACATTTCTTATTTTTTTCATATATATACTGTATATGAAATACACATTTTACTGTATGTTCACGTTTTAACTAAAGCACTAATTTCGTACAGTCACAAAACTCTAGTTTACTACAGAGATGTTCTGTTAGGCTATAATGAATAGCCTAACAGTGTACAGTACTGTTGTAACATTTTGAATGACAGAAGGTTTCATTTTTAAACCAGAAGGCCACTCTATTCTAACAATAACTCCTACATAAATGTGAATTTATAAGAATGGTGTGTGTAGGGAGATGTATGCATGCCTGTGTGATCATTTTATCTCTTCCCTTCACTGCATATGGCTGAAACAGTGTAGGCTGACTTCTCTGTGCTGACTGTATTTTGCAGAGAGGCTCTGTGCTGGAATTAGCCTCCTGTTGCCATGGCAGCATTTCTCAGCACCCAGTTCTCTGAGTGTTTGGTTCACTTTACTATTAGCACTGAAGACAAATCAAACATGTTATAGCTAGTGTGGGAAATAAATCCTCTCATGTGTTTACCTCAATAAATGATGTAACTGAGCAAAACATAATGAACAATCCTGGTGGAAAACCTGTGTAAGGTAACTTAATTCATAACTTATTTTAGATAATGCAGCTTGATCTATCATTAGAAAAAAGTAGCGTAATGTATGATCAGCTGAAACAATAATGGTATGCAATCTTATATGTAATCTTGTTAAATAAGCACCCTATACAGTGGCTAATAATGTGCATTGATATTCCGGGGGATTGATTGTACATTAAAATCAGTAGTAACTCAGCGGTAAAGGTACTCAGCTAGTAATCAGAAGCCTGTTCAAGCTTCACCATTGCCATGTTGCCACTGTTGGGCCCCTGAGCATGGCTCTTCATTCTCAGTTGCTCAAATTGTACTTGGTCACAATTTTAAGTTGCTTTGGATAAAAGCCATAAATAAGATAAGACAGCCATTTGTTATCCCATTGGGGAAATTTGCATCTTAAAGAGATAAGGAGATATAGAAAAGTGGTTTTACTTATAACAGATATTGCACTGAAATGGAAGTACTGCTGAGAATGATCTAAGAATGATCAAATCCATTAATGCATTACTCAGACAAATGTAGTGTATATATAAATGTATCTTTTTTACATTTTAATGTTTTTTTATTTAACCACGTTGTACTACCACTTCTAAATAATTAAACTTAAAACTTGATTTTGAAGCGTTACAATCAAATCATTGCTGGGTGTGTTTATTGTGTGTGTGTGTGTGTGTGTGTGTGTGTGTGTGAGAGTGTGTGTGTGTGTGTGTGTGTGTGTGTGTGTGTGTGTGTGTGTGTGTGTGTGTTTATTCAGGTCAGTGAAGGAAATAAAAGATAAATGAAAGATTGCCAGGTCTTATTTTAAAACTGTTAAATTCAAGACTAAAATAACAAGACCGTTTAGAGTATAAACCAGTCCACACCATTAGCACACAGCTACTAATGGTTTAAGACCAATTTGAAAGTGATGTGGGGAAAAATAAACATTTACATTTTCAGCATACACTTTTATCCAAAGCAACTTACAGTAAGCAAGGGCCCAACAGTGTCAACCTGCCAGTAATGGGGTTTGAACCACTAGGCTACTTCTGCCCCTACAGGGCACAACCATACAGCCACTGTGAATGTGGCTTTGCAGAGCACCTAAAACTGTTCATTTGAATGTGTCCTAACAAAATAATTTTGACAGACAGGGCATGGTCATGGTGAATGGTGAAAGGTGGCCAATGGAGAGCAATGACTAACTTTGACCCACCCACACCTCTCTATTTGATACCTTAAGGTTCAGCTCTCTCCTCTCCAGCTTTGGAGTCGTATGACCTGGTGTGTCATGATTTGGGTCGAAAACAATAATTGTTTTTTTTGTTTGTTTGTTTTTTTAACTACAGCAGAATAAAAAGAAATTCTTTTTGCATGATTATAGGACATTATGTATCTTAGGTTTTTATCTAGTCATATACAAAGAATTGGCTCTACAGAGTAGCCTGAATTACTACAATCACATGAATATTCCTGGTAACGTCATTCTTCTCTAACATCTCTCATCAACAGGAACTGCCTTTCACTTCATGTGTTTTAACAGTATTTTGTGTAAATCCTAAACACTGTATGTTCTGACAGTTTCAGACATTCAGTGTAGCTCGTCTGGCACAAACAACCATGCAACAACCAATCTCACAGATTTACATTTACATTTTACATGGCATTTAGTAGACGCTTTTCTTCAAAACAACTTACAGTATACAGCATTTAAGGGTTAAGGGCCTTGTGCAACAGCCCAACAGTGGCAATCTGGCAGTGGTGGGGTTTGAGTGTATTATTTTGGTATTAGTGGGTGTGATCACTGAGTACAAATCTTCTCCGTCATCCTGACAATCTGGCAACCCAGTTTGTGATGGGTTGCCAGATTGTGGTGCGTAAGCATCCTTCCGGTGTAACAGTGCAGCCTGGTTGGAAGGAAGGAGGTCCAGGCACTTGTACAGCGTTAGCAGCAGTGGTGCCCGGTGCGGGATGATGCTGGGATGATCGGCGGTCGCGGTTGGGATTAGCAGAAATGCCGCGGCGGTGCGGGAACTGGCGTCGCTGGCTCCGGCCCCTCGTCGTGTGTGTGTACGCGCTGCTGGTGGCCGTGGCTTTACCGCTGGGTGTGTGGCAGCTCCAGAAAGCCGAGGTGCGTTTCTCATCAAGTCGTTACACCCGTTTTTACATGCTTTCTGTTTAGAATAATGATTCAATGCCAAGCACGGAAGCCCGCAGTGATGAACGCAGCGTCCATGTCAGTGTTTAGTGATCTCAACTAACCAAGAGAGAGAGATGACGTAAGAGAAGAATGTGAGATCTGAATATTACTGGTATTATTTTACATATGAACACAATCTCTGTCATTTCGTTGCGATCACGGAGCGTTTATGCAACACCGTTGCTTTATTTCACTTGTCTGCTGATGGTGTGTGTGTGTGTGTGTGTGTGTGTTTGTATGTTTTAGGCTGGTACACACACTAAGGCGTGGTTCATCGCGGGTGTGTTTGTATTTCTCACAATTCCCATCTCACTGTGGGGCATTCTTCAACACTTGGTGCACTACACTCAACCAGAGCTACAAAAACCTATCATCAGGTAACACACATGAAAATATCACTATTTGTCCAAACACGTACATCCCCAGTGGGCATTTACTAGAGTTGGCTCCCATTTGCCACTATCAAGGCCTTCACTCTTCCAGAAAGGTTGTTCACATTATTTTGGGGTATCTTGAGAATTTGTGCCCCTTTCTGTCTAAAGAGTGTTTTTGAGACTCTAGCAGTTAACATTCATAACCATTCCAAAAGCTGTACACTAGGGTTGAGGTCAGGGCTCTGTGCAGGCAGCTGAAGTTTATCAACATTAGACTCACGACAACCAAACTTTATGGATCACGCTTTGCACACAAGTGCACAGTTATGCTGCAACTGGTAAGGGCCTTTTGTAAACCACAAAGTTGCCACAAATTTGGAGTAATGTAATTTATTTTAAATACATTATTTTACACTCCTTTTAGCAACAGGTGTGGCTAAAACACCTAAACTCATGAACTCAACAAATAATCATGCCCACATATCCACATGCTCTTCTGGATGACAGGTTTTAGGTAAATAATAAAAATGGAAAAGTTTATGTAAATATTCGATCTAATTTGTGCACCAAGCATAAAGTAAAATAACAAACCCATTTTCAAAATGATTATTTAATACTTATATTACCTTTTGGAAAAATGGAAATGCCCTTGCAACCTAATAACTGCTTGAAAATCAATATATATATTTTTTTTTAATTTTAATATTAGATTTAATAGTAGATAGATAACTTTTTTGAATCTTACGTTTTTCTGGTCTCTTGTGCTGGGAATCATGAACCATCATTTCAAGTGGTGCTAGAGACTGCTACTGTTAAGTGGAGGCTGTTGTAATATCTGCAAGGGCAGAGAGAGGGTGTTGCAGCTCCAGATTTATGCTCATGGTTTTGGAACAATATGTCCAACAAATATGTAATGTCTAATTATGTTTTGTGTTGTATTTTTTCCCTTCCCCCCAGAATATTATGGATGGTGCCAATTTACAGTTTAGACAGTGTAAGTGTAATTAACTATCTTACTGTTTTGCTGTTTTCAAAAATACAAATGGGGTTAACAAAAAATCAGAAACGTGTAACAATTTAGTCAAATAAAAAGCTATCAATAAAAATGAAATTTGATTGCAACTGTGCATGTGTGTGTGTTTTTTTTGCAGTGGATTGCACTAAAATATCCCAGTATAGCCATATATGTGGACACTTGTCGAGAGTGCTATGAAGCATATGTCATTTATAACTTCCTAATGTTCCTGCTGAACTTCCTGGAGACACAGTACCCAAATCTAGCGCTTATTTTAGAGGCTCAGGAACAGCGCTCCCTCCTTCCCCCTTTCTGCTGCTGTCCACCATGGGCCATGGGAGAGTGAGTGCACCCAGCATATTATTATAACCATTACATATTTTAGTATTTGTGTTATTATTATACATTTGTTTATGCTTATAATTGCATACTTTTTCATTGATATGTGATGGTGGGAAGACAAAATACATGGTGTGTTAATTTAATGTTAAGTATACTACATAAAATACACATGTGGTTGACTTATTTACCTTTTTGCTAACTAAAGGCTAAAGGGAAACTAAAGGCTAAACAGCTGATCTTTTAGCTGTGTGAGTACATGTATAAAATCTGAAATTGAAGCTAAAGGTATTATTTCTTTGTGATATTTATGATCATTTACACTTGTTTTTGTTTAGGTTTAGACAAAAATCTTTATTTAATTCGTTGCCTTTCTTAAAATCAGATTTTTGTCAGCTGTTTTACACTGATAATCATTATAAGCAGTGAAACTGTGAACATTCTTGCTGTCTGCAGGGTTCTTCTATTCAGATGTAAACTGGGAGTTCTACAGTACACGGCTGTCAGACCTGTTACCACAGTTATAGCACTGTAAGAAAACATATAGCACACGGGTGAAGTTTTATATTTCAGTGTTGCAACTTGTGTGTTTATAATGTGCTAACTTCAAATCGAATTCAAATTTCAATCACATTGTCCAGTAATTGTTTAAAATTGACTGGAAAATGTATGTGTAACTCTCAGCTTGTATATTTGCTTTTTCTATAGTGTGTGTCAGTTGTGTGGAGTCTATGATGAGGGAAACTTCAGCTTCAGGAATGCCTGGACTTACCTCGTCATTGTAAACAATGCCTCCCAGCTGGTAATTATGTTTTTATTTACTTCTTTATCTGAGAATGAGTTGATTGTTACATGTCTGTAATTTACTGTTTTTAGTTTAGTTTATAAAAATAGACAAGCAGAGTGATGCACCTGGTAAACTGGGCTCTGCACAGACAGTAAAGAGTGTATGATGTAGCAAAATAGCTTGATAATTATACAATAATTTTAGTTTTTGGGGAGCTCTCCAAATGATTTTCACAATTAAATTACTTCTACACCAGCCTAATTACTTTTACAACAGCCTAAAAGTAAATAGGGGCTATATTTTCATTTATAAAGGTGGTTGATCACTTATATGATAAATAAAGTGAATAAATAAAGTTTTTGTGTGTGTTTGTGTTTTCAGTTTGCCATGTACTGTCTGCTTCTATTTTACCGCACGCTGAGAGAAGAGCTGGGTCCGCTAAAACCTGTGGGAAAATTTCTCTGTGTAAAAATGGTGGTGTTCGCCTCATTCTGGTACGTTTTCTCTAAAGCTTACATACTAACATGTCTGATTTTGTTTTTTCTTAGGATATTCTCAGAAAGTCCAAAATGTTCATGTAAAAATAAGTTTTGCGTTTTGGCTCTCCTCAGCCAGTGAGTGTTGTGCGAGCAGCAGGGGTCGCCAGAGTGCACAGGGGAGGTTCATACAGTAGAACCTCGGTTCTTGAACGTCTCCTTTATTGACCAAAAGTCTCGGTTCCTGACCAAGTTTCGACTGGTCAGTTGCCTGTCTGTCGGTCAGTGCACACTTCCACTGTCACCTCACAGCAAGAAGGTCCTGGGTTCGATCCCCAGGGCGGTCTGGGTCCTTTCTCTGTGGAGTTTGCATGTTCTCCCCGTGTCTGCGTGGGTTTATATATATATACTGTATATTTGTTAAAATAATTGAAATATTAAAGTGATTCCTGTGTAATTTCATTTTACAGAGTTAGACAGTTTTAGGTTGAGCGTTAATATTAATTTTATGATCTCTTCTGCCCCCTGCAGGCAGGCTGTGCTTATTGCCCTTCTGGTGAAGGTTGAAGTGATCTCTCAGAAACACACGTGGGAATGGCAGAGTGTGGAGGCTGTAGCTACAGGGCTTCAGGTGCTCACCACACACTGATGCACATCATGTTTATCGTAGTGCACAGATGAATAAATCATTAGATCAGAAAGTAGCCCACGAGGAAACGAAATAATGCAACTGTCCTGACTCATTTATTAGTTTCTTATAGGCATAATAACCTAGGTTTAATGTAAAGCTAATGTAAACCCAAATGCAGGGTGGTTTACAAGCTAATAAGTCTAATATAATGCTGCGAGCTAGCAAGCCAGTATTTAGTTGTAAATGACTATACAGTGGGAGCAGTTTAAAACACACATCATCTCATATATTCACCAATTCATATTCACCTTGTGAGATTCAAACCAATCAGCAAACAGTCAAAACCCTTTATGTTAATAAACATAATGTATCTCCCTGTATGTGTCTTTGTGTGTTTAGGACTTTATTATCTGCATAGAGATGTTCATAGCTGCAATCGCGCATCACTTCAGTTTCACTTACCGGCCTTATGTGTGTGAGGATGAAGAAGGCTCCTGCTTCGACTCCTTTCTCGCCATGCTGGATTTTTCTGATATACAAGCTGACATCTCTGAGCAAGTCCGTAACGCTGGTGGGTAATTTTACTCCAGTGTAGCAAAACATGAGCGGTAGTCCTTATGGGCCACCGTTATCACTTAATTTAAGTGTTTGTAAATTTGTAAGTTTGTAAAAAGTGTTTAAATTGACTTAAATACAGTATTTTAAAGTGTGTTTGTGGAAATTTGTACTCATTTAACTGAAAGAGCTTTGTAAGGTCGGGCCCCTAAGTTTACAATCAATGTTGAAATTTTTCCAAATATATTCAGTGGAGCTGGTGGTCAGGGTTTTGTGTGGGTTACTGGAGTTCCTTTACACCAGATGTGCATGATTTTTACAAATGCAAACCTTTAGTTAATGATGATATATGCTGTATATTAAGTGTGTGTGTGTGTGTGTGTGTGTGTGTTGCAGGACGCACAGTGCTGGGACATCCCCGAAAGCTGTTCTTTGGCTCTGAAGTGGATATTGTGCAAGGTGAGCACACTGGCCTCCTGTCTGGGACTTCTCATGAGCGACTGGGTGTCGACCCACTTTCTGTCCCAGCCTCCCCCAAGGGACAGTACCAGGGACTGGGCCAAACAGACACGCCCCGCTCCCGCTCTGCCCCTGCTGGCTTTACTCCTTCCTCCTGGAAGAGCGATTGTTGTGAAGTGTCCGGACCTCACAGTGAAAACCCAGGAATGAAGTCATAGTGTATAAATCTCAGACACTAATACACCCACACATACTGAACCGATGCTAAGTATGCAACACACCTACTTACAAATCTTACTCTTGATCATGTTTGGAGTAATATAAGGTGCTCACATGATGAAATAGAAATATACAGCACAGGGTCAAAAATATCTCAATAGCAGACTGTGTCCTCCAGCAGGATACTGACCTGAAATATAATTTAAAACCCCAAGAATGGACATTGACCTATTTATGTCCCAATCTGAAAATCTGGAAGGACCTGAAATTCACAGTTGTGAAAGTTGCCCATCAAACCATAGAGGCTTTTGTTTGCAGTCATTACCTTTGGAGGGTGCTACAAAATATTAAGGGAACTGATTTACTTATTATTTTTTATTTATTTCCATTAATGTTTTAAAGAATGTAAAGTACAAGTAATCAAATACTCTGGTCAGTTTTAACTTATGTCACAACTCTGTGTTGTTTTGACAATAGTAGAGGGGTACCAATAATTTTGGCTAGATGTTTTGTTGTGTTGTGATGTTCTTTAAGACAATCTGTTGGATGGTTGATGCCCAGGAAGAATGTTGTATATTTAAACAACCTGACCTCTTATATAAGAGGAGTATTGGTCTCCAAAAAATGTTATAAGATTTATTTGTGTAAAAAACTTCAGTCAGTTCATGGAAGAGTTATATTTAAATTTGTGGTACTTGTGAAACTAAATTAATAATTGCAAGCAACCATTTCTTTTCCAACATTCAAATTTATTTTGTGATAGTAACAGGTCAGTACCTTAAAAAAGTATTTAAGTACCTAAAGTGCAAGTGTTAACTTTTGCCATATGAATTTAAAACCCATGCCAAATATGACCTGACTGACTGGCATTTTTAAAGTCCGTAAAGTTACATACTGCAGCTTTTTAAACGGTTAAAGGTCAGATGTTGCAAGATTATTGTTAAAATTATGTTGTGATTTCTATGTTAGCAGGTTTTGTCTTCAGGTATCATCTGGGTTTTATATATTATACCGTAGTTTGCTTTGTCGAAGTTTATGTATTTAAATAGCATATTTTAATGCAGGCTCTGCTGACACTTTAATAACAGAATTGCAGTTTTATTCAAAAGCAAAGCTTTGATATAAATGAATCATAAAATGTCATCATTGTAATGGGTGTGTGACTGAATTTAACTGACTGAATGGAGAAAGCCCATAAAGCATCTATTGTCTCCCACATACAGCTTACACTTCCTTCAAAAACCCTGTATTTTCATCCTTTTTCATCTTTTCCATCTTTTATTGATTAGTCCTTTTAGAAATGTGCAATTGCAAGAATTACACAAATTTAACACTTGGCATTCCAGGAATTGCAATTTTGTCCAATCACTGCAACGTTTGTACACTAAACCTGTAAGTCAGCCAGAAATGAATTTACGGTTATTAGATGAGTGCAGCTAAGTCATGGATAATACAAAGAAAAGATCCAATTTGGCAACATAACTAAAGAACAAAATGGTCCCTGAATGTTTTTTTACTAATACAACACTGCCACCAATCCAGGTACAGTGTATCACAAAAGTGAGTACACCCCTCACATTTCTGCAGATATTTAAGTATATCTTTTCATGGGACAACACTGACAAAATGACACTTTGACACAATGAAAAGTAGTCTGTGTGCAGCTTATATAACAGTGTAAATTTATTCTTCCCTCTAAATAACTCAATATACAGCCATTAATGTCTAAACCACCGGCAACAAAAGTGAGTACACCCCTAAGAGACTACACCCCTAAATGTCCAAATTGAGCACTGCTTGTCATTTTTCCTCCAAAATGTCATGTGATTTGTTAGTGTTACTAGGTCTCAGGTGTGCATAGGGAGCAGGTGTGTTCAATTTAATAGTACAGCTCTCACACTCTCTCATACTGGTCACTGAAAGTTCCAACATGACACCTCATGGCAAAGAACTCTCTGAGGATCTTAAAAGACGAATTGTTGCGCTACATGAAGATGGCCAAGGCTACAAGAAGATTGCCAACACCCTGAAACTGAGCTGCAGCACAGTGGCCAAGATCATCCAGCGTTTTAAAAGAGCAGGGTCCACTCAGAACAGACCTCGCCTTGGTCGTCCAAAGAAGCTGAGTGCACGTGCTCAGCGTCACATCCAACTGCTGTCTTTGAAAGATAGGCGCAGGAGTGCTGTCAGCATTGCTGCAGAGATTGAAAAGGTGGGGGGTCAGCCTGTCAGTGCTCAGACCATACGCCGCACACTACATCAAATTGGTCTGCATGGCTGTCACCCCAGAAGGAAGCCTTTTCTGAAGTCTCTACACAAGAAAGCCCGCAAACAGTTTGCTGAAGACATGTCAACAAAGGACATGGATTACTGGAACCATGTCCTATGGTCTGATGAGACCAAGATTAATTTGTTTGGTTCAGATGGTCTCAAGCATGTGTGGCGGCAATCAGGTGAGGAGTACAAAGATAAGTGTGTCATGCCTACAGTCAAGCATGGTGGTGGGAATGCCATGGTCTGGGGCTGCATGAGTGCAGCAGGTGTTGGGGAGTTACATTTCATTGAGGGACACATGAACTCCAATATGTACTGTGAAATACTGAAGCAGAGCATGATCCCCTCCCTCCGGAAACTGGGTCGCAGGGCAGTGTTTCAGCATCATTATGACCCCAAACGCACCTCTAAGACGACCACTGCTTTATTGAAGAGGCTGAGGGTAAAGGTGATGGACTGGCCAAGCATGTCTCCAGACCTAAACCCAATAGAACATCTTTGGGGCATCCTCAAGCGGAAGGTGGAGGAGCACAAAGTCTCGAATATCCGCCAGCTCCGTGATGTCGTCATGGAGGAGTGGAAAAGCATTCCAGTGGCAACCTGTGAAGCTCTGGTAAACTCCATGCCCAGGAGAGTTAAGGCAGTTCTGGGAAATAATGGTGGCCACACAAAATATTGACACTTCAGGAACTTTCACTAAGGGGTGTACTCACTTTTGTTGCTGGTGGTTTAGACATTAATGGCTGTATATTGAGTTTTATTGAGGGAAGAATAAATTTACACTGTTATATAAGCTGCACACAGACTACTTTTCATTGTGTCAAAGTGTCATTTTGTCAGTGTTGTCCCATGAAAAGATATACTTAAATATCTGCAGAAATGTGAGGGGTGTACTCACTTTTGTGATACACTGTAGGTCAGTTGCAGCATGTGAAGCCACCACCTCTTTAACAGACTCCTGCAATAATGCCATTTTACGGAACAATAGAATCCATTAGTAAAATCTAACAGAAGTACGTATATTTCAATACGTTTTGATTTTAAGTTTACATTGGAAACACATACACAGTCAGCAACTTCCTGTTTAACTGGAGTATTAAAATGAGGTCAGACACAGGCCCAAGTTTTTTACTCCTCAATTACTACGAGAAAGACCGAAAACATGGGGCACAGCTTTGTTTAAAAAAAAGCATATTTTTACACTGTAAGGAACCACACCTGCAGATCATTCTAGACTAATTTTGGTGACTAATATGTGGACATCCTTGCACTGAATATAAAATTTCCTTCATCTGCAGCAACTGGAACATCTATTCATCATGGTCCTGAATGTCGTCATCGATGGGCTGCAATAGAAAGCACAGTGTAAGGAACTTCTTTATGAATTGTAAGCACAATTATGATTTTGATAAGCTTTCCTGCACATGTGAATTTTGCTAAATTATTGTTAACTCATGCTTAATTTTTCTTAACTCAAAACAATGGTACATTTTTGGTAATTACACATGCAAAACCGCCTTTTGTTGGTAAACCATTAATATTGGCTTACCAAAAAGGTGTCCACAAGTCCATCACACTTGCTTAAGATCTAAAAGACTGTTGGCACTGGTCAAGAGCTGCCAAGGTTTTCAAGTAATTGGTAATTAGCTCTGTTACTCTAAAATTAGATAGAAGTTTTAGTTAAAAACAACACCTTTTTTAACTTGTAGTATTAGCATAAGTTTGTAACATTAGAAACATTTTTAGTGAATCATTGTTTAAGTGTCCAGTCTGGACTGGACAAAAAGTGAGTTCTGTTCTTTCATGAAGTTCTTCCTTTCAGTGATCATGTTGAAGTAAATTTCATTTCTTACATCTTCATTTGTTGTATACTAGAAGCTAAAGCTAAATTTTTGGTAAAGTTCTTGGTGGACCGCATCAGTACAAAATATATAAAGCAATCTTTATCTGAGTACATCTAGGTAAAACTCATAATCTGTCTGAGGCTTATTAATCTCCAGTTCTGTTGAACAAAAAAAAACAACACAAAACTGTCCAAATCAAACTTACAGGCATGTGCACTGTGCTTCTGTGCCATGTTTTAATCAGTAGAAATCAATAATGTGTCCACATGTAGTAAATTGAAGTTTGAATTCATTTTCCTTTCCATTATAGGCGATAGTACAACCCCTGGCAAAAATTATGGAATCACCACTCTTGGAAGATGTTCTGTCAATTGTTTAATTTTGTAGAAAAAAGATAAATCACAGACATGCCACAAAACTATCATTTTTCAAAATGTCAACCTTCTGGCTTTAAGAAACAATAAAAAAAAGAAACAAATATAATAGTTGTGGTCAGTCACAATTGCTTTTTTTAGATCAAGTAGAGGAAAAAAATATGGAATCACTCAAATCTGAGGAAAAAATTATGGAATCACTCTGTAATTTGCAGTTTAAAAACAAAACATCTGCAGCAGATTAGATTTGCTAATTATTCTTCAGTTTAAAAAGAGTGCTTACACCTCGGAGAGCTGTTGCACAAAGCAGATTGTCATGAATCATGGTTCCAACACAAGATATGTCAGTTGAAACAAATGAGAGGATTATAAAACTCCTTCAAGAAGATAAATCATTGTGGAATGTCGCAAAAGATGTTGGTTGTTCCCAGTAAGCTGTGTTTAAAATCTGGACCAAGTACAAACAAAATGGGAAGGTTGTAAAAGGGAAGCACTGGTAGACCAAGTAAGACATCAAAGCATCAAGATAGAAAACTTAAAGCAATATGTCTTGAAAACAGAAAATGCACAACAAAACAAATGAGAAACAAGTGGCCGGAAAGTGGAGTCAATGTCTGTGACTGAACTGTAAGAAATCACCTAAAAGAAATGGGATTTACATACAGAAAAGCTAAACAAAAGCCATCATTAACACCTAAAAAGAAAAGAACAAGGTTAAAGTAGGCTAAAGAAAAGCAATCGTGGACTGTGGGTGACTGGATAAAAGTGATCTTCAGTGATGAATCGCAAATCTGCATTGGGCAAGGTGATGATGCTGGAACTTTTGTTTGGTGTCTGTCCAATGAAATGTATGAAGATAACTGCCTAAAGAAAACATGTTAATTTCCACAGTTGTTGATGATATGGGCCTGCATGTCGGGTAAAGGCACAGGGGAGATGGTCTTCAATAAATGCCAAAGTCCACATTGAAATTTTGGACGCTTTTCTTATTCCATCAGTTGAAAGGATGTTTGGTGATGATGACTTCATTTTTCAAGATGATAATGCATCTTGCCATAGGGCAAAGGACGTGAAAACTTTCCTTCAAGAAAACATATAATGTCAATGGCATGGCCTGCAAATAGTCCGGATCTCAATCCATTTGAAAATCTCTGGTGGAAATTGAAGAAAATGGTCAATGACAAGGTTCCAACCTGCAAAGCTGATCTGGCAACAGCAAGAGACAGTTGAAGGCAGATTGATGAAGAATACTGTTTGTCATTAGTTAACTCCATGCCTCAGAGAGTTTAAACCATTATAAAAGCCAGAGGTGGTGCAACAAAGTAATAATGGTGCAGTGTTTTCTAATGATTCCATAATTTTTTCCTCAGATTTGAGTGATTCCATATTTTTTTCCTCTACTTGATCTAAAAAAAAGCAATTGTGACTGACCACAACTATTATATTTGTTTCTTTTTTTATTGTTTCTTAATGCCAGAGGGTTGACAGTTTGAGAAATGATAGTTTTGTGGCATGTCTGTGATTTATTTTTTTTCTACAAAATTAAACAATTGAAAGAACATCTTCCAAGAGTGGTGATTCCATAATTTTTGCCAGGGGTTGTATATGGCAAGGTAGTCCCACCACAGCCAGTTCAACATTGTTGAGCCACTGAGCAAGGCCCTTAAACATCAGATGCTCAGGTTATATTTAGTCACAATTTTAAGGTGCATCTGTAGAAAAGTGTCTTTCAAAATGTACTTAAACAATGGCTAAAACTGAGGAAACCACTTACCTAGCTCCCTTAACAACTGCATTTCTTTTTCATACACCTCCTGTAACTGCAAAATTTCCTTTTTGGTTAGGACACTAAACTTTACACAGTATACCTAAATCTTCTTATATAGTGGTGGTGACTTTATTTTGTGTACCTGCGTTTCTTGATGGCAAATTGGAAATTGTCCATCAATACTGAAATTACCACACTTAAATTACTATATACTTATCACGAAGTGCACTAGGTAGGGTGTAAAAGCCAGTTCTTTGTACCCTATATATTTTTAATGTTTTGATATAGTTTTGATATCTAGATATCATAAATAAACCAAGTTTTACCTAAACACTTAATAACTTCATCTGTAATTACAGACTCTAAATGATCCCTGAAAGTTTTAAACCCGTTTCATTAAGTGTTACAGGTGACGTCACGGTGATGGCGGTTATATGCTAATCTACTGTATATGCTAATTATTCGTTTATTTAAATTAATAGCATTTAGCGGACGCTTTTATCCAAAGCGACTTTTATTTGTGAATAAATGCAATTCAAGCAATTAAGGGTTGAAGGGCCTTGCTAAAGGGCCCAAGAGTTGCAAGCGAGCAGTGGTGGAGTTTTATTATTTAAAATGTATTTGTCTGGTAACATAAAAAGTGATCAAAACCCAAATAAAAATACAAAAGGTCAACCATTTTCCCATAATGTACCTACAAGTTTACCATTAAATAAAACTTGGTAGTCTAATGTAGTATTATATTTGTATGGTGATAATCATATGTATTATGCTCGCACATTTTAGTGGTCGCCACAGTATTTGAGTATTTGACTTTTTTATAAAATCAAATAACTTAGCTAAATTTAATTGATAAATGTAACTAATTATTGCTACCTTATTTTTAAATGTGAAAAGTTCCTTAAAAATGAATTGCTGTTACAGCTTAATAATTTAGATAAAATGTTGAGCATAATTCTCAAATATGCAGCCTATACAGTATTCACTTACCTGACACTTTTTTGAATTACAAATCAGCCAGTCAATTAGCAGAAGCACAATGCATTAAATCATGCAGTCATGCTCACAAAAGTCCCTAAAGTTTACACAGAAACATGCAAAATGTTTAATAAGCAGCAGTTATGTGAGCAGAAACACCTTGTTGATTAAAGGGGTCAAAGGAGGATGGCCAGACTGGTTTATGCTGACATCAAGTCAAGTCAAATTTATTTATAAAGCACAATTAAAACTACCAAAGTTGACCAAAGTGCAGTACAGCTAATACATTAAAATCAAATCAAAACTGTACAACTGTAAAACAAAAAGTAAAATTAGTCAAAACACAATAAAACACTAAAAACAGTACAGCACATAAAATGTGTTAAACATCAAGCAACATTAAAACGCAAACATACTAAAACACAATAAAATGACAAAAACACAATAAAATGATCTTAACTAACACTCAACCCAGGGGGAACAGACAAATTTTAAGGCAACTTGTCAACACAAACTTTTTTTTATCTTTTGTATTTAAATTAAGCATACATTTGTTTGCAGAACAGATGGACCTGTCAGAGGAGTAATAAATAATAATAAAAATAATTTGGGCCACTCCATAAGCTTTGACACTGTATCTGCTACCCATGTCCTTATGCCAACACTGATCTTTAGTCAAGTAGCATAATTAAAGACACACCCGCAGGTTGTACTAGTGCCTTTTCGACCACCAGAAAACATGTTACACATATACAAACGGTGGCACAAAGCAGCTTTTACAGGTCTTATGTCTCACTGGGTATGTCGGGGCATATGGCATGTTCCTGTGCAATAGCTGCCAGCTCTTTAAGAAACTCTGCGTACATAAATGTGGCAAACACTCTATTTCTGCACTGAAGAGGTATCTTAGGACATGGAGGAAGAGATTTCAGCAGCTGTCCACCGATATGTCCATTAAAAAAACAGCCAAGTCCATTCTTTTGCTGGGAATTGAGCTCTGAGAGACAGTGAAAGTCAGGGAAAAGAGTGAAAAAGATGAAATATAAATAAAAATTGGTGATACAACTTTCCTTCTCTACTAAGTATGCCAGAAAATATCAACACAACTACATTTCAATTAGCAAATTGCAATACTCAATAAGAATTATTTATCAGTGAAGTAAAAGTTTAGTATGCAAAATTTCCAAAACCCAACCTGAGAAAAAGAACAAAACTGGAGATCATAATACCCAGTCCAATGTTAAACCAACAATTCCAAAAAAAAGTTAATACAATATTGCTCACCCCTATCCTTAAAGGCCTCATCTCTGAGCAGCACATACTGAGCAGCATCTCGTACCATTTGGGCAAACTCTGGCCTTGTTGCAGCATACTGCTCAATTTGGCAACCCACAGACACCAGCACCTAAAATACAAAAACATGTTTCTGTGTTCCTGTTATTCTGTTATCACTAATACCACAGTCTGTTTTAGTACAGTACGAGATGACAACCTGGTAAAGAGAGCAGACGCTGGGCTGGAAGACATGTTGTGTGCTGAGCAAAAAGCAGCGCAGCAGCGGCTGTGGATACGCTGCCAGCTGAGCCAAGACGCCCGTCACCAGCAGGTTTACCTCAACCGAATTCTCCAGCATGTTCTCTAGACGAGAGAGCAGCACGCTAATAAAAGGACCTGCAGGGGAGTGGGAGGTAGTGGATCAAAAACTTTGTAATGAATGAATGAAGTTACACTAATAAAGTTATTTTCTTTATCCTAACCCCATCAGTAATTGACAAGATGATGGTTTTCTATTCTTCAGCTGGTCTAGGTCCTTGTTGTCTTGCTTTGGGTTGGTATGGATTTTGGTCTTTTGTTGGTCTTGTTCTAGTTTTTGTCAGTATGGTATAAGTAATAAGTGTTGTCTTGGCCTTGATTTAGAGGATTTTGACTGCTACACTACAATGCAGTGAAAATGTGCAAACTGATAAACTTGTAATGGCACTAGGTACCTTATTTTACTACTTTAATATTTTACTGCTCTTCCTTGAGTAACATTTATTGTTACTACTCTCACCTCTGGTGTGCACATGTTTGCCTTTAAAATCATTGCCTTGAACACACTCACCTGTAAATGGGACAAGTTTCTTTTCATCAGAGTCACTCTGCTTTGCACTACATTCATCATCATCACCATCATCATCATCATCATCATCATGACTATCAGAGCAAAAAGAGTCAAAGTCCAGTTCTTTCTCTTCCCCATACAGGAGTGCTGTCAACCGCTGGAAATCAACCTTATCTTCTTGTGTACTCTCATCATCTCCTCCTAATGTGTGAATGAGCTGGAGACACTGGGAAATGAAATAATCTTCTGTAGGCTGCATCAGGGGCTTGTGGGATGGATCCTGCATTTCTAAATCCATGTTATGGGTGATGTGAGGCAGTTTATTATTTGTTTCATGCTCACTAATAAGTCCATTTAATATGGATTTAGATTCTTCCAATTCCTCAACTTTATGATTTATGTAGTTTGTTGTGTTTTTATGCATATTGTTTATGTGGTTACATGTCTGTGGCTGTGTGTTGTTTTTAGTTTTAGTTTGTGGGTGAGGGTGTAAAATTTTTGTCGTCTGACAATTTTTTATGGATGCTCTACGGTCATCCCGTAAGTCTCTCTGTGCTATGAGATTATAAACCAAGACGTCATGCTGGAAATCTGACTCCTCAATATAAGAGTCGCGAATTAGCATGCTAGCACTTTTCTGCATCTCCTCGATGTGTTTCGGAAGTTTCACAATTGTGGAATTATGGGATTTAAGTGAATCTTGGTGTTCCTCTCTATCCACAGCTTCATAACTATCATCCCATTCCAGATCTGCTGGAGAAACTGGAGTCCGACTCAAACTGGAGTCAGATAGGCGGTGTGTGTTTGGTGGCTGGAGTGAAGTATTGAAAAGAGGTGGACAATCATCCACTAACAGCTCTTCATCTTTTCCATCTTCAAACTCTACTCCGCTGCAGCTTTCAGGTGTGGGGTTGAGTCCATCATAAGGGGCAGACCAAACTTTACATGCCTGCACACTGGTGCTAATGATGCTACGTGCATCGTTTAGGTATTGGAGGTAGTTTCTGTCCATCAGTGGCTCAGATTCCAAACAGTAGTGTCCAACACCATCTAAACAAGTAAGATAAAAGCTAGTTAGAGTATTTATTAACTAGGGTAATTAGGGCACTCAAAATTATATTTAGGTCTAGTTGCTGTCTTGCTAAAATGTTAAGAAATGCTGCAACACATTCAGTTATTGTAAGAATGTCTGTTCTTCTGAATCTTTATTCAGGATAACCAGCTATTCTACTTAAATTATGTTGCTAACCTAACCGGATCATGCAGGTTCTTCCAATACAACATCAGGAGGATTTTGCCATCTCTCTTTATGGAAACCACTTTGATTTCTGTCCAGTCTCTTGTCATATTGTGGCGGGACTATTGCAACTCCCTCCTAGCAGGTCTAACCATATTCTACAATGTGTCTGCTTCAAGCAAGGAAATAACTCATAAATCATGCCCCTTAGTTTATGTCACTGTACTGATTCTCAATAAGTTCAGTTCTTTACCTGCACAATACAAAACAGTATTGTCATTGTTGTTTGTTTGTGTTTTATGTTTTTTTCCTCTAAATGATTTAGAAAAAAAACATAATGATTACTTTTTACTTACTTGCTTTGGCATTTATTTGCTGTTCTAATAATAAAAACAATAAATAATAACTGAATAAACTAATAATTATTTCCCAAAAGGACAAGTTATAAAAACTACAATGGACTGATGTTTGTGTGTTGTTATTACCCATGTTCCCCTTTATCAGACCTTCAGTGACCTTTGACCAGAGGATGTAATCTGGCTTAGGTGGCAGTGTCGGGGAGGATGGAGGTCGGGCCACGAGGAATGAGGGCATGAGAGCGAGAAAAGCAGCAGCGCTGGATGAATAACAGTCTCTTTCTCTCAGTCTGTGCTGTCCCTTGTACAGCAAATGAGCACATGGAATCAGATACCTGTAGCACAGGAAAGGAGATCAACTGTGAGAAGAGAAATAACAATAAAAACAGGACAAAGACATACTATACAAAAACATGTTATACATCTGAATGCATCTGAGGGCACGAAGTGAACAAATCAGTAGCCCAAATACATCTAACAACAAATTTTGCATCCAGGCTATAAGTTTTTTTATTCTGACTTCTTGGGGGACAAGTGACTCTTTAGAATGCTAAATATGACAAGACATCGTCAGTGCTTTTTCCACATCATTTAACCAAAGGAAAAACCTTTATGCTCTTTACAACACCTTGTCTCATACAGTTAAAATCAGCTTGTAAGGGGCATGTATGCCATGGCAGTCTTGTGATTTCAATATATTCTGCAATGTTCCTTCAGTGTTTTCTGTCAATAAATGATTAAAAACAATTGTCTCTTCCCATGGCATACTTATTCATCTTTATTGATTGATTGACTGTAGCTGATACTTCTGTGCTCACACTAGGGCTAATAATAATGCCATAATAGGGCTGGTCTGACAGATTAGGCCACCAGCACTGCAACAGGAAGCTCTAGTAAACACTGTAGAGATCTCAAAAAGATCATTGTCACAAGTCCTCATAGCACATTAGTCAAACAGCTTGATTGTATTTGATATATTGGATTGTTGCTGCTCGTAACTGAAGAGGATACCAAACAAGTTAAAAGCACTTATGATCAAATAACAGAGCCATGAAACTCTGCCCCAGGCATGCCACCCACAAGTAAAAACCTTAACTGTTTTGTGGGAAGTCTGAATCCTTATGTAGTCGTAGTATTACATTTTTGCTGTGCAGGAAGAGTCGGGAATTAAAAGGCTTTACCTGAGAATGAGCTGTAGCATGACATCCTCACAGTAGAGCCCAATCAGAGTTCGGAATAAAGTCAAAGATACTGAACCCAGCTAACAAAAAAATAGAGAGGAATCAACATTAATACAGACAGGTGAGAAATTAAAGAAAAATAATAATAAATGTGTGAAGAAACCTATTAAGTACAGATTCCAGACAGGTAAGATGCTTGACAACTTAGCAATTAACATCCTACCATGTTTGGTAGGCCTGTGTATAAAAATACTAAGCAGAATCACTTGACCTTGATTAAGAAGGCAACAGGAAATTATGCAAGAGACTTTTGTTTGTGCAAAGATTTAATTATAGAACACATTTTATGGTTCTTGGTTTCCCTGTGTCTGATTCATAATTGGTATTTAAACTAATAACTATGGGTTATTTCTTTCTTTGCAAACTCAGTTTGTGTCAGAAGTGTCAGAACATTTCCATCATAGAGACACATAACTAAGACAGGATACAAACTTAGCAGGGGTTACAAGCATTGTTCATGGTTCATATACAGTCCAGTACCTTAACCACTGAGCCATTACTGTCCGGTATATACAAGATTATACAGTAGTAAACAATATGAAATCAAAGCGCATGTCTAACCTGAAAGGGAGTGTTAATTCTGCTGACAAGTGTATCAACAATGCTGATGTTATCATGCCGGTGCCTAAGGATGAAAATTAGAAAGATCTGGAGGAGGGCATGGTTAGTGATACTCCTCAAAAATAGCTCCAGGTATGCTGTTGTCATCATCACCTCTTCCAAAGTCAACTGACCAATCAACAGAATGCAGAGCAACTTTAGACCAGTCACATGGCAGGAATGTAATGGACAATACACAAAGCAAATAAGCAAATAATGAGCATGCCGTCTGACCTTATGTAATGCAGGTGCCATGACTGGCACAAGGAAGCCATTATAGATGTAACTGAGTAGCTGATCTCTGATTGTGCAATGAGCCACCTAAAAAAACATGAATACACATTAATAAAGTATCTGTGAGTGTGCAGGGCTGGGCAAGGTCGTTTAAAAATGAATACACTGTTCTTAATGCCAGTCATAATGTTTCTCAGTGTTATTGCTAAGGGTGGTTCCTGAGGGTTCCTCTACAAAGAATATCTCAATAAATGTGAGTTCTTACCGTACACATAGTGCTGCAGAACTGCAAGGAGTTAAGAAACTGGGTGAGTGCAGGAACCTGCGCACAATCCACTTCCTCCAAACAGTGCCATCCTTCACTATAGTTTTCTAGCTTAGCCGGGAGCCAGGAGTACAAAGCACTGAGCCCCGTGGCCAGGACCTTCACACATGCACAGACACACACACACACACACACACACACACAGTGAGAGTGTCATCTGCATGTAAACTGGTAAAACTGTAAAATACAAGTACAAAGTTACAAAGTTTGGCATAAAGTGGTGAGAACTTTGTACTCTGGTCAGTTAAATGAAAGTTCAGGAGAATGAACAAATTACCAGATTTCTGATTAATTATACTTTATGTCCCAATATTTTGGAAATGGGGCATATTGACCTTTGTGTTAATTAATTACTAATTTGACAAGACACATATATCATACATCAGAGTATAAAGAGATAAAGAGAGTGCTTTCATTCCCATGACAAATCTGCATTTTAGCATGACAGCCCCCTCACCCCTTCTAAATCCGTTCAGGAAATAATCCCAGGCACAGGATTTCTGTACTTAGTAAATGTAGTGCAGTTTCCGCTGGATTATTTAGTCTGTTTTGCTGTTTATATCCCCGGTTAAAATAGATCTACATGTAGAATGGACCTTGTGTAAGAGGATGCTGTTAATACATAAAGAAAAGAAAAGTTTACATCAATCAGGTGTGTTTTTGACTGCATGTATATTTGGACTGTTAATAAAAAACAGAACATTTTGCTGCTTATAAAAACATAAATGGATTTAGGGAAGGATAATCTTTGGCACAAACTGAAGGTGTTTCATGAACACAATACTGAAAATACTAACTGGATGAATTGCAAACCAGACGCCACACAGTACTGACTCAACATGGCAAACAAACTGAGCATCCAAGTTAAATCATTATTAGTTGTTCATGTTTTCCTTTTTTGTATTACTATCTCTGGATAAATGACTGGCCATCACAGGGAACCCCTCCTTTCCCTGTCTACATTCCCCATGGTTCCTCCCTTTCCTTTTTCCTGTGGAACTATAGTAATGCTGTTACATAACGGCTTAACAGCTTAAAGAATTTCACATTTTTCTGTGTATGTGAGTGTGTGTGCACCTCGCTCTGCATTTTTATTAACATACTTCAAGTAATCATTGTCAACACAGAAGAACTTCAAAATAATAGTTACTCTACAGTACATAAAACAGTGGCATGTGTTTCAAAACACTGTACACAGACAAGTGACAAGTGAGCCAAAATAAGAAGCTGTTCCTGCTTATTATCAGACTTTGGTCAAGCTTTAAGATGTTGATTTGAATGTAAGGTCATCTTTCTTGCACTGCAGCATTTGAGCCTGTGGCAGTTTGAAGCTTGCTTGACTGTAAACAGTGTAAACAAGATTTTCATTAACACTGGCTATTCTTAAAGTTATCGCCTGGTAAACCTGGCTTATCTGTAACAGTTACAATTACAGACTATGGTTTTAAACAACTGATACCAGGACTATGGTCCTCCCACTCACCGGGCAGAAGTAGGTGTTCTGGATGACATAATTGGCCACTGTGGTGTTGTGGGCTGACACTGCCACAATGAGTGCAAGTGCATCCCGGGCCTGTTCACCCACTGGCCCATCACGGTGCACGAAGGGCAACAGTAGTGAAAAAAGCAGGAAGTTGGCAGCCCCATGGTCCTGCCCACTCTGGAATAGAAAGAGCTGGAGGGCAGAGTCATCATGCACCAGCAAACAAGACAATCGATGCAACAGACACACCAACTGGGTCTCTACGAGCATGGAGCTTGGACCTGAGCTACAGGAAGAAAGCAGCATGGCAAGTGGGCATAAAATGGGCTTGTGGTGCAGAAGGGGCTGCCTTGCCCGAGCCAACAGCATCTTGTACATGCGCAGCTGTTCCAGTTTGGTGGCAACGGTGAAATTGCGCCGCAGGCTCCACACAAATAGACGCTCCATAACGTTCTCCAGCAGCACAAACTCAAGTATGGGACCTATAGCTCCATCCACACCACTCTCTTCTTCTGTCAAGAGGAACAACATGTGCTCCACGTAGTTTTGCACAGCACTCTCCTCGTCTTCCTGAATCGGGCCTGAACTGAGGTGGCCACCGTTTCGCATTGGCTCGTGCTTCTCCAGGATCCGTAAAACCTAAGGACATGACAACATGTCAGACTATTTAATTAATTCAGTTATCACTATAGTGATAATTTCTCCTGTAAAAGTTACTGAGGTCATGGTTAGATGGTAAAAGAAAATAAGCTATTTCTTGAACATGACTGAAAATGGGAGATAAAGGGGGAAGAAGTCATAAAAAAGAAATATATTTGTCAAAACATTGGGAAAAACTTCAGGTGGTGGTGGAGTTCCTTGCTACTGTTAACTGAATGCTTTGTTGGTCTATGTAAACTGTCACCTAATATATAAATGTCTCAACTGAAAAATACACATGCAGTTTTTAAAACTTAGTCAGTGAACAAAAATGCTGCTTCATTTAAAACATTTTATTTTAAGTTAACATTTTTGGATGGTTTATCAAATATATGCATGAAACTTTACCTGTGACCAGTGGTTTTTGAATACAATCATGCATGTTTCAGGATCCACACCACTGAGCTTTAGGCCCTGCCCCCTGTTATCACTGAACACCATCATCTTGTCCATAAGCACAAGGAACTAAACCATAATGCAGTTCAGGTTTACATCTGGCTCCTTTCCAGGCCAACCAAATGGCAGTGCCAAAGTCATATATGGGGGAACATGTTACTGCAGAAAACAAAAATATGTAAATAAAGAGGTTTAAAAAGTAGTACTTTATATAATCATACATGTACACGATCTAAAGAGGATTTGTGTTTTTAAAGGCTCTCTTAGATCTAGGCCAGATTTCCTGTGTTGTTGTTTTGTAGCGGCCCTTAGCTCTTTCCTATAGGGTGGAGGCCCCTGAACTGGCATTCCCAGCATTCCACACCATTCCTGGGAAATAATACTCCAACATAACCATAAGTGAAGTGGAAGAAAGGGAAATGTTTACCAGATTAAAATAAACCTACAAGGACAATACAGTTTTTAACAGTAAATTAAAAGTGTCCTGTACTGGATAAATTCTCACCAGTGTCTTTAAGTTGTTAAATAAATAAAATGAAACATCTTACAATTGTTTTTCATTTCATTTCATTTTCTTCAGTGTCATTACTCTGGTCAAGGTCACACTGGGCCAAGTGCCACCGGGAAACACTGGGTGCAAGGGAAGAACGCCCTGGCGCCAATCAGTCGAATCACTTCGGCCCCCAGAATCATTATTACTATTATTTTTTATTGTCATTATTATTATTAATACAGGGTGTTGTTTATTATTATATCATGTATATGTTAATCTGATAACTGTACTGACCAAACTACTACAGTAAATAAGTGTCTAAAAATTAAAATATTACACCCCAGAACAGTAAAAGGCAAAACTTTAAACAAATTGATACTGCTTCACAGCTCCAACAGCAGTACTTCTAATTCAATAACAGTCTACTATCACATAATAATCTGTCAGGCTTTATAAAGATTTAAGCTAAGGCTGTGTTTAAGGAAATGTTGAGTTTAAGGGTACAAATTTCTCAACAAAGGGAACTGAGTTTCAGATATTTCAGGGGATAGAAGACACTTCTTTTAAGAAAAAAAACAGCATTCAAATTCAGCATTCGGCTTGAGCGGTGTGGTAAAACATCATCAAAGTGTGCATATGAGACGAAACTGCATTTGTGTGGAATAACCTTCAGATTTACTCTTAAAGCGTCCACATGTATCTGTGTTTATCTGGATTTTCCACACTGTTTCACTTTTAAACTTGTGTTACAGCTCGGGGTCTGAGAAATTGAAAGAATCAGCTTTTTATTTCAGTGTTTTTATATTAGATTTGTGGGTTTTGTGTATAAGCATCAAAAACAACCCCATTATTTTACATAAGAATAAAATATATGCAGCTCCACAGGACCATGTAACACATTAACATGTTTCCCATACATTCTTAAGGGAAAAAAAATACCTTGAAACTCAACGCCTTTTAAACTCAGCACCAGACCCAGAACCAACTGACGTTGAGTTTTAAGGTACCTGCAATGGGTGTCCCTTTGATTTAAACTGTATCTATACACTTTCACTACTTGTACTTTTACTTGTACTACACACACACACACACACACACACACACACACACACACACACACACACACACACACACACACACACACACGGTCCTGTTGTAACATGAATTAGAGGAGCAGAAAGACGCTGTTTAACTGAATACAAGCGTCCAGCTCGAGGCAAAAGTGAATCCGTTACAATTCTTACCTGCTCCATCTGAACTGTTCCTCACTGTGAAAAGACTCTTTAAACTCTTTTGAAATCCAGCCACTTATTCAAAGTTCAGGTGTCTTCAAATTAATCGCGGTAAAAACAAAGCTTTGTTAAAATGTAAAAGCTCAGATTGAATTTAGTGTTTATTTGGGACACGCTGGATAATCCCCCTTCTCATCTGTCGCGCGCTCACAAGGTGCGTGCAGGATTTGCTTTAAGCCCCGCCCCTAATTTACATTCACACAGTAAACAGACTGGTGAGCCTCCAACCAGCTCCCTCCAACTGCTTCTTACATTTATACTTACATTTAGCAGACGCTTTTATAGTATATTGAGGGCTAAGGGCCTTGCTCAAGGGCCCAGCAGTGTCAACCTGGCAGTTGTGGGGCTTGAACCATGCAGCGACCTTTCGATTTCTAGTCCAGTTTCTACCTGCAAGGCTACAACAGCCCTATACACTAGTCTAGACATGATGACAGCTTGATTACATTTACATTTTCGGACATTTTATTCAAAGCGACTTACATTACAGTTACAGTATACAGTCTGAGCAATTGAGGGTTCAGGGCTTTGCTCAAGAGACCAACAGCAGCTACCTGGCAGTGGTGGAACTGGGCTTGAACCAGTTAGTCCAGTACCTTACCTGCTACAACTGCCCTATGGCTTGTCCTACATTAGTGCACTTACTCAACATGACTTCAATCATGACTGCACCATAGCATACTACACTACATTACACTACATGTAAAATCTGGAATTGGTTACAAATCAGTCCTGTAGCAGGGACAATTAAAAACACACAACGGCCACTTTAGGAACACCTAAACGCATATTGTAGAAGCTGGACGTGTTCACTTAATAATTAAAATGCATATTAAATCAGTCAGTTGATGAGTTACAGGCAATTTCAAACTGACAATAAAATGCTGAAATTAAACTCAAAAGTTAGCATGTAAGAAACGACTGCCGAAAATGCATTCCAACTTTTTGCATACGTTATTGCATTAATGATTTAATTTTGAATGAATATGATGAACATTGTATCTACCAACCTACACAATCACCCATAAAGACAGAGTGACAGCATGTTTTGATTAGCATGAGTTTTTTTATTAAATTGAAAATCTCTGATTCGCAAAAAAGTATTCAAACCCTCTGCTGTGGCACTTTAAATTGTGACGAGGTCCATCCTGTATAATTAAATTATTTTTAAGATTATTAGGGTCCACCCACTGCAATCTGAATTGATTGAACAGTTTGGAAAGGCTCATATTAGAGTCAATAACGGCCAACAATTTACACCATTTCAAAACAAAAACCAAGCCATGAAGTCTCTAGATATTCATGTTCCAACTGTGGAAAGGATATAAGATAATATTTAAGAGTTTTTAGTGGGCTTAATAATTGTAAAATGAAAGAATCTAGGCACAACCTTGAACTCAAGTAAAGTTAACAAGAGGGACCATAGTCAGAAAGGTAAGAAAGAAATCCAACTCTAAAAGAGCTCCAAATGTCATGAGTGTAAATGGGAGGGAGAACTTGTTGGACGAACAACCATCTCTGCATCCCACTGCATCTGTTAGACCTTCACAGCAGAGTTAGTAAAAGGCAAATATGACAGTCCAGCTTGGAATTTGCATACGCCGTGCAATGTGTCCACTAGTTGGCGGTAGCTTCTTATTACAAGAAAAAACTACTCGGCTCAGTCCCAGGCATGTAATCGTTTTAGACAAGCAAGTCAAAATAAATGCAGCTGTCAAAGACATATCTTTAAACCTGAGCTTTAAACCTTTCTGGTATAGACTTTGCTGAGTAAGAAAGACGCCCTGCCCATGTCTATCTGACTTTTCTTTGTCAAATTTCATTCAATCTTTATCATGTCCACTCTTTTAAGCCCATGTCTTGGTAAAGAAGTTCAGTCACAGGAAAAAAAAACAGCTAAAATTAAAATCCCAAGACTGTTATGGTACACTATGTGGCCACCTGGCTATAGGCTTATTGGACCGCTACCAAAACCATTCCAAATTGTTCCACTTCCCCTTTTGCAGCTATAACAGCCTC
This sequence comes from Trichomycterus rosablanca, assembly GCF_030014385.1. Lineage (NCBI taxonomy): Eukaryota > Metazoa > Chordata > Actinopteri > Siluriformes > Trichomycteridae > Trichomycterus > Trichomycterus rosablanca. The sequence continues at coordinate 23,589,942 of NC_086006.1, read as the reverse complement.
CAATCCTATATAATTCATTTTATACATCTGTTAATATTGTTTCTGACTGAAACACCTAAAGTCAATAATTATAAAGGGTGTCCACATACCTTTTGGGCCTGCAGTGTTTCTAAAATCAAGACTTATTAAATGAAAAAATTATAAGAATTTTCTACAAATTTTCTTTGATGCTATTTATTATACAGTTTCTAATGGCTAATAAAAAATACGTTCTATCTGGCAGATCTATGTATTTTTCTGTTTGTTGATTTGGCTTCACAAACTCAAGCATTAAGGAACAATGGTAGTCTATTGAGTAGAGCTCTGTGCTATCAACTGGAAGGGTGTGTCTGCCCTAGTTTATTATTATCAAGTAATATGTGCACTGCCTAATGTCAGAGATCAAGTTTCTGCAGACTTACTTTAACATTAATTATGGTTTAGAAAAATTTGTGGATCTCCTACCAGCACATCACAAACCCCAAGGACTCCAAGGACCACAATTTTTCAGCTTCATTTACATTTTTGGCATTTAGCAGACACTGTTATCCAAAGCGATTTATAGTAAGAAGAAGAAGATAAACTTTATTTGTCATATATACATATACAGATGTACAGTACAATTAAATTCTTTCTTCGCATATGCCAGCTTGTTTGGAAGCTGGGGTCAGAGCGCAGGGTCAGCCATCGTAGGGCACCCCTGGAGCAGACAGGGTTAAGGGTCTTGCTCAAGGACCCAACAGTAGCTGCATAGCAGAGCCTGAATTTGAACCGCCAATCTTCCGGTTGTTAGCCCAAAGCTCTACACACTAGGCTACCACTGTCCCAATAAGTACTGTGACAGTATAAATTGTCCAAGCTATTAAAGTTTAAAGGGCCTTGCTCGAGGGCGTGTGTGTGTGTGTGTGTGTGTGTGTGTGTGTGTGTGTGTGTGTGTGTGTGTGTGTGTGTGTGTGTGTGTGTGTGTGTGCTTTTATCCAAAGTGATGTACAGTACTGTGACAGTATATTGTCTAAGCAGTCGAGGGTTAAGGGCCTTTCTCAAGGGCCCAACATGTGTCTACATAAAACTGTTTCCACTTTCAGATCATAAAGCATTAATATGTGTTTAGGACTCTTTGGGGTTAGAAGTGAAATGTGAAAGTTTGTAGGAGTATTTACAGAACTGGAACAGCGAGCTCTGGCGCCTCCCTGAAGCTGGATCTGTTCTACATGGACGGAGGAACTTCCTGTTGACGCAGTGACGTGAGAACGTATCGAGCTGGTCGGGCTGAAGTTATTGGAGCCTGGTGTAGTTTGTACATAATGAACTACATTGTTTAATTCTGCTCAGCACCATGATAAAGAGAGGCCCGGGCGGATCGGTTTATATCGGGATTTAAAGAGGATCGAGAGTTGTGCGGAGTTATTTTGGGAGTCGGTACTTTCTCTCTCTCTGTCTGGCTGTTTTCACGGTAATAATACTGGACGGGGAAGGAAAGGCTGCTTTGAGGATACCGGGATCAGTCAAATAAATAAAAGAAGGGATTGATCGATTGTGTGCAGCTGGACGCTGGCATGGCTGAAGCAAGAAGCGGGGAGGAAGACGAGAGTCTGCGGGAGAACAGCGGAGCTGCGAGGAGAAACCCCAGATCCAGCAGCGCAGCTACAGGTGATTTATTATTATCGGTCCTTAACTGCCCTTACTGTCCCAGTCATCCAACATAACAACACAAATGTGCTTCAACTGCTTCAGTACAGTCTGTTTTTAAGTAAACTAACATATTAAGGGCTTTAATTTTCTTTATATAGTTTATACATCTGAAACAAAGTGCCTCTTTTTTTAGGAAACAGAAACAGGTGGACGATATGGTAAATATCGCGATACTTGAGGACATTTTACAATACGTGACAAGTATCGCGATATTACTCAGTAGTTTACTAAACAAAAAGTAATATTAAAATACAAATATTGATATGTTTTCTTCACGTTTGATACATTAAACCTTTTTAGATGACTGTCAGATATAACACAATGCACAAGTCAACAGTTTACATACATTTGTTGGATATTCCAGTCAGGTTTTTACAGAGCCCCTGACGTAAAAAAGTGGTGAGCACCAGATACTATGCGGTGCTCAACAGATATAATGTGGTGAGCACCAGATACTAAGTGGTGCTCAACAGATATAATGTGGTGAGCACCAGATACTAAGTGGTGAGCACCAGATACTAAGTGGTGAGCACCAGATACTAAGTAGTGAGCACCAGATACTAAGAGGTGCTTAACATATATAATGTGGTGAGCACCAGATACTAAGTGGTGCTCAACAGATATAATGTGGTGAGCACCAGATACTAAGTGGTGCTCAACAGATATAATGTGGTGAGCACCAGATACTAAGTGGTGAGCACCAGATACTGTGTGGTGCTCAACAGATATAATGTGGTGAGCACCAGATACTAAGTGGTGAGCACCAGATACTGTGTGGTGCTCAACAGATATAATGTGGTGAGCACCAGATACTAAGTGGTGAGCACCAGATACTGTGTGGTGAGCACCAGATACTATGTGGTGAGCACCAGATACTATGTGGTGAGCGCCAGATACTATGTGGTGAGCGCCAGATACTATGTGGTGAGCACCAGATACTATGTGGTGCTCAACATATATAATGTAAGGGATTGTTGGTCATTAGCTATTTGGCTTTGTTTGGCCTTGTTGTCTTGTTGAAATCTCCAGATAAAGTTACTCAGATGATAAAATTATTGCTCTGGTACATTTTGCAAGGAAGCAACCTCACGTAATGCTCCCACCTCCATACTTCATTGTGTATGGTGTTTTGGAGTCTGTACACACAAGACTGTATTTTATAAACATGACCTGAATGACTGTCAGTGTCTTCTATTTTTGTTTTATTTGACCACAGTTGTAATTTCTCATTTCTTGTTTTGGTTTCGTTTGTTTATAGCAAAGGAGTCTGATGTTGGGTGTAGAAACAGATTTCAGTGCAGTTCATTGCTTATTCTTATAAGTATAACTATTGTTCTTGCTGGCCTTGGGTCATCCAGTGTTTAGTAGAAAAGTTTATGATAACTTTTTCCTTACCTTTGCTATCAAGTGTCTGAGAACATGTTGTAAATTCTTGTGGGTTTATGAACTTTTCACTTGCAGAATAATTTGTTCTGACAGGAGAGTTTAGTGTTTAGTTTTTTTGTTTAACGTTTAATAGTTTGTCCCTGAGAACTTAACTGTCAATGATAACCTAACCAGCTGCTTATTATAATGTGACTTTCTCATTTGTAATTACTGTTGTAATTAAAAAATTAGTTTGTTTCATCACTTAATCCCTTGAAGCACATATAACAATAGCCTACTATATCATGCTATCTAAATTTTTTGACATTTTTCCTTTTCCTACCAGTTCCTTAATATTAATTATTAATTCCTCAATATTAACTCCTCTGCTACTTGCACCACCCCAGTCCTGACCAAAAAGAGTCACAGACTTTTATCACACTCTTTCCAACATACATGCAGTCGCTGACTGCTTCTTTTCACCTGCCAGAGGTGGAGTCTTAAAGAGAGCCGTAGCATTTACATAGAGTTACAGATTTGCAGCAACAATCAGAAACCAAGAGGACCTTTGTTCCTTATCAGCTAAGTCCAGTTGTGCCTGTAAATCACCCTCCAGGATAAAGGCACAGCTGAGATTTTAACTTGAGAGCTCAAGATCCCAGCGATAGTGGGCAAGCGCATTATGCCGTCTGAGCACCAGCCACCAGCCGTTTTTGGATCTTTTTACTATACTTTGTTTTTTAGCTGTAGTTTTTTGTGTTAGGTTCTCAGAAGCATATTACAACCACCTACTGAAATCATAGGTAAAAAAATAGGCATTTTATAATAAGCGTTAGGATTTTGGCTGACCCGTGTCTTGTTTGCGGTGGGAGGATTTGTCAGTGCTGTGCGGAATGGGAGCAATGGTGGTGAGCCCTACACACTTGCTTGACAATAATCAGAGGTTTGCCAGTCACAGACACCATCAAACATCTAATTACAGTTCTACCTGAATAAGAAAGCTGTAATCATCTTACTCGTTTGGTTTAGTCATGTTTGGCTGAGGTCATCATGAGGGTTTGTAAAACACACGTTTCTTATAGAATCAGTCAGGCTTACAGTTATGAGCTGAGAGAGGAAAAACACTGGGTCATGTGACAGGAGCCACTAGTCAAAGAAAATCCAGTTCTGCTTGGGCCTTTCTGTTGTACCCAGTGTTTTCAGGGTGTGCTGGACCTACTGTGACACTGTCCATCTCTTTTGGGGCAATTTTTGTTTCATTTTATAATTTGATTTTAAATACTTTCAACATAATAAGCCATGTCACAAAGCACAAATCTCAACTACTTCCATAAACAGGACAAAAGGTTTAGTGTACTTCAATTGACCAAACTGACCAATCCACACCAACACCTTGTAGAATTCATACCACAGAGATTAAGGCTGTTCTGAGAACAAAGTAAGGATCTATCCAGTGTTGGTATAATGGTGAATGTATGTATATTTTACCCAGTCATTTGTACAAAGAAGTACACTAAATCGCCAAAAGTATGTGGACTCCTGACCATGAGCTTGTGAATTCAATTTCAAAACCATTGATGTAATGAATTGCAGCTTTTACAGACTTTACTCTGTTAGAAAGGCTTTGACAAATTATGGTGTGGTCATAATTGTTAGCAATGGCTGTGGCTGAAACAATTGAATTTGTTCATTTAAAGGGGTGTCAACATACTTTTGGCCTCAAAGTGGATATTTATTCATTGCTAGTTGGTGAATTCTGTTGATTCAAAAATGCAGTGGAAAAAAACCCACACCAGTCTGGTCACTGTTAAAGGAGCAAGACTGCCCACAATATTCTTAGTGTTTAGGATGTCATTTATCTTGAAGTGGATGCTCAAGTGGTGCAGTGGTCTATTACGCTAACCCAACACAGCTAAGATCCAGGTTCAAATCTCAGCAGTGCTAGAAGTCTGCTAGGGTGTAAACACAGACACGATTGGCTGCGTCTGAGGGGGCGATGGATAAAGTCCACAATGGAAACTGTAATTCAGTTTTTTAATCACCAATGTAAACTTGCTTTTGTGACTAATACCATTATAATGAATGTATGTCCCAGCTTCAGCTCACAGCTGACCTTACATTCTTTTCAGAATTGTCTGATAGAGAGGAATTAACTGTTCCCATGATAACAGAAATATGTTCCTAAAGCAAGCAAAACATTCCCATACTGGCCTATCATTATCATCGTTACCATCATTTCATCTCCAGAGGGTTTGGAGATCAGCCAGGGGCTTTCTAAAATATACAACAGAAGCAGTCATAAATGTTGTTATTAGTTTTGCACACCATTTTATTTGATCAGGCCTATGAAATCATGTTGTTTTGTAACCATGTTGGTCATTTTTACATTGCGGTCAGCTTTGTTTATTACTGCAGTTCTGTCTAAGCCATGAAGGTATTAAACTGATTACTCAGGTTTTCTGAGTAGACAACATGTACAGTGTATCACAAAAGTGAGTACACCCCTCACATTTCTGCAGATATTTAAGTATATCTTTTCATGGGACAACACTGACAAAATGACACTTTGACACAATGAAAAGTAGTCTGTGTGCAGCTTATATAACAGTGTAAATTTATTCTTCCCTCAAAATAACTCAATATACAGCCATTAATGTCTAAACCACCGGCAACAAAAGTGAGTACACCCCTAAGAGACTACACCCCTAAATGTCCAAATTGAGCACTGCTTGTCATTTTCCCTCCAAAATGTCATGTGATTTGTTAGTGTTACTAGGTCTCAGGTGTGCATAGGGAGCAGGTGTGTTCAATTTAGTAGTACAGCTCTCACACTCTCTCATACTGGTCACTGAAAGCTCCAACATGGCACCTCATGGCAAAGAACTCTCTGAGGATCTTAAAAGACGAATTGTTGCGCTACATGAAGATGGCCAAGGCTACAAGAAGATTGCCAACACCCTGAAACTGAGCTGCAGCACAGTGGCCAAGATCATCCAGCGTTTTAAAAGAGCAGGGTCCACTCAGAACAGACCTCGCGTTGGTCGTCCAAAGAAGCTGAGTGCACGTGCTCAGCGTCACATCCAACTGCTGTCTTTGAAAGATAGGCGCAGGAGTGCTGTCAGCATTGCTGCAGAGATTGAAAAGGTGGGGGGTCAGCCTGTCAGTGCTCAGACCATACGCCGCACACTACATCAAATTGGTCTGCATGGCTGTCACCCCATAAGGAAGCCTCTTCTGAAGTCTCTACACAAGAAAGCCCGCAAACAGTTTGCTGAAGACATGTCAACAAAGGACATGGATTACTGGAACCATGTCCTATGGTCTGATGAGACCAAGATTAATTTGTTTGGTTCAGATGGTCTCAAGCATGTGTGGCGGCAATCAGGTGAGGAGTACAAAGATAAGTGTGTCATGCCTACAGTCAAGCATGGTGGTGGGAATGCCATGGTCTGGGGCTGCATGAGTGCAGCAGGTGTTGGGGAGTTACATTTCATTGAGGGACACATGAACTCCAATATGTACTGTGAAATACTGAAGCAGAGCATGATCCCCTCCCTCCGGAAACTGGGTCGCAGGGCAGTGTTCCAGCATGATAATGACCCCAAACACACCTCTAAGACGACCACTGCTTTATTGAAGAGGCTGAGGGTAAAGGTGATGGACTGGCCAAGCATGTCTCCAGACCTAAACCCAATAGAACATCTTTGGGGCATCCTCAAGCGGAAGGTGGAGGAGCGCAAAGTCTCGAATATCCGCCAGCTCCATGATGTCGTCATGGAGGAGTGGAAAAGCATTCCAGTGGCAACCTGTGAAGCTCTGGTAAACTCCATGCCCAGGAGAGTTAAGGCAGTTCTGGGAAATAATGGTGGCCACACAAAATATTGACACTTCAGGAACTTTCACTTAGGGGTGTACTCACTTTTGTTGCCGGTGGTTTAGACATTAATGGCTGTATATTGAGTTATTTTAAGGGAAGAATAAATTTACACTGTTATATAAGCTGCACACAGACTACTTTTCATTGTGTCAAAGTGTCATTTTGTCAGTGTTGTCCCATGAAAAGATATACTTAAATATCTGCAGAAATGTGAGGGGTGTACTCACTTTTGTGATACACTGTAAGTGAGAGTATGATCTCAATGTGGGGTTGCGGTTCTGACGTCTGTGTGTTTTGCAGAGCGAGCGGAGAGGAACAAGCCTGAACAACGCCTCAGGTAAGAGGAAAGTCCAGGAGCACAAAAGACATAATCCTGTTGTGCAGTTATGAATCGTGCCTTCACTATTTATAGTTTTTTCAGGGTTTTGGCTTGCAGATGTGTTTACGTGCTGAAGCTTATTTAGGGGTTTGAACCAAATCCAAAGTTCTCTGTTAAAGATCTGTCATTAAAGCCCTCAGCTTGAGTCTCACGCTCTTATTAGCAATGTAAGAATCTAAAAATGGAGTCATGTTAGCCACTTCTGCCCAACCTGTTTTTTCTGTGCTAAAAATACTTGTTTATATGTGTAAAAATAAACAAGTATTTTTATAAATATTTTATAATTATAGTTTTTATTAACAAAGTTCAAGATGGGTGATATTTTAGTTCGTCCATCTGCTTTTCTACAGCTGATTTTTTTTAATGTTAAAAAGACTTTCAAATTGTGGCCATTCCTAAATAAATGCTTTACTGTATATCTAAGTAAAAAAAGTTATTTATTTTAGCATATTCTGTTCTATTTATATACTGAATTAGTGTTAATTTAAAATATTAAAAAATAACATGTGGCATTTGTACATTTTTAATTCTTTGTCCAATATATTTAATTAAGCAAAGAAATAGAAAAAGGTATGTTTATGATTAATAATGTAACAAATGGAAAAAATTTAATTAGACTTCATATTTATGTCAATCCAAAATGAGCATTATATCAGTTATCTTGTTGAACACTAGAAACAGCACTGACCCTCTGTTGACCACTATAAAAGATTAATGTTTTTTATGTCCCTGACTTGGGCCTTTTTTCCTGGATGTTCCCGGGCAGTGTTAGCTCAGCAGTTAAGGTACTGGGCTAGTAAACAAGGGGTCTGAATACTTTCTAAATCCACTGTGTTTACCCCTCAGCATTAATAAGAAACGATGTTTTTAACAGTGGACTATTTGCTTATGTAGTTTGTCACATAAGCACTTTGGGACAGTGGTAGTCTAGTAGGAGCTTTGGGCTATCAACTGAAAGGTTAAGAGTTTGTATCCCAGCTCTGCAGTTCAGCCACTGTTGGGCCCTTGAGCAAGGCCCTTAACCCCTTTCTGCTCCAGGGTGACCCCAGTGCTCTGACCCCAGCTTCCAAACAAGCTAGGATACGCGAAGAAAAAATGCAGTTGTACTGTTTATCTGTATATGTATATATGACAAATAAAGGCATTCTATTCTATTCTTAGCTCTTCCTTGCTAGTAAGAAATAAGCTATTCATGAACGTTGGGTGTGGGCCCAATCATGACAGCATCACCTGTTACCAATTTTACTTGTTTACCTGTTTCATCTCCCAAAAATGGTCAGGCTTCTGAACGTATATGATTGGGGGAGGGCAGCCCAGCCCAGCCACTTGGAGGTGCACTTTTCAGTGTCTTCTCAATGCTGAACTGAAGCCCGGAAAAAATAGAAAAGGTACATGAGGAGGGGCATCTCACATAAAAATCTATTCTAAATCTGGTATTTGGACCAGAACGATCTGTTATAGTTACCCCTGAATACAGGAGCAGCTGAAAAATAGTACATTTACAAAAATGTATCAATTTAATAAGGTTTAATAAGGTAATGTTATATGAAAACATGTTAAGTACAGTTTTAAAAGTCATTGCTGTACTGTTCCAAGGTTATTTTTGTAGAAATGTAGCATTTGTGTGTGTGGTTGCTCTTTCATGGAACATTTTTTGAAACACTTTGTGCAAGTCCAAACCTCTGCCAGGAAATAAGTGCTGCTGTTCATAACTGAGTCACAGCTGGAACAAGAGTATGCAAGTTCTTTTACTGACCCGAAATGCATTATAAACTTTCCGAAAAGAGGGGTTGGACAGAACATGAACATGAACATTTTCTTTCTGTTTTAGCACTCAAGGAGCTCTCTCTTCTATCCGGGCAGCAATCAAAAGAAGTACGTTTATTTCCCTTTTGTTTTGTGATGGTTGTATTTTTGTTGCAGGTTTTTTTCATCTCCTCTGATTTTTTTGTTTGTTTTGTTTTCTTATAAAATCTCTTTAGCATCGACCAGAACTGTTCCACCTGAACAAAACCGAGAAAGACGGTGAGTAATCACTTCATTTGTTCTTTACCTTTAGATAACAGAGCTAAACTACCATTGTATCACATTAGTTTAGTTTGTGTATGATCATATGGTTTTTTTGTGGGGTTTGAATGTTATGAATGTGGTTTGCAGTACTGAGTTTACTTCATTATTAAACTTAATATGCTGGTTTATTAAGTTCTGGCAGTGTCAAACTCTGTTACATGGTTCATCTGAAAACCACCAATATGAGGAGGGCAGAGGACCCAAAACTATAATGTATGGAATGCTAAGATCTTATATATGAAATAATATTGGTTAAAAAACTTAATTGCTTCCATTAATCCATACCAGTGAACATGTTTTAGCCTGACCCTTCTTACAGTGGCAGAACAGCTGGTACAAATGCTAATAAATGGAAAAAAAATCCTTTTTACCTCATGTTCTCTTTGAAATGAGCATTTCATGTACTTTTTTATACCCAGCCCTGAACTGCACCAAACAAACGGTTGTTGTTGAATTTTGCTATCTAATCTGATACTGGGTGCACATGATATTGTGTGCCAACTGGTCAAGATTTCTTCCTATAATTTCATATAGTGTGACAGGCTAGGCTTTTGGTGGGTGGAGTGGTCTATTATGCTATGCTAACTCGCCGCTGCTGAGACCAGGGTTTGGGGCGCTATCAGCCAGCCAGGGTGTTCACACAGACATGATTGGCTGTGACCAGGATGTAGGGGGGATGGCCGAAGCCTGTAATGGATGTCCTGGGTGTTTCTTCCTTGTGCCCTGTGTTTTTCGGTAGAGCCAGACCTGCTGTGACCCGGATCAGGATAATGCGGTTGATGTAATGTAATGGAAAAAAGGAAAAATCCGTTAGGAGCTATTTGCTAATAATTTTATTTTTTACGCTGCAGTCGTCCAGAGATCACCATTGTTGCAGCTGAACCACTAGCTACAAACACCTGGTTTCAAGCAGCTTCAGGGGCATTTTCCCCTCCACCACCCCCTCCTGCACAACCATCCTGGACTAGCAGAGTTACAGTACAGGTGAGAAGTTTGGTTTTACCGAGTTCTACCTGGGTGTTTAACTTGATGCTAATTCATCATTAGATTTTTGTAAAGTTACTATTGTATTTCCTTATTACATTGCCAGAATTTGAATATATACAATTACCCTATGCCTATATATACCCTGTAGCCTAAAGGTACTTCAGGCATTTACGTTTCCTGTCTTTTACATTGTGATGTGTTTTAATTACCGTTTTTTTCCCCCACCCAGCTCCCACCACCCTCGTATGAACAGGTGATCAGAGAAAAGAGTCGGGAACAGAATGTTTCCACCTCCTCTGTCTCTGCCTCGTCCTCCTGTTCTTCCTTGACCTCCTTACCCACCACTCCACGCATGACCTCCACCATCTCCACACAGACTGACACAGAGTCGGCTGACCAACAGAGCCACACCAAACTCCCGAGTAAGTAAAAAAGTATCTGCTGTGTGAATGTAGCCAGAGGGTCTAATAATGTTAAAACAAGTTTGGTTGGAGTTATTTATAGAATTGTAGTGAGTGAACTGTTTTAGGAAACAAGATCGATCTGCAAGTTTACAATTTTTACTGAGAATTTAAAGTTTTAAGAGCTGCTTTACATAGAAATAAAAAAGAGCCTGTAATTGTTCTGTTGATTTGACTTATTTAAGATCACTGCTGTTATCAATAATGAGCACACAGCCTGTTAAAAAAAACAATACAATATAATATAATCTGGCTGATGTAGCATTTTAGCTGTAACTCTTTGCAATTTTTACTTAAATTTTCATCAAGAACTGTGTCTGTGATAAGAAATTTTATTGCACTCCTGAACAGTTTGTTGAGGTTTGACATGACAACCTGGCCAAGGTTCAGGCTAACTGGTTTAGCTGATTATATGTTTCAGAACCTTATTTTTTTTTATTTTAGTCAGAGAGGATTGCAAAATAGGATTTACCTACTCACTCACCACATCATGGGGGGATGGGATGGGATGGGGACACCTACTGATGGGCAAAGTTCTTTGAGACCCAATAAGCCAATTACTCCTTAGCTTCAGCTTCCATTCTTCTCAAGAATCTTCTGTGGAAGAGTATAATTTTTTTTTTTTTATAACAGCAAGTCACCAAGGTTCTGACACAACAAAGCAAACCCAGACCCCTCCCAATACCATTACAATACTATTTTTTATAGTTTAAATACATCCAGTTTACATTTACACTCTACTTGCTTGAAAAGACAGTAGGAGTCACTATTGTAGAGCCAAGGATGGAATTCCCCATATGGCCCTCCATGCCTTGGACCCAGCTAATTGTGTCTGTAAAGCACCTGACCAGTAAGGTGGCATGTTTGCCTTAAACTCTGGTCTCTGCCACCGTGGGCTACTGCATTAGACTGCTGCACCATCTAAGCATCCCTAGATGTTTTGAATTTGATTTGTCTGTTGACAAAACATTACCTAAAAAGTTTGTGGTCTTCTTGATTGTCATTGAAATTGTAGCAGGCCAGCCCTACTAAAGAGAATCACCACTGTTCCCAATTTTGTTCTTTTAGAGGAAATGGCTCTCATCATGGTTTGGTGAAGTCCTAGAGCCTTTGCAGTCCTTTCCAAACTGATAAATGTCTAGTTATTTTAACATGATGGTGTAGTGTCTTAGCAAATGCATCAAGTGCTTGATTTTGATGTTAAGGGTCAAGATTAGTGAGATTTATATTGTACAGGACTGATTAGACTTACCAGTTAAATTTTGGAAAGCTCTTGATTGTGTTTCTGTTGTGTAATATCATGGTTACATTGATAATCTAAAACCATTTAATGGGCAGATATGCAATAATGGAGGCAATCACCCCACTGTATTTTGGTATATACATGAAAAATATGCTAATGTGACTTTTAGTCCATTTTGGCTTAAACAAAACATGTTTCTGTTTTGTTTTGTTTGTAGTGCGTCCGCCCCCAAAACCACCACGTCCGTCCCTCCCTTTAACTCCCAAACCTGCTGATCCTGCCCCTGTATACACACAGACTCTGATCGAACTGGATGACCAACCCTCTTCCACTCACATTCCAACACAACGTCCCAGCAGTGACATCCTGAGTGAAGCTCTGTCAGAGCGATCTGATAAACAGACTGATGCCAGTAATGTTGTTGATCTTGCATCCCTGAACCCTTTGACCCCTTTCCTCATCAACTCTTCCCAAGTTACACACAGTTCTTCATTACAATGCCAAGTAAAGCCAGAAGCATGCCCGAGGCCGCACCCTCGCTCCAAAACTGTCTTGCAGCCAGTTATTCACAATGAGGTTGTGGCTCAGGAAACAACGAGGGATGTCAAAGTTCAAACCTTGGTGCGCTTAAAAGATGATGCAGAGAACATTTTTGATGGATTTGCTGACACATCCTCTGACTGTTCATCTAATAAGTACCTCCAGGAACTGCTGGCTGCTTTCAGTTGTGAGGAAGAAGGTGACCAGCATGACAAAAGTAACACGAGTGCGGAGGAGCAAGTCATCATTTCCCCTGTCGCATCCCAACCTATGGACCCCTTAATAAGACCAAACCCAAGACCAAGAACTAAACCCCCAAAACCCTCTGTTTTACCAAAACCTTCTAACCTTACACAGGCAGTACAGGTGACCAAATGCACCTCAGAACATGATAACCAGATATTGAGCCCTCCAGTTCCAGCCCCCAGACCTATCTTGAACAAATCCCCAACATCCCAGGATCGGGGGAATCGAACCAAGCTGAGCCGACTTCCACCACCCCCCAGACCTCCACCAGCAGCCATCAGGTCTACAACTCCCACCCAGACAGAAGAGGAGCCTCCTGCTCATCGATCTGCAGCAGTGTCCTTCAAAGATCGGGGCAAATACTCATCTTTAGATGCTCCTGAAAAGCCTGTAGCAATCACTCCACCCAACAGAGCCAGTCGAAAATGTGAGTGTGTCTGGTTTGTATTTCCAGTGATGTAAAAATTTTTTTTTTTTTTCACATTTTGCAAAATTTGTGTTTGTTTCTTACTCTTCTGTATTACTGCCACATGTGCTATATTACACTGTTTTTTAAATCAGGAAGCCTAGATACTTGTTGGTATGAAGCTTAGTCAGGTGTTTTATTATTTTGATGGGATGCTGTTTGTTTGTCAATTCTCATATAACCATCGACTAATGACTGTCACGAATCAGTTAAAAAAAATGTGCAGAATTTGTCTCCTAGTTGGTACATTTAGCAGCTGAACTATGACTTTATTTCTAAACTAAAAGTGCTTCAGTGTCTGGGCCATACAGAAATAGTTCAGGCTTGTTAAATGTTGTTTGCTGTTTAATTTGTTCAGGTCCAGCCAAGCCCCCGCTTCAAAGGAGGCCTCCAACCCTATCACACGCTCATTCACAGGTAAAATATTCACACAACAAACAGTGGACATGTATCTGCTGCTGAAAGGTTTTTGTGTTTTTGTTTAAATGTTTTTTTTTACTGATTAGTGTTGAATGTGAAGCAGTAATAAACACACTATATACACTTTATGGTTAAAAATATGTGGATCTTGTTGGACATCCTATTCCAAAACCATATGGATGAATGTGAAATAGCTTGTCCATCCTTCTAGAAGGCCTTCAAGACTCTGGCTTGTTTCTGTGGAAATGTGTCTGTTCAGTCAAACAACCATTTGTGGGGTCAGGTGTTGATGCTGGACGAGAAGACCTGCCTAACAGTCAACAGTCATCTCACAAGTGAATACTGAGGTAGAGGCCAGGGTTCTGTGCAGGCCCTTTTTTTTGTGCACGAGGGGTACTGTCTTGCTTGAACAGAAAAGGACCTAAAGGCCAAATTATTGCCACAAAGGTTTTCAAGTTTGGTAATTTCCTTTTAGATGAGGAAAAAACACCTTAAATCAATTATTTGAAGTGTTGTCAACATACTTTTCACCATATAGTGTTTTTGTCGAAATGCAGTGTAAGATAGTATTGTTCAGTGTCAGATGTACTGTTTTGAATCGTGGGAAATGGGTAAATACGAAAGGGCTTTTGCTCAGTGAATGTTGGTTTAATCTTGTGTGTTTGTGCTTGTGTGTTTTTAGGATTCTGTTAGCGCTGTAAGCCTTTGCAAAGTGTCAACTTCTGGCCCCTCACTACCTCCTAGGTAAGGCTAATGTCCTGTTATTTGTATTGTGTCCACCAAAAATAACAATTTCATAACCGTTGTACAAACCACGCACAGGGAGATATTAAATGTTGGGCTGATTAAATGCTGCAGATGTGGTCAATTAAAAAAAACAAACCTTAGCGACTTAAATAACGGCAGTTTATTCTGGCAAGACAACTCTGTTGAATTATCTCTGAAATAGCCAGGAGTGCTCACAGGCTGCTGGGGTGCGTACCCACTGACTGTGGTTCCAGGAGTAACTAGCCATCCACCACCAACAAAAAGGACATAAATACTATGGTGCTTGGTACTGACCAACAGAAGAGTGACTGTGGTTCAAAGGCAAATCATTTTAATACTGGTGATGAAGTGAATGTGTCACAATACACAGTGCATTGAACCCTTCTGTATGAAAAATGGGTGTGCAAGCATTTGAAATGGAAATTGGAGGCATATAAAAGATGTGGGCAGCTGGGCACATATGTATGGCACCAGGATAAATTGTTGAACGATTTACTTCACAACATACAGAAGTTGAAGGACTTCTATCATGGAGTCCATGTCTTGGCGGGTCAGTGCTGTTTGGACAGCATATTCAGCGGTTGGTCCTACTGTTTTGCGCATCAGTGTATAAAATCAAATAATCATTAGAAGCAAACATTTTAACCTTAAACTTTAATCTTACTTTAAAAAAAGCATTTACTCTCCAAATCATTTGTTTCTTTGCTGTTATAACCCAAAAACAATGACTGTACTGTGTACCCGTAGACCTAGCGAGGGTAAGCTGCTGCCTTTGCGTCCTCCACCAATCAAGATAAACAAATCAGTGGAGTCCCCTCAGTCACCTGCTCCAACCAGTGAGCTCCCCGGGTACAGGGTACCAAAGCGAGGACCACCTCTACCACCCAGACCAAAGCCAGGCCATCCTCTCTACAGAGACTACATGGTAAGATCTTGTTTGGGAATATAGTTGTGTTGTAAGGACATTGAATAATGTGTGTGAGAAACCAGGGCGCTTTCACATATAATTTGATATACCAAGATTCCATTGTGGCAATAAAGTATATGTTTTAGTTCCTGTTTAATATAACATCAGATGTGGTTCAGTGATGAGCATCTGCATGCCTGGCTTATGGTTTTGTAATTGTTTGATGTATTGAGGAAAGTGGAACATCTCCTTAACAGGTGAACGTTTTTGTGTCATTTCTCATCTGTCTGCAAAAAAAGGATCTTCTGATTCTCAATGATGAACCTACTTTCATACAGACACACAACTGTTCTGTAGAGGTGAAGAGTCAACATGAAGACCTGGTGTTAGACGAGGTGAGCAGTGAGCAGAGTCAGGAGCCAAAGGAAGAACCGAAGGAGGAGTGTCAGACAGATTCGAACACCAGTGTCAGGTTTTACATTCGCTTTTACACTGACCAACATGTCACTCAATTGGTTTATTCAAATATGCATAACCATGTCGTCTGCTCGCTCGCTCCCTCTCAGGTTTGTGGCCCAGTTTGAATTTGAAGGTGAAGATGGCGAGCTGTCGTTATGTGAAGGGGACGTTATCACATTAATAGAAGTTGTAAATGAGGAGTGGGGTCGTGGCAGCCTCAAAGGACGGACGGGGATCTTCCCTTTAAATTTTGTACAGGAAGTTGAGAAAGAACCTTCACCACCAAGAAAATCCACACCAAAACCACCTGGTACGAAGAGCTTCTGCTTGATTATTTTTCGCAAAATCATCGATTTTACATCTATAAATCCTTCAATGTATTTGCCCAGACTAATCTTGTCTTCTAATGTGGTTGACCATAAACACACCATGTGTGTAGAATTAGTGTAAAAGCCAATTGATAAATCATTTTTATACATAAATCACTTGAGGTGTCTAATTTGATCAATTTAATTTCAATACCATTTTAACAGTTATTTTATTATCTGAAACTGAAGTGCTGAATTAAATGTTAACACAATCTAGCATGATGTTAGCCAATAGTTGGCCTTTGTTTGGTTTAGATCTTAATAACATAGATAATGTTATTGATGCATATACCATTATACAGTAGTAATATGGAAGATTGTAAGGGAATCTGTTCTTATTGCTCTGATTTCTGTTTTTATTGCTCTTATTTTTTTCTTTTTAGCGCCACATGTGTGTGTGGGAGATGGGCAGACTGGCACAGCACTGTACGATTTCACTCCTGAGTCTGAGAATGAACTCTTCCTTAAGGTAAGTCACTACCATACTGTAACAATTTTTGTAGTGAACTTAAATGTTTTGATATAGAGTGGTGTAAAACGTAATTGCCTTAAATAAAACAACACATTTTGTAAAAACATAGTTTTAATTATTTAATAAAATAATAAAATTGATCAAAATTGAACATTACTCATTTGGCAGTGTTTTTCTCTCTGCCACCCTTTACATAGTGTCTTGTATTGTGAGGTCATATTAATGCCCATGGATTTGGAATGGGATGTCCAACAAATTCACAGTCAGCTGTCAAAATACTTGGCCATATAGTGCACATCTAATATGTAATTAGAAATATTGAATTTTTTTTGTATTTAAAAAGCATCATACTTTTTTTGCTCGTCATGTATCACCCTTTCCATTTATTATTTGTCATGTTCTGCCTGTCTCTGCTTTTCTCTAATATGAGCAAGGATGTGCTTTCCAGGATGTGATGACATTTTAAGTGCTGAATTACTTTAAATGCTGCAGATAAATTGATAGATATTAAGTCGATTCTAGTGAATGACCACAAAAATTGTGTGTGTGTTTGTAGATGGGAGATGTAGTATGCCATCTTGAGGATGTGGATGAGGAATGGTTTGTTGGGGAATTTGCTGGGCGACGTGGTATTGTCCCCAAAAATTTCATCAAGGCGCTCAAAGACCCCAAAACGCTGTGCTGACTGATGCAGTGACTGTTAGTTCATTTTGTTTACATACTGAATGGAAATATCATGAGGTTTGTGTTTACTGCCCGAACAAACTCTATCAAACGCACAGCTGGTGGAAACGTTTTACTCACTCTGGATGTTTGGTTCTTCATTTCGTTGTATCTGTTCTGTTTATTCATCAGTGATTTTTCTTAAAGAAAGACAGATGATATTGTTGGAGTTAATGTAACTGACTGTAGAGGCCTAACATTGTATTAATGTTTGCCACACTAATACTGCTGGATTTTAGAGACTTTTTAATAGTTTTTAATTAATATATTTCTTTTTCTTGAATCTACAGGGAACATTTTCCCCCTTGCATTACTTTTGGACTAAATTCCACTGTGAATAAGTTTCTCCTTGAAAATCGTTTGTAATCTAGGACTGGAATGAAAAGCACACAAAGAAACACTAAACCAAAATAAACCCAGAGGAATTATCAGAACATTTAAAGTGTTTTACTGAATCATATTTTTATACATGTACTTTCATGCTGGCACCATAATAAAATTACACCAGCTAGGGATTCTACCCTCTTATTTCCCACGCTGTCTGCACATCATTCAAGTCTTAAAATGCACCAGAGAGTCAAACTTATTACATTAAGGCAAATAGGGTAGGTTTAAAGCTTAAACTTTACTTTTTGATCATTATAGTGTGTGTTGTTCCAGTATTAGTGTATCAGGTGCAGCTATATAGATGGGATTTTTAACACATTAATTTTGGAAGCAGAACAGCACACCATCCAAAAATATAAACTGTGGCAGTTAGTTGCCAAACATCATTTGATATATGTATTTGGTTGTCAGTATTACTATGAATGAGAGTTTTTAAGACTCTGAGAGGGTTCTGCTTTCCAGCAGTGCGTCAATCAAGTTTCTGCAATAATTAAGAAACATTTAAATTGAGAAAACAATCTAAGCAAACAAACTGAGTTTGGTTATAAGTAGGTTCATGTCAGACTTACTTACATTTAGCATACTTTTGTTTGGTTTGTGAGACCTTTGTTAATTTTATTTGAGATTAAATGATGGTGAGAGATAAAAGCCTTGACAGCGTTTATTCCAATTGTTATTGCTGTTATCTGGATGTGGGATCATCCACTACATGCACAAAAGGTTTAGTCAAAACTGTACTTCCAGAAACGGTTTAATGCTAAAAAATCTTTATCTGGAAGCAAAAATTGTTTTAATTAAGGTTTCATACTCTTTAGACTTGGCCATGATATTAATTGTCTTGTTATTGTTGTGGTTAGTATGAGTCTCGGATTCTACTGAATCTCTACTGAGCCTTGACTGTCAGTGCTATTTGATGTCTAGCCATTTTCTGCAGGCAGACAATAAATTTCTGTTGCCTTCTGCTATTTCTAATCATAACATGGCCTTAAAAATCCTGTCTAAGGAGGTTTGTTGAAGTAAATACACACACAGATTGTTGTTTTTCTTTTCAGGTACTACTGTATTGTTGCAGTACAGGTAAAAGATATGACCATCTACAGTGTAAATGGAGCATCTGGCTTAAATAACCATGGTACAAAAGTTAATACTGTTACACATTCATGACAATCATTCTGTACCAATGACACTTCTGTTTTTTTCTCACATGACAATATGAATTTCATGTTTCAACATGGATGGATTTTAATCACTAATTTCTAAAAAGACACAAGGCAGAAATCATGGACACTCACACACAGCAAGAATAATACAGTTCCCTTCATTCACTCAGACACTCACTGGTGCAAAAAAATCCTTCAACAATCAGAAGTTTTCCTGTGTCCTACACTCTACATGAACTGATGCATTTATGTAGAAACTGATATGTCAGCTACATGTCACGACTGGAATGTCTTGGAGCACTATGTGGATGTATCTACCAAGCATTGATCTTATTTTTTATTTTTCTCACACTGACTACAAAAAACAGACACTAAGAAGGGCACAGCGGAGTAGAAAATGAGGTTGCTGGTTTGTTTGGAAAATGTGCTAACCAACAGACACCAAGTGCCATTGTATACATCCAGTTTTTAAGAACCAGTTTTATTCTTGTACTTGTTTTTACATTATTTTCGGCCTGAAAATTTGGCCAAGTCATGTAATTTCAGTTTTTTTTTTTATACTTAGCTTCTTCTGAAAAAATTATAGCACTAAAATAAATCGAGTTGTTCATTAAAACTGGATGATGACAGCCTTGGTCATCTTTTTTTTTTTTTTTTTTTTTTTTTTACACTTTTTGTACCCTTTAACACAAAGATTTAGATGCAGATGTAAATAGCTTGCACCTAAAGACATTTCTTTAGCTGAGCATAATACTGATGCTGCTCAGAGTTAGATTGAGGCAGCTTTTCTTTTTAAACATCTGGCATATGAGCTGAGAAGGGGAGTGTAAGCGAGTTGGCTTTACACACAAAACACTAATGTAGTTAAGCCCACTTAATTACCTGCCAAATTTAGGAAGATAGATAAGTATATAATTGGGTCAGGCAAAAAAAAAAATAATGATCACTTTTCTGCCCCTTAGAGTACTACTGACCAAGAGTGGACCCCTTTTGGACTTATTGGTGTTGTAGTAGGAGCACAAGCACTACTTTGCTGGGTACTTGTAAATAAAAGAGACTGTGACTCAGTACAAACTGCACAAAGAGTCAGCAGAACAGCTTCTGTGGGTTGAGATCCAGTGAAACGCAGCATCTTCACCAGGATCACGAAGCATGACTGAATCTATACAAAGCAAGGCTTCATGTATATTTAGCACATTTTTATACATTAAACAAACGTAAAATAATAGATGTATTGTTCCAGAAAGCTTAGGTCCGAATCTGAAGATTAATGCATAGCACTGAAATAATTAAAACCTTTGGACAACTAAGAAACACTTCATTCTTTAAGGTAGGGTTTAGTTTGTAACACAACTTGTAATAAAAAGAAAATATTACATTAATAGCTGAAGAAATGAGAAACAACAGGGCATTTTAAAAAACTTTCTTGTTTTGACTGTGTGGATACAATGTCGAGAGGAATTGTGAAAAAACAACAAGGACAGAGAAGTCTGGCTCAACTGCTGCAAGTGAAGGTGTAAGGTCTACTTGACCCACAAATGGTAACGTGGCTATAAGATGCAGTCAGGCTAGTTTTATGTCAGCAAAATTACGTTAATTCCTATCAAATTTACATTGTGGTTTATCAATAAAAATAGACTAGTAAAACTTTAATATGCAAATTTGCACTGTTGATCAATAACTGCTTGGCTGCATTGACTTTGCAGTGGATTGTATGAGAGACTGTATGTCTCACTGCGGAAGAAAACTTGTTTGAATTTTAATTTAATGTTGTCTTTAATGGTGTGTAATGGTGTTCTATGAAAACCATATGTTGGCATTTGGTCAGAAGACTATTATTAGGGCTTCCCAGCACCATAGTTGCAGCAACCCTACTGGTTTGGTTAGGATTTGTAAACCTTTTTCTTTGTACCTTAAAGCTTGATGGGGAGCAGGGAAGGTTAATGAATGATTCCTATTAGCTGCTGCCTTATTAGGGGTCGTCACAGTTAATCATTCATCTGCATATTTGGTTTGGCACAGTTTCGGATGCCCTTACTGATGCAAACCTGCTATTTATTCTGGCTTGGGACTGGCGCTAATTGTGCACTGATACATGATGAGGTGCAAGGACCACTACTCAGATCAGTAAGGTCACCCACACTGGCCTGATTCTGGTAACATTCATGTGTTTTTTTTATGTTTTATGTTGTGAATCACAAACAGTCCTTGTTTCTTATTAGTCCTAATTTTTCTAATTTATTATTTTCTGACTCTTTGGCACAACTCACATAGATTTTAGTGTTAGCGTTAATTTGACAAATATAACACATTTCTCCTTTAAACCTGCTTTTCTGATTTGCTCAGCAACCTGAATAAAACAAGTTTAAAAAAGTGCTTAGACAAATCATTCAGCTGCTATTTAAAACATTTATGAGTGGACTACACGGCCAATATGATATTTACAAAACTTGATAGACAGAGTTGATATTACACTTTAAGCCCAAACATATTCAAGTAGAACTTTGGGGTCGCTCACATTCCCTCTTTTTTCTCTCAATTTTACGTGACCAATCGTGTAAACTCATCACCCCCTGCTGCACACATAAAATCCACACTGGCTAAGCCGCCACTACTGACAGGGACTGCAAGTTTGTCTGCAACTATAGAATTTAAGCTCTTAGGGGCCAGTTAGCATTAGCATTCTTGTCCCTGGTTAGCTTTAAGTCAGCATTAGCCATGATAGCATTTCTAGTTAAAGTATTTTATTTAAACCTCATGAGCAGGGTGAGGTCCATTGCAGACTTCTTGTTGACTACCTCAGATTTTGTTCTACAATAAAACACAAACATAAACACGATTATATTCAATATCCACTCAGCATGAATAATATTAATGTACCGAATAATAAAATAAAATATGTTTAGTTCCTACCATTGCCTTGTAGCTGATCCAACTGTAATAAGGAACATAATGAGAGGAATTAATTGGGATAGCTTGAATTTAGTGTCTATAAAAAACATTCAGCCCCTAAATTATTGCACATTTCAAATCTAGTAAATCACAAATCTTAAATTTAATGCATGTATGTAATGTTGTTCTTTTCTAAATGAATGTTTAATATCTGTGTGCACGCAGGTATTCTTACCCGTGTTTCAGTAACTGTATTGTCCTGCGTGTGTACAGTTTTCTCTGTGCCTGACGTCTCACACATCACATTGTTCTCCAACATAGCATCATCCTTAAAAAGATAAATAATGTGTGAGCTCTTATATTCTTTCCCTTTAAAGCTATGTACCACTACCATTCATCTAGTCTACGTGTACCAGAAGTAAACAGTAGGACCAGCCAAGCAAGTTCCTTCTGTCGTCAACCATGCAATGTTTTTGGATCAACATCTATAGTTACTCATAAACAAATCAAACATTTATACTGGCTGCTTTTGACTTGCATTTGAAATTAAAGCAAATTTACCAAAGGTTGTAATTAATCATAAAACAGCTTCTGAACCGGCTTCCAATTGTGTCTGGTTGCATCTAAAACAGGCACAAAAGCCCTACGTACTTGTACCACCTACACAATGTTTACTCATGTGTTGTATTATGCATCGTTGTATGTGACGCAAGATCTTACTCAGACCTGGAGAACCCAGTTTCTTGTAGTGTTTGATGTTTGCAAGAACCAAATTCAAGAGCCAAAATAAAATTACAGAATTATCAAATGCTTTATTTAATCACTTTAGTAATTTGTGGTTGTTGACATTTTTAAGAGATGCAACTCTGTAAAATAAAGATTGTAGACATAAACTGACCCTAGGTGTAGTAAGTAAATGAGTGTTTTTTCCTGCATTGGATTGTTGCACATTCATCACATTCATCACACTGATGTTTGTGATTGTGTGTTTGTGATTGTGTGTTTGTGATTGTGTGTGTGTGTCTTACCACAACCCATGGATGAGCCAAAACGTCTTCAGCTGTGTAGCGAGCACTCACATTCACCTGCAGCATCTTACCAATCAGATCCTGCAAACACATGTGTTCTGTTCAGCATGTATTAGCCAAAAAGAAATCTTTCACTGTTAGCAGTTTGACATAAGAAACTTTAGACCAACAATATAAAGAAGAATTAGTGCTGGTTTGGAGGTAATGTGCTCCTACTCCTTGTAGATGTTATTGTGTATAAACTGTAAAGATTTAGTGCTGTGGTTTATGGTGTAAGTGTAGTGGTACTGGTGGCAGACCTTGGCGCTGGCACTGATATCGTCCCAGTAAGGCGAGGGAAACTCCAGTTTGCCCCGTAGGATCTGCTCAAACAGCTCCTCCTGCTGGTTCCTCTCACTCCGGAATGGAGGAAAGCCACACAGCAAGATGTAGGTGATCACACCAGCTGCCCAGATATCCACCTTTAATCCGTATCTGTTAACATCCCAAAAAGTTAAACACATCAGCTTACTATTGTTTATGGTATGGCCACAAAAATGATTTACTTCTGATTTGTCACTTTTGCATGAGGTAAGTGTGCTAACTAACTGAGATCTTTCTGTACTGTAGACCATTTGTTAATCAATGTTGACTGTACTGCCAGTCTCTGATGCAGCTGCTAATGCAATCAACATCATGCTTTAAAGTGGTACCACCCCCCTTTCCCCAACAACAGCCGATCATGTTTGTATGTACAAGCCCTCCAGGCCGGTAGCACTGATGGAGATTTGACCCCTGAATCCCAGCAGTAGTTTGGCTAGTGCAACTTACCACAGTGCCCCGAGAAAGTACTATTGTTCTTTAATAGAATTAATGTTCACATCATATGTTATAGACTGATGTTAATGTTGCAAACAAACAATTTAAATGAAACATTAATTATTTATAAGATGGGGGCGGCACGGTGGCTCAGTGGTTGGTACGGTCGCCTCACAGCAAGAAGGTCCTGGGTTCGATCCCCAGATGGGGCAGTCCAGATCCTTTCTGTGTGGAGTTTGCATGTTCTCCCTGTGTCTGTGTGGGTTTCCTCTGGAAGCTCTGGTTTCCTCCCCCAGTCCAAAGTTGTCCATGACTGGGGCATATTGACATCTGTATAAGTAACCAAAGCTTTCTGAAGAACTGGTTACCTTTACTTATTTTCTTATAACAGGGCAATTTGGGGGGTTGGGGGTTGCTTCCTCATATCTATATTTAAAATTAGCAGAGGAGAATACATTCTGTGTAATTTCATAGTGTTGCTCAACTTCACCTTATCTGTTATTTTATTCTAACACGACACTTTGTTGAACGTAGTAACACACACACAGATCTACACAAATGACATAAATCCTTTAGACATCATCACCAATAACATGCACACACAAACACATTGTACCCTGTCTCAGCAATGATCTCAGGTGCGACGTAAGTGGGTGTTCCACACACAGTGTAAAGTGGTCCTTCCACTATGGTGGCCAGTCCAAAGTCACCTAATTTAAGAGACTTAGTGCCATCTGGGTACTCGCACACCTACAAAGAGAAAATGCTGTGTTAGTTCCTTTAGGTAATCATCATAATGAATTATTTACTGAATACATACTGAGTGTGTTTGTGTGTGTGTCTGTTTAATGCTACTGTTAGTGAAGAAAATGTACCATTCCAAACTTTCGGTACAGATACAACTGCTATTTTTACCCATTAATCTACACATAATTACACATAATGCCAAAAAGAAAACATGTTTTTTGAGTTTTTTTGCAATTGTTCTTGGACAAGGGTAGCTCAGTGATTATGGTACTAGACTGGTAAACAGAAAGATGCTGGTTCAGGCCCCAACACCACCAAGTTAGCACTGATTGTGTGTGTTTG
Organism: Trichomycterus rosablanca; assembly: GCF_030014385.1. Classification (NCBI taxonomy): domain Eukaryota; kingdom Metazoa; phylum Chordata; class Actinopteri; order Siluriformes; family Trichomycteridae; genus Trichomycterus; species Trichomycterus rosablanca. Next base: position 23,565,166 of record NC_086006.1, on the reverse strand, counting down.
TGTGTATGTACCAGTAGATTCTCTGGTTTAATATCTCGGTGCACTATGCTCATGCGGTGCAGGTATTTGAGGGCTCCAGTTAGGTTGTAAACCATGGCACTGGCATCTCTCTCTGTGTACTTTGTAGACGAAGTAATGGCATCGAACAGATCTCCTCCCTGTGAAACACACACACACACACACAAATACACACATATTACAGCATTACTTAATCAACCTGTGTGTATTAGTTGCTTCTTTATTAGATAAACATTATTTGTGGACACTTCAGTCTGCTAATGATGATGCCTTACTGCTACTTAATGTAAGTCATTATCAGCCAGTCCTGCAGCAGAGATATAATGTATTAAATCAAACTGGCACAGATCACGATCTTTAATTCACATTAAACATCGACTGTGGCGGAGTTCTTGGTGCCTGACAGGCTGGGTTGAGCATTTTAGAAACTGCTGACCTATGATTTTCATGCACAACAGTTTCAGGTTATTTGTCTGTCTAATCTCCTCCAACCTAACTTATCAAGTTTTCTGAGTAAACAACGCTATGGTCAAAGTCACATTCTCTTCCATATTGATGTTTAATGTAAACGTTAAGTGAAGCTCTTGACATCTTTGTATGATTTCATGTATTGTGCTGCTTTTAACAAAGTTTAACTTTTTGTTCATACGTTGAATAAATGTATAACATGAATTAAGTATATTTTTGGTGTACATTCCAGGAATGCCAATATTTGTGGAGGGCACTGTCTATATTACCTTCACAAGCTCCATGACCAAGTAGAGCTCAGTTGGAGTGTCCACCTCCTCAATTAACATGATTATGCTGGGGTGCCGAACACGCCGGAGTATTGCCACCTCGTTGGCTATCAGGTGCTCCTGTTAAAATCAAACCATTAATCAATGGCCTTTAGTAAACACCAGTGAACACTTTGTTTACTTTCAACCACAAATATCATCAGTACAGTATTTCCCATGCACTTAATGTCCACTGTTAGTGTATAGAAGCGATTAGCCCGATGTTACAGGATGAGAAAACGTTATTAAATAAATTGAAACATTGTTTGCCATCCAGGCCTTACTGACCATCATCAGTACCTGACCTTACAGATGCTCTTTTCACTGGATGGAAACAAATTCCCACTGAAAACAATCCCAAATGTTATAGAAAGCCTTCCCAGAACATTGGAAGATGCTCTCCATATTAATGTCTGTGCTTTTGTCCAACAAGTTCATGGTCACTTGGTGTCGACATACTTTTGGCCATTTTGTGCAGTTAATTGCCCAACATGACATGTGAAAAATGTGAAAATGTTGAGCATTTATGTACAGAAATGTTGATATATATAAAACTCTACTAACCTTTCCACTGCATTTGGCCTTGTCTATGATCTTCAGAGCATACTCCTGTCCAGTGGCCCTAAAGACACACACACACACACACACACACACAATAAGGTTTATTAATCGGATATTGTCATTAAGTACAAAAAGCTTCAAAAATCTGATTAATAAAAAAAATTTGTGTGAATAATCTGGTTACAAGGTTTACATGCACCTCAGTAATCTGGCAATACTGAGAATACACAAAGTCTAAAAAGAATTTTAGCCAACTTACTAAATTAGTATCTAACTGGTGCTGGTTAAATGTGCATGCATTTTTCTTTTGCATTGCAAGTTCTAGGAGTGACTGATATATTAATCTGTGGAAACATCTGGGTGAGTCTAATTGCTGAATATTATTTCTGCATGTTTCTGCGTCACACAATTTGACAGCAAGAACTCATATAACCTGTATACATTTGGGTGCGTCTGATGCCTGCATTCCAGTAAAATCTTCACTGTGACCTAACAGAACGTTATTGCATTTCTTGTAGCAGGCATGGATTTAAATGGACAATGTTTTTATGTCAATTCCCACCCTAAAAGCAAAACATTTTAATAAATTGCTCAAATAAAATGTCATTTTGTGAAACAATAATGCACGACTGAGGCTGTTCTGAGAGTAAAGAGGGTCCTTAATCAGTATTCATACAAGTTCCTAATGAAGTGGGCAGTGTCTGTACAATTATACAAATAGTAATACAACATTTTTTCTGGCCTTTTTTTCAACATTAGCCAATCATGTCCATGCAGACAATCCACTAAACAGTAGCACCACTGAGGTTTGAATCGTTGATCCCCAGATCTCAGCAATGGTCAGCTAGCTTACTTTACCGTTGCACCATCCGAGCAACCCAACATATACAATAATTGTACAGACTTTAAAGTGCATGGGGATAAGAGACAAATAAAGAGGTATATAAATAAAGAGAATATAAATAATGATCATACTGGTTTGCAAATAAAGGCATAATAATATTGGATAAATATATATTGTACATATTGTGTCTATTAGTGTGTTTGTGTGTGTGTGCATGTGTGTGTATGTTTCATACCGCTCCACACATTCTTTAACCACGGCGAAGTTTCCATCTCCAATGACTTTCCCCACATTGTACTTATCGGTTATGATGGATGACTGCGGCTTGTTCCCATTAACTGAGTCAGTTGCGATGGGTCAAACATAAGAAAGAGAAGGAAAAGACGGGAGTTTCAAAGTGGACAGAAGCTTCAGCTTGGTCCTTTACTATTATACTACAGTATGTCAAGTAAAAAGTACATTTTCTGTTTATTTTATGAATAAGGTTTGTTACTTTTTACAATCTCAGCTCATCTCAACATCACACAAACACCTGCCCTCACAAATCCCATTTCATTTAATTTTCAGTCACGTTCAGTTAAGAGCAGTGTCAGTTAAGAGGAGCCGACACATCAATCATCTGCACCTTCATGCTCCCAGAAGGACATGATTCCATAACAGAACCCCCAGCAGATCTCCACGGCAAGTGAGCCTGTTACACGTGTGTAAGTAATGTCCTAAAACCAGTGTATAGTGGTTTCAGATTAAATTTGGGCATGGATACCTGAATGAGTCTTGGCTTTTTACTACATCAATCCCGAGCATTAATATTTTCTTTCTTTTCCCACTACTTAAGTACATTAGTGATTATCTGACAGCTGTGCTTCATCTGACTCTGTAACACGTACCAGCATGTACAGTAACGGTGCCAAATGTGAGTGTGAGTTACCCTCTAGGCTTAAATCCTCTTCACCGTTCAGTTCCTGGGAGGGGGGAGGGGAGGGAGATACATGACGGGACGAAATCTGAACAGAAGAGAGGAAGAGAGAGTACACACACACACACACACACAGAAATGACATATGCAAAACCATAAACAAATAGGATAGGAGGGTCCTGCAGTAAGGACTCATCTCACCTTCTGGCTGCGCTGACTTGCTGGGCTTGTTGGGGACCTTGACGACCTTGCTGTCGGGCTCTGGCTTCTAGACACATCACCGGCTTAAAGTAGAAAGCAGAAAAGCATATCAACACTCAGATAAATGAGTGTGTTTACATGCTCATCATAATTGGAGTTTGGCAGTAATACAATATGATATGACACACGCATCACAAATCTGATCATGACAAATCACTGGGTTTGTACAAGTGAGTCAGTAATCAGATTTCTTCGAGTATTCTGGCAACAAATACAAAAGCTGTTAACTTTTTTAACTTAGTAGCTTTTATTTAAAGCTATAAATATAGCCATTTCTTTTGTTGGGAATTTTGTTGTGTAAAATGCTCAAAATTTAGAAATTTAGGCCTTGACCATTTAATGTACCCTATGGTAGCCAGCATGCTAATACTCTGATCTGCAGAAATGTGCTAGCTGTCTAACATTACATGCTTTCATACAGTGGTCAGTAACGATCAGACTCATATGCTCAGTCCAGTCATGATAATAAAGTGCTCATGGTCAGTGAGTTCATACAGTATGTATGTAGGTGCTTGACATTTACTAATGATAATGAGAAATTTTACCCAAAGTATCCAGCTCTATAGACACATTGTTTACCTGATAGAGGAGATTTGGACCTGAATACTCCAGGGCTTTTGGGTACAGTGGGCTTAGGAGGGATGGATGATCTTGATGATTTTATCTTACACTCTGAAATAAGAAATGAGAAAAATAATTGAATTGTTATTAAACTGTTACTGAACTGAAACAAAACCTGCAGAATTTGGTAACTTTTGGTACAATACTGAACACAGTATTTTTTCTAACTCCAGTGCCGAAGTTTTGAGTTCTATAACAAAGGTTTACGTTCTGGAACTAAAGATACTTGTTCTAGTAAAAAAAAATAAACATTAAAGCTTTCAGGCAGGGAGGAGCAGTTTTTTTTTTAATCTAAGATATTTTAATTACTTGGCACTAATGGTTTTCCCCAATCCTGATCAACCTGTCTGCCCCTGATGCTGAAAACCATCATGTTATTACCATTATATTTTACAGTGAAGTAGTGATACCGGTCTGATATGTTATGCTACCATGTTAGATTTTAGGTCACTAAAATCACCCCTGTAAAAGAGTCATTTAACAGTTAATAACTGGTTGCACCACTTTAACAGCAGTGGCTGCAATTATATTCTTATTATATCACTAATGTTGGCAGTAATTTACAGTAAAAAGCAGTGATGAGTAACTTAACTACATTCCAGAGTTCAGTTAGCACCTGCTCATTTGACTGTGCATTAATAAAACAGGGCTGCATAGGTGTATGTTTCTGTACATGTGCATTGTTATATTACCATTGACGAAGGCAGTGGCAGAGGCTTTCCCGGCATGCCCAATTGCAGCATCGTCCTGAGCGTAGCGGAACTTTTCAAGGCCGCAGGCAATGAAAACATCATCATCACCAAAAAAGTCCTGCAGGCTTGTCAGCTGCACAGAGACACAAACAGAGAAATGCATAATTCAGGTATTTAATTCAATTTAAAGAAAAAATGTGTCACAAAAAAGTATGTGATAGGCTGCTGCTCTTCTTCATTGGGGCAAGGGTTAGTGCAAGCAGCAGAAGAATTGCAATCAGGAAAATGTTCATATCAGAACAACACACACTGCCATGTCATTACCACATCAGTGTTATTAAAATGCTGAAAATGACACACCAGTCAAGCATCATTTGGTCAGTGGGAGTCTCATGGGTGACAAAGTGTACACAACAATGGATACCCACAATGTTTATCTTTATGGTGCATATGCCTTATAAAATAAATACATATACGTGGTAGATAGGTGTACCTTATAAAGTGCTCAGTGCAGTTTTAAATGTAACCTAAGACTATTTTCTAATTCTTATATGTTTTTACTTTTATAATATTGTAGACTATTCTACATAGAAATACACTAACCCAAAACCACTGAGACTGGGGGTCAAATTTCAGCAATGCTATCAGTAGATCGGGCGTCTATACAGACATGATTGGCTGTGTGTGGAGGGAAAAGGGGGGTGCCTGAACTGAGCCTTTGGGAGGTGCACTTTCAGTGTCAGTCCCACGTCCGAACAAAATAAGGAGGATTGTGTCAGCAGAGTGGATCTGGTGTAAAACTGTGTTGAGTCAGGTATGCAGACCAGAATGATCCACTGAGGCGACTCCTAAATATGGGAGCTGCCAAAAGAAATTATATGCAAATAATTAAAGTTTAAATATTTGAAATATAAGTACTTATGTCATTATAAAAAATACTGATTTTTATATCAATGCTTCTTGGTTAGTAAATGTTCAATTATAAGATTATAATCAGATTACTTACTGACTCATGTCAATCTAGAACTAGAGTGCAAGGAAACCCAGCAATCAGATTATTTCTTTATCGGATTTCTTGCATAATCTGATTTTTGTGTGCATGTAAACATACTCGTACTGCTTAAGCCAATTATACATCACCTTCAGGTTATGGACAGATGGCCTTACATTTTCCTCAAAATGTTTCTAATGAAGTGGAATTTATTGTTTCTTTAATAATGTCAAGTCAACTAAGTTAATTTCTTGCTACCTTCCAATGAGTTCTTTTAAATTGTAAGGTTAGATACATTTTTATCACCTCTAACATCCTGTATTATTAACACTGACCTTTCCTGAAATATTGAAAAATACAAGCAGAATGTAGGGATGTAGGTGTAAATTTGACCTTAGCCAGCAGAAACGCAGGTTTAACCGCAATTACTGATGAGTTACAGAAGCAAACACACACACACAGACACACACACACGTCTCGTCATGAACAAATAAGTCTTTCTAGGATTCCCCTCCTTTTCTGCAGTAGAAAAATGTGTGGCATACAAATGAGGTCTGGGTTTCTCCCTACACACACACACACACACACACACACACACAACCTTGTCTGCACTTAGCCATTCAGGGAGTTCACTCAAGAGGAGAGGAGATGAAGGTTTCCATAGCAACTGGCCTGCAGCCAGAGTCGAACTGGGCAATTCCTACCCAGCATTTACACACACACACACACACACACACACACACACACACACACACACACACAGTGCTTACTAAGCTATTACTATCACACAATAATAGATCAGCGAATCTCATACAGTAAGTGACAGGAGTATAAATAATGCTTTACTATTAGGTGCTGAAGCTTGAATGATTTTCTACATTCCTCAAATTTTTCATCTTCTGCTTCATCACACAAACAGGAGCTGCTCTTCAATCTACACGTTTTTAAACTAAAACTTCAGCCAGCATGTAAGACCTGGACCATCAGACATGGACCACCAACTTCCAGTGTCATTCCATGTTTACACACGTTTTTATTTTTTAAAAAGATGACCGCTGCATTAAAGTCAGGATTTTCAATTCCCCGTGCTCAGAGAAATGCAGTAATAACGGGGGTGTACATTTTAAATACGACAGCTGGTTTCTTTTTTTTCTCTTAGCAGCCCCCACTTAGTCATTTACAATTCCCATTACAGTTCATCTGCCACATGCACCAGCCCCCACCCTGCAGACTAGCACCTGCTCCCTCTGACATGTGTAAAGTTGTCGGCTCATCTCTTTTTATTTATTCTTTTTTTTCCCTTTTTTGACCCAATCCAGTTGTGGTTGAAACCAATCCAGTTGTGGTTGAAACCAGCTGTCGTATTTAAAATGTACACCCCCGTTATTACTGCATTTCTCTGAGCACGGGGAATTGAAAATCCTGACTTTAATGCAGCGGTCATCTTTTTAAAAAATAAAAACGTGTGCTTATCTGGAGCTTATCTCTCTCATCGCTGCTGCCACCCCCATGCTCAATCGAGGAGAACCGAGGCTGTGACGCACCCCATCCGACAGGCAAGCAGCAACCAATTTGTTTCAACCATTGTCCCTCCTCCTACAGACACACGGCCAATCATGTGCCTGTGTAGGCGACTGGTCGGATGATAACAGAGCTGAGATTTAAACTTGAGAGCTCTAGATCTCAGCACTAGTGAGCTAGCTTGTTTTACCGCTACACCACCCTCCCACGCGTCTTTCAGGGAGTCCCATCATGTACAGAAAGTCTCATGTGTATCTCCACTACTCCACTACTCATGCTGTTGCCTTAAACAAATAGCAGGAGTCACATTTATGCGACACTGAGTAGAAACCCTAATCAAAACTTCGCTCCTGTGTCTGTTGAGCACCAGGCCAGGCCGGAGGGCCTAAGACTTAAACTTAAAAAGTATGAAGATAACAGCTGTTAATACTGATTCCATCCATAAAAGGTTCTACTGGGTTGTCTGGCAACCCAAAAATGACTTTATGGACCACACTGGGCAGATTTTTTAATGGACATATGTGTCTTAAAGAGCTTTCGTAAAAAGTGGTAAATGGTAAAAAGTGCTGGTGCATTTATTTAGACATGTGCATGAAATGAGCTTATCTCTGGATAAAATCCTGATCATTGAAACACCAACACCAAGTAAACACCAACTATAAATGGGGTTCTACAGTTATACAGTAGGTTTAAGTTTGTGGTCTACAACAGTATTTATTGATGTATTATTTAAAAGCATCCCCTTTGCTTGGTCTTGTCTCTGCATGATCCATGATGTAGCTAAAATCTTATAACAATTGTAAAAGCCCAACTTACATGATTAATGTGTAAATATTGTCATGATTGGGCAAAAGTGAAAGTCTTGCAAATACTGAACAGATTGGATACATTTGTGTGAACCCGGTGCAATGTATTAGGCTCAATATACACACACCTGCTTTCCATCCAGTGTGTACAGCCTTTTCACAGCTCCTGAGTCGAGCTTAATCGCCTCAGTAATGTCAGCCAGCACCTGCTCAAACGAGTGAGCCGTCTTTTTATTTAGCAGCACCCTGACGGCCTTGCGTGGCTTGACTCCACTCCGGATCACGGTCACCAGCTTGGGTTTGATGAAATCTTTACTCTCTTTCCCCTCACCAGGTGTCCTCTGGCCCCCGCTCAGAATCTGGCATCCGGCGCCGCTCATTACACCTGCTCCTGCCAGCCGAGAGCCCCAGTTAGGGTTCACATTCTTGGTGTAGTCTACTTTTCTGTAGGGCTCATTAGATGCACAGACGTAGCTCTCACCTGCAAAAGAGTAAAGTGTAAACTAGTGTAGAAGAACTCATGATGATGGTCAATATTTTCTAGACCTGTTTTCTAGACCTTAGATTTACTTCTGGAAACAGAGCCTATAAAAATGTGATTAGTCACTCTCGATATTGATATTGCCTCTGTATGGATTAGTCTTCTGTTTTGTAGAAAACTCGATGTCTAGCTAAATGGATCGCTCTGAGTATTGATCTGAGTGCTATTTGAGGCTCTTAACCACTATGATCAGTGAGCATGGATGTGTGTTCTGCCGATGCCATATAAGTGTATACAAATGTGAAACTAATGACCTAAATCCTTATCATCAGGAAAACCTGTTAAAAGAGTTTTTTTGCTTTTAATGTTAATAAATCTTTAATGCTGGTCATGATGGGCGAATCAGAGGTCAATAAATAGTGAACCGCAACAAGGATCTGAACCATGATATAATATATATCATGACATAATATAATCACTACATTGATTCCTATCATGCTCTACTCCAATCCCTATGGTCTTGCGTGATAATTTACACACACCAATAAAAAGACAATGTCACTGTCAAGGAGACAAGGAGGACAGTCCAAGGTAAGAGAACTTTTAGAATATAAAACTTTGCTTATTATCATGTAATACTGACACTAGTGTTGTCATGAAAAGCTTTAAGATACTGACTGCACCTTTATTCATTATAGTATATTTAGTTAGTGCTTCTAATGAATTATCCACTACTGCCTACCATTTGAAGTCTTTATTCATAATCTGAACTGGTTCAATAAAGCATGAAGACTTGATATGACCACTGATACACACACTGATATGAAACAAAGAAATTGGCAAAACTTGCATCTGTAAACCTTAAATATTCTTAGAATAGTACATGTTAAGAAAAACTGGGGACATTTGAGCATGTATTGTGTTTCTGGCCGGCAATTACAGCTGGTGACTTTTCTGTGCCCATATAAAAAAGCCAGTTTGATTACACTTAATAGAATGAGTCAATTGTATGTTCTTATTAGGTAAAATAAGGGGCTATAAAAGATCTTTTTTGTACGTGCAAAACAAAGACACCAAAATGATGATACACTTGAATCTAAAAGACAAAAAGATAAGGGGGGACACTTGCTGTGGGCAATGTCCTATTTGTGATTTCTGCAAATCTAAGCAAGTAAAGAATTATAAAAAATGAAAGCTCTTGCACAGACCTAGCAAAAAAAGAAAGAGAAAGAACATTATGAACAAGATCTAAAGCTAATGTAAAGTGTTACAGGAGTGTGATGACACGTGAAATTTGGCACATTAAGGTTATCTAAAATGCTGACCATGTATATTTGAACCATTTTAATAGAATAAATGAGTCATAAAAAGTGACTGAAAAAGGGGAACAAATCTTGTCCATCCTCTTGTATTTAGGAAACAGGATGATGACAGATAATGGAAAGCCTCTTTGACATGCTCTCTAAGACGATGTACTGATGGGATTTTTGCCCTGGTGATTTTTTCCCTGAAGTGTTTAGAAGCTCATGGACTGGGATGTTTTACTGGGCTCTATTAAAAGTAAAATCCACTTCGGAAATGACAAACCAGTTTAAGTGTTTGGGATCAATGCAACCATTAGCATAACTCTTAACACACACACACACACACACACACACACACACACACACACACCTCCCAATCTGCTATTGTCAGAGGAGACATGCTACAGTCAGCAAATTTAACCACTGGGATTTATGTGTGTGTGTGTGTGTGTGTGTGTGTGTGTGTGTGTGTGTGTGTGTGTGTGTGTGTGTGTGTGTGTGTGATTTCACTAATCTTGCTGATTTTAATTCATTCTGCCCAAACCTGGGCAACTTCTGTGTGTGTTATCTGAATCAAATTCTGCCTTACTATTGGCTGAACATGGTTGAGTTACCATGGTAACAGTTCTGGAGATTTCATTGGCTACAGTATGTCCAGGGCCATAAACTACCATACTTAAAGTGTGTCAAATTAATATGTAATCTGTGACAATATGTAAACTAGTGCTACAATGCTCATAAAACAGTCATGCTGTAATACACAGAACAGATGATCGTTTCAAGACTAAACTACTAAATAAGCAAACTCTTTAGTACTGCAGTATGTGATTTAGGACACAGCACAAATCCTCCAGCCTGTTAATATGAACTGCCTCTGTTAACATCCATCACAAGGCCTCAGCCACCCCCCAGACATAACCAATCATGCACTGCTTGGGGTTTGAACCCAGGATTATGCTAGCCCACCACCGCTGAGATCTAGGTTCGAATCTCAGCGATGCTATAGGCTGTGAGGAGTGTTGCATGTTCTCCCAGAACCTGCATGGGTTTCCTCTGGGTTTCTCCCTATGTGTGAATGTGAGAAAGCTCACATTTAGTGGGTGACATTTAGCCTGTCCAGAGTGCGTTTTTGATCTTTACCCTTGTTTACAGGTGAGCAAAACCCAACAATAAATAAATGAAATAATTATTTAGAGAATCTAGCTCACTAAACACCTGGAGTTGTGAGACACCCACAGTACCAGATAAAAACTGCACTATTTATTTATTTATTTATTTATTTATTTATTCATCTTCAGTAGTCACATTATCTTGATCAGAATCACTGAGGATCTGCAGCCCTCCTTAAGTGCAGGATGGGAATCCACCTTAAACAGGGCACCAATCACCTATTCACTTACACTAATAGAAGGTTTTGAGAAGAGGAGGTGAGGTTAATTTACATTTTTATTTAGCTGCTGATATGCCAATGTCTACAATTGTACATTTCAGTGAGTTTAAATTGCATCTACATTTACAGTATTTAGCAACAGCATTTGTATTCAAAGCAGAATACAAATACAGTGCAAGCACTTAAGGGTTAAGTGTCTTTCTCAGTGACCCAGTGGTGGTAAGCTGATGGTGGTGGGACTTAAACCAGCATCTTCTGATCATTAGTGCAGTAATCTGATCAATTCTTTACCACCAAGCTAACAGGTTCACACCCAGATCCCCAGGACCCTGTGGATGTTCTAAATCCAGATTATCTGCTGCAACAATGTGAAAGGTAGGCCATGTAGTGCAGATGCTACACACCTCCAGGTTGCTGGGTGACCTGGCTGACCTGGATTCAAACCTCACAGTGTGCTCTCTCCTAAAGACATATATGTAAGTAGATTGGCTATGTTTAAATATGAGAGTTAATGAGCAAGTGTGTGATGACCTGCAATGTTTTGGCATTGCGTACCCACCACGACTCTGATCAAGATAAATCGAACATAAACTGAACATTAATAAATGACTGAATTGTCGCAGTGCATTCTGGGCTAGTGCTGGATATTTTACTGTAGAATGAAGCTTACTTAACCCCTGTAAAATGATAGAGCGACCAGTGTGCAGTTTGGAACCTACTGCATGTTTTACCTTCCAGCAGCTCGTCTAAGCTGATGATCTTTTTGGATCCGTCCGCGGTGTAGATGGTGCGCACCCCCTGTGGCAGGTGCAGATTGTCCGCAAGAGCACGGGTCAGCTCAACCAGCAGCGCGTCCAGAGATCGGAACCGGTCACTGGACACGGCGTAGACCAGTCCTTTGAAGTACCGGTCCCCGTTGCGGTAGAAGCGAACCTTGCGGGCTCGTTTCTCGGAGCACAGCGCTCGCAGGGTGCGGGTCCGGTAGAAGCTGCAGTTGGCGCTCTGTGCCGGGCTGGGTACGAGGCTGCTCGCCCGGGATCCGGACTGTGAACCGGTGCCGGTGCCGGTGGAACGAGTCAATCGGCGAGCTTTATCGCGCTCGTCAAAGTGTTCTAGCTCGATAGTCCGGTTGAGAGCCATTCTTCCCAACAAAAGGGATTATTTACAGAGAGGTGATGCTGATCGGAGCAGGGTTTGACCAATAGCCGTTTTTTGTCAATGGAAGACGGTGATCCTTCACAGTCACCGGCAATCCCGTCTCCGTTTTTTGGGCAAGACAAAGAGGCTTAGCAGGTTAAAAAAGACCAGCATGATTTACACGACACTCGGTACAAAATCACTAGATGCCCAGCCTCCTCCAAAACCATTAACAGATCCGGCAAATACAAGAAAGGAGCGCGCAAATCATCTGTCCTACCTAACCCGCTGTAACTCTCACCGATAATTCCGATTAAATGCTCTCTGACTGTTTAATAAAACCATCGTTACAGTAACACACACCGAATAAATAAAACCAGCCCATGAGCTTCATCACGTTTGTCCGTGTCGGTGGAGGGATGCTCTCTGTCTGTCCGCGCAGGTGTCGGGTGCGCCGATCTGACCGGGCCAGCATGGCCGCTGACGGGAGCGCGCAGACACTCTCCGCAGCAGGTGAGCGCCGGGGAGCGCGCATAAGCTGCTGCTGCTGCCTAGAGAAAGAAGTCCGCTGGGTCCTAAAGCCTTACCGGATAGTTATTCATTTATTTATTTATTTATTTATTAGGATTTTAACGTCATGTTTTACACTCTTTGGTTACATTCATGACAGGACAGGTAGTTACTGGTCACACAAGATTAATCAGTTCACAAGTTTAATGTCAAACACAGACATGGACAATTTTGTATCTCTAATTCACCTCACTTGCACGTCTTTGGACTGTGGGAGGAAATCGGACCCTCCGGAGGAAACCCACACAGACACGGGGAGAACTTCCACACAAAGGCCACACAGAAAGGACTGAATCCAACCCAGGAACCGATTCGATTTATATGGGCAAATGATGTCCCTAGGCAGCCCGATGACTTGGTGGGTAGCACATTCACAGCAGGAAGGCCCTGGGTTTGATTCCCAGGTAGAGTGTTGTTGTTTATTTTATTTTTTTTTATTTTTTTTTTTATATTTCCCCCCCTTTTTCCCCCCAATTTTTTTCCCCCAGTCTAGTCATGTCCAATTACCCTGAATGCGTCCTCCATACTGATTCGACCCTTCACCGCTGACTGAGGACGCCTCTCAACTGACATGCGCCCCCTCCGGCACGTACAGTCAGTACAGACTGCATTTTTCACCCGCACGAGTCGAGTTCATATACTTGACGGGCACTGTGCACGGAGGGCCACACCCCCATCAGCATTGTTCCTCAGCCCTGTGCAGGCGCCATCAGTCAGCCAGCAGGGGCCGCAGTCGCACCAGTTATGAGGACCTATGATCCGACTAACAACCCTGAACAACAGCCAATCGTTGTGCATACTGCCCAGCCTAGTCGGAGCTGAGGTTCGATACGATGTATTCAAAACCCCAACTCTGGTGAGCTAGCGTACTTTACCGCTGCGCCACCTGAGCGACTGAGTGTTGTTGTTTATTGTCTTGACAGGTCTGTGTGGAGTTCTGGAGCTTCGGAGCTAAACCTCTCTGAAGTGTTTCCTACCTATTTGCCCAGGGGATTGGACTCACCGCGTAACTGACACCTCATAAATTGGACTCACCGCGACCCTGAATAAGATAAAGCTGTGGTAAAACAGACAGCGAATGAATAAGTTATGTCCATGGTGCTGCTTCACCACTTCGAGATAATGTCTGGAAGCAAATACTATCTGAATGTGTCATATTTTTTATATAAATTAAATATAAACATGTTAAATAATTGTGATATGAAGTGATAAACATTAACAGTTAGATTCCACAATAAACCTTTTTATAAAAACGAAGCCCTAACAATAATAAATGTGCATTACTGATGCATTTCTCTTCTTTATCTTGCATATATGCTTGGGAGGGTAAAATCTCTCGGTTCAGTTCGCTTCTGCGTTCAGACGGTTCTGCTCAAATCTCATTAAGCTCGTGCACGCGCAGTTTGCACATGCACGCGCACACCTGAACGCTGAAGAGACTTTCAACCGTTACATCTGAAGAAAGGCTGAAAAGTTTGTTAGAATTGTTTATTCAGCTCTAAAATATCCAAAATGTCAACCGACTCGTGGAAATTGTCTAGTGACCAGCTAGACGTCAACTTTAACTCGGTAGGGCAGTCAGTATTTGACTATATTGTGACTGTTGTTGGTGCTAACAGATTAGCTTACTGAGCCAGCACCGTGTCAGACTGTTGATGTGGGTGATGCTATAAAAATATAGCACGACATTAATTATCATTTAGTGTAAATGTGAATTCTTGCTCTATTTACTGTTAACAAAACATTACCAAAATATATAAAAAAAATTAGCAATATGAATATTTAAGCAGGAGTATAATACGACAAGTGATATTTGTTTTTTGACAGTAATTAAAGAAACATAATTTGTGCACCACACGGTTTTATACAGCTATATAAATGATATCAGGGTCAATATGACACATAAACACCGTTGCAAATGGGTTTAATTTTTTATCTGTAACATTTGTCAAACCGATAAAGGTTAAATGGCGACCTTATGTCACTTGTGAACATGGAAAATTCCCTGAACATACCTTGAAAGTTATGTATTAATGAATATACTCTACCTCAAATCTGTGGTCAGCTTGGCCAGGCATCTAAATAGCCAACATTGGCTGTGCCTGAGGAAGGGAGATTGATGGGGTTCCATTGCTACTGTACAACTGTGACCTCTGCTGTGTGGTTGCGGTGGTGATGGATGTCTTACACAGTGCATATGATGTCGGTAGGGGCTGTAATGATAGTCTAAGCTCTCTCCGATGGGTTAAACATCATAAAACTGTAACCGCGTTTTAGTTCTGTTCTGATACTACAGGAGGTACAGGCTCACCAGATTAAACAGTAAATGGTGTCTTGAAAAATGTCTTTGGTCTAAATAAGGTGTAGAGGTTACATAGTTATCCACTTGCTTCACCACTGCTGTGACCAAGAAGAGCCACAGAATAGCACCTGCCTCTTGGGCTGAAGTTTTTAAGTACAGCTGCTTCTTTTCATCTACCAGGGGTGGACATTACATATGAAAAGTAATTATAAAGCTTCTGTTAATCCTCCACCACTCATGCAGGTGCTTTGACCAAACAGCAGATGATGGCATTTGCAACGACATTGAGGAACCCCGTTGACCTCCCTCCCACAAGCCCAGTCAATAGTGCATGTTTGCTGCCCAGCCAGGTGGACATGCATTAGACCAATCTTGGTTTGAAATATGGCCTATAACCCCCTTTAGCATTTGAGAGCATCAGCCCTGCTTCTATGTGGCTGCAGTCTAGTGTACAGAATGTTGAGTGTTTAATACATTAAAGGTTTGTAAGTACATAATTGCTTTATAAATGTCTCTGCTTTTAAACACAGTTTAAAACGTTGCAGATTAAAGAAAGACTGGTCGTGCCAAGAGCTACAACAAGTGGTAATCAGAGTTTTCTGTAGTGCACAAACATAAGTAGTATGTGGAGTGACAGTTTTAACCTGTACGTGGTAATTGTATGCGTTTTTTTTCTTGCCCAGGCACAAGAAGACCTGAAAAGTGTGACAAAAATGATGAAGAAAAAGGTGATTTTTCTTTCTTGGCCACCTGTACTTTGTTTGCTTTTTTTGTCATCAGATGTGTATAGCGTCCTAACATCCAGCCCTGTCTGGGACTCAGACACACAGTTCATTAATTTCCCATTCTCCTAATTGTTAAAGAGCCGTTTAACAGGTTCAGTTTTTGATTTTGTGTGATGTGCATTGTTGTATTTTAGAGGACAGAGCTGCCCAGTCTCTTCTTAACAAATTAATCAGGAACAGTCTTGTCAACACCACCCACCAGGTGGAGGTTCTGCAGAGAGATCCAAATTCACCCCTGTACTCCGTTAAGACATTTGAAGAGCTGCGACTGTAAGTACAGCTACAGATATCTGTTGCTGTTGGATTTAGAAATCTTTCTCTACTCTTTATCTTCACACACACGTACGTGAACACTACAGACTGCTGAATTGTGACTCATCCTTACCGACCAATTTAAATAATGAACAACAGAAATATTATGCACTAAAATCACAAACAGAAGCTGTTTTGCATCTGTATTAAATCAGACTGTATGTTAAATTGAATGCTAAGCTAGTTGTGCTCATGGTGTTTTTGTTTTTCCTACTGTTTTACATGACTGCTACGTTTTAAGCTCTTTTTAAAGCGTATGGGTGATTAAAGCAATAAGCCACGAGAGGCCGTGCATTACTGTGATTTTAGCACGGGGATGACGTTTTTCTTAAACTTCTTTCCCCGTGCTAAAATCATAACAGTAATGCACGGTCTCGAGTGGCTTATTGCTTTTATAAAACGGCGGTCAACATAAAATATAATAAATACAACAATGTTTAATTCATAAATGTATTTATTGTGTATAAACTTACAATAAAGCATTCTTCCGCGACGCAAAATAGTTCGATTAACAGTGTTGCTAGGCAACATGAGGGCGAAAATAACATTAATTTTTTCTATTCAGTGGCGTATTAATATGGAATGATATGAGGTGGTCCTAGGTGTGCGTTTATCGGGGATTTTACAACGGCTTCGAACGCGGCTCAGCCAATCAGATTTTAGGACCGGAACTATCCGTTTTATAAACTAAATTAGTCCACATACATTTGGCCAATGTGTTGCAACACTGCATTCACATATAATGTGTCATTGTTTTTTATGGAGTGAGGCGGTGCATCACAATTTGCCAGTGTGTTTTAGTAAGTGTCTCACACTGCTTGGTTTTACCACTTTCATGCTCAGTTTTTACAGCTTGCTGCTGCGCTCAAAGTTCAGTCTGATTGAGATTGCATTTATACTAAAAATGCATGTGAATAAAAAGCCAGCAGAAAACAGTAAAAAAACATGGTGAGCGGCAATATGGTGAGCGCCCAGTCTCACAGTGAACTAATCACAAAACGCTCATCATAAAAAAGCAGCAGTTGTAAGGGCATTAGTAACAGATGGATATACCCCTTTTTACCTTTCTGCAATCAAAGTGGCCACAGAATTCTTTTTCTTTTATTACAGGAAACCTCAGCTCCTCAAAGGTGTCTTTGAAATGGGTTTTAACAGACCGTCAAAAATCCAAGAAAACGCTCTTCCTATAATGCTGGCTGAACCGTAAGTGCATAGATCATTCATGTAACGTTCAGGAACAGCTTTTCTTCACAGCTCTCTCATTAGCACATGCGTTGTCTGGTTTCAGACCCCAGAACCTGATTGCTCAGTCTCAGTCTGGTACAGGAAAAACGGCCGCCTTTGTGCTGGCTATGCTAAGCCATGTTGACCCAGCAAATAAGTGGACACAGGTGAGCACTGCCAGATTGTAATATCTTATATTGTAATAATCTTCACTTGCATATAAACTCAGATCAAGCTTAGTGTCAGCTTTCAGAAAAAAAGTTGATTGTTAACTTGTTAACAAGACCAGTCTTGAGGAAACCCTTCAGCATTCCCACCATTGGACGATCCAACATTGTCAGAAAAAGCGCACGGCCTGCTGGTAGCTAAGCTAAACTGAGATTTAAACTTGTGTGTTTGAGATGTGTACTAAGGTAAATGAAAATTATGAAAGTTTGAATGGAGCCATACATGATGTAAAACGAACGTTTAAATGACAACAAGTTAGGTGGAGCTGCATTTGCATTTTGCTCCTGTTGTCTGCTTCATTGCAGATCACCCACCCATATTAACACGTTTGGTATTGATATTTTGACACTCTTTCTTCCCCTGCAGTGCTTATGCATTTGTCCAACGTACGAGCTCGCTCTGCAGACGGGCAAAGTTGTGGAACAGATGGGCAAGTTCTACTCTGAAGTGAAACTGGCATATGCCATTCGAGGCAATAGATGTAAGCAGACACAATATGTCTTATGCTGCAAGTGTGCAGTGGCTACTTTAAACAATATATTTCTAGTACTTGTAACATCATATCCTGTTTCTCAGTGGAGAGAGGGAGAAAAATTCACGAGCAGATAGTGATTGGCACCCCAGGCACTATGCTCGACTGGTTACTCAAGTTGAAGCTAATAGACCCCAAGAAGATAGGAGTGTTTGTGCTGGATGAGGCTGATATCATGATCGCCACACAGGGCCACCAGGACCAGAGTATCCGCATTCAAAGGTAAGGAGTCATGATGAGTCAGTTAAGGCCTAACTTTACTACTGGGAGTGTGTCAGACCTTTGCACATACCACAATTACCTTTTATTGTTTTGTTTAGCTCATACTGTATATTCCTGGGAAACATACATACAATTCTAAATATGCACAGTTTACTAAATTAAAATGAACAAAATACAGTATGTAATTTGGCCAGAGGAGTCCAAACTTCTGTCTGTAACTTCATATTAGGATAATCACAACAGCTTGTCAGCTATTAAAGAGCTTGGACAGCAAACATAAGAAAAAATAACAACTAACGGAGGACAATAAACTCCAGGTGCATCATCAGTAAAAACTGACAATTGTGATGCAGTTTTACATGAAATAATTAAAACAATGTATGTCAAACTGCATCAGTGAAGTGGAAACAGAATTGACATGCAGAACTTAACTAAAGGAGCACAAAACCTCGATTCAGTGTGATTACGAGTGCTCAAACAGTTCAGTATGTTGGAAAAAGAGTTTTGTTCTGTCTGTGCGGCAGGTTGCTGCCCAAAGACTGCCAGATGCTGCTGTTTTCTGCTACATTTGAGGACAGTGTGTGGAAGTTTGCTGAGCGCATCATTCCAGATCCCAACATCATCAGACTGAAGCGTGAGGAGGAAACGCTGGATAACATCAAGCAGTATTATGTTCTCTGTAATAACAAAGAGGACAAATTCACTGCACTGTGTAACATATATGGTGCAATCACTATAGCACAAGCCATGATATTCTGTCACGTAAGTATGCTTCCTGTTGCTACTGAGAATTTATCACATTTCGGTTGTCTTATATGTTTAGCCCTGTTTCAAAATCCGCAACAAAAAGGTTTTCTGCAGAAAAAGTTATAAGCAGCAGCTTCTAGTTTATCTCACCATAATGTTACACGCCAGAGGCACTCAGGTGCCACAGCGGTACAGTACACTAGCTCATTACACATGTACTTTTTAATAGGTGCAGTGAGCCTAGCCCTGTTTGTCTGGCAATAAAGCATTAACAGATGTAGTGAATTATACAGGGTGGGGCATAAAGATCTCCCACATTTTGAATGAATCTACCAAAAGAACCCAACTATCTAGAAAAAAAATGCTTATATTTCTGAAAAGTACATAAAAAACTGTTTTGTTTTAATGGGTTTTAAAAATTATATCAGACAAATGGCAGCCGTTGTTGGCAATACATTGGCAATACAATACAAGACTCTCCGTGTCATCTCAGGTGGTATTGCGTCGATTTCCTCTCGGATCCTTTCCTTCAAATCCTCAAGAGTTCGAGGACGATGTCGGAAAACCTTTTCCTTTAGGTATCCCCAAAGGAAAAAGTCACAAGGGCTTAAATCTGGTGACCTTGCCGGCCACCCCACGTCTCCCCTTAAAGAGATCAAATGCCCAGGAAACATTTCCCTCAAAATTGTTATAATAATTGATGAAGAAAATGAAAATGGTAGAGCCTAGCCTACCGAATGAAACCTGTCCCGCCTCTCTACTGCCACTACAGCCCATACGGTGCCCACTCCAAATGTGGGAGATCTTTATGCCCCACCCTGTATTACCACTAACAAGGAATACAGAGGCCATGCCACAAAATTAAGACATGAAAGCATTTTTGCACCAACAAACAAAAAATTAAAAGTAGCTGTATGCATATTTTTATAAAACGGGTTCTACATTTATGTATTTTTTAAAAGGGAACAAATGACATAACACGAATAATGACGTCTGTAAACCTTTGACTGAACTGTATGTCACCTTCATGTTCTGTTGTTGCAGACTCGAAAGATAGCATGCTGGTTGGCCGGGCAGATGTGCGCAGAAGGCCACCAGGTGGCGCTGCTTAGTGGTGAATTGACGGTTGAACAAAGGGCGGCCGTCATCCAACGTTTCAGAGAGGGGAAAGAAAAAGTGCTGATAACCACTAATGTGTGCTCAAGAGGCAAGTACAGTGTTCCTTTATAATGTCAGTGTCTGGTGGAGAATGATGTTACAGCCTCACCTTCAGAAAACTCCTCCTAGTTTTCTGCTCCTAGGGCCAGTGATAGCTCAGTGGTTAAGGTACTGGACTAGTAAACAGAAGGTTGCTGGTTCAAGCCCCGCCACCACCAAGTTGCCACTGTTGGGTCCCTGAGCAAGGCCCTTAACCCTCAATTGCTCATTGTGTTCCGCTCATTGTGTAAGTCGCTTTGGATAAAAAGCGTCTGCTAAATGCTGAAAATGTAAATGTAGTTTCCTAGGTTCCCTTGTGCGATTGGAAACGGGCAATAGCACGTTGATCCAACACAGCCTTGTACCATTGCCTAAACGCTATACTATTTTACTCCAGAGTAGAATGCAGTATTACTAATCTGGTTCTGCAACAAACCAAGAATTCTAGACTGATGTTGACCAGATATTTCTCACGTTAATATCACTGAATGCTGATATACAACTTTCTTCACCACTTCATGCATTACAGCTGCAGCCACTCCTGGCCACAAGCTCAAGGCTCAAGCTGGATCCATAGCACAGGCCAATTGATGTTTCCTTAGCAAGCTTATTTTTACGCAGCTGGGTTGCTGTCCCTGTGCCTAACCCTTCTCTTTTTGATGTTCAGGTTTGGGACAGGCAATGGCAGAGTTATACAGATTTGTACAATCTAAAAATTAGCGCTAGTATTTTTACTTGCTTTTAAATAATCAAATGTCACTTGCCAACACAGTTCAAATAAAAAGAAATCAGTTGTAGCCTGAATAATTAATTTGGTGTTTTGATCATGCTGGTGGAGAGCCGTTTCATGTCTATAATGTCTGCAATAGACTTTTAATCACACTTGTACCAAGACTTTTAATCTCATAGATTTTAATCACACTTGCACCGAGCAGGCATTGACGTGGAGCAGGTTTCAGTGGTGATCAACTTCGACCTCCCATTAGACAAGGAGGGAAACCCAGACAACGAGACATACCTGCACAGGATTGGTAGGACCGGGCGCTTTGGCAAGCGTGGCCTGGCAATCAATATGGTGGACAGCGAGCAGAGTATGGCCGTGCTCCATGTGTATGAGCAGCACTTCAGTAAGTCGGCTTAGGCCTAACTCTTTCGTTTATTCACGTTACATTCACATTTTTGCATTTAAAACATACCAAGAACTTCCAATTAAAATAGAGGCTTTAAGAGTGTGTCATGCTAAAGTTAGCTTCCTAGCAAGTTTTTATAACTTATGCCTAATGTTGTATTGGCTAAGCTCTTAACACTGTTTTCATGCAAAATAAATCGTAATAATTGTCTTTTTTGCAGATAAGAATGTACTAAAGCTGGACACTGACGATCTTGACGAAATTGAAAATATTGCTAAATAAAGTCATAAGCCATTTGTCTTTCAGAACTTTAAGGATTATATAAGTTACTTATTACTATATTTTCTACTTGTTGCTCTGTTTTGAGCCAAAAATGTTTACATGCATACAGAGTTAATGTTAGATGTTTACATACATACATACATAAGAGACGTTTGACCTCAGCTGTATATTGTCTGACCTTTAAAGCAAAGTTCAAGTTGAACTTTTACAGCAAGTAGACTTGATTAGAGTTCATTAGTTTGGTTTATTTATGTTTGATGCACTGTTTGGTGTCAGTGATGGTTCCATCATTTGTTACAGCTGTTTGCTTTATAAGCAGGTTTTTGTTAGTGGAAACACATTGGGTTTTTTTTGTTGTTGTTGTTGTTTAAATGTGTTAATTTATTAAATAAAATCTTGCCTCACTGGTGAATTGTTACACGTGTTGACTGGTATTTAAAAGAATAATGTAAAAAATAACATCAATCAATAACATCAGGCTCATGTAAAATATACAAAAAAGCACCTGAATGGTTCACAAAGCTTCGGTGCAAATGTTCAGTGGACAAAATAATTGAAAAAGTATAATACAATGCAAAACAGCATTTAATAGGCTCACACATGTCTGTGGTAGTTGTTGGTGTAGTCTGGGTATGAAGACTTGAAGAGCTGCTGTTATTAAAGGAAGGAGAATGTTCTTTATGAGTAGATTCTTAAGAAGTGTGTAAGTTGATCAGTCTGTTAGGTAAAGCCCAACTGTACCGGGGTTATGCAGTAGGACATTTAAAAGGCTACAAATACATTTTTGGAGTGGCCTAGTCAGTGTTTTAATTTAAACACAATAGGTCAGTGGTTAAGATACTGGACTGGTAATCGGAAGGTTGCTACTGTTGGACCCTTGAACGAGGCCTTCAACCCTTGCTTAGATTGTAAGCATTTGCCCCCAGAAATTCATATAAGCAAAACTTACAGGAACTCTTACGCAATAACTCATGACTTTTTGATTTACTGGGGTATAAATATTAGGCAACATGTGGGCCAGATTTCCTTAGTAATTGTTGAGGTTTCTACACGTTAGGATAGACGGCCAAGTATAATCACTAATCAGAAATGTATATAAATAAATACTAACATCGTTGCAATGTGTTCACATTTTAGTTGTATAATTACTGTTAAAAAATACATCAGTTATAACAACTGTGAATATTCATCCATCAGGTTGTGATACTAATCTGCGTCTTTAAAGCTGATGCATAAAACTGACTTATTTATTATGTCACATTGTGAGAAAGTCATAGTCAAATTGGTGAAGCTCCGTCGAGGAACATCCATGGTCTCAATCAGTGTGTGCCTGTACTGTTTTCCATATTTGGCCTCTGCAGCATCTATGACAGTCTGAAGTGTGTCTGTGGAATGAAAATAGCACTTAAATCTTTGACCACATGGAGTCCGAACAGCAAGCAGAAGATCTGCCTCCCTCTTTTGGCATCCAGAATGTGAAGTCTTAACAGGCTCAGCAGGCCCACACCTTTCTCTGGACTCATTCTGAAACTGTAGACCACTCCTAGATGTGGGTTTAGGAAAGAGACGGGAGGTGTGGGCCCCAAGTGAGCTGTTGTCTGACCGATTGAGTCTTAAGGTCTTCTCCTCCAGGCATCTGTTAGACTGCTTTTCTGGTTTCTTCTCGATGGAAGGGAGGACCTGGTATCTGTTCAGTGGTAGCACTGGGGCATCCAGGGATTTCTCAAACATCTCTGAGTTTTCTGTAATGTTGTGCCTGACCGAGCAAGGCCGAAGCAACAAGTTAGACCTCTGGCTTATAGTGGACAAAGGACGAGGGCCAGGTGGAGGATGAGGTGGGTGAGGGGGAAATGTGGGCTTTTGATGGGCATGCTCATCATCCTGAACCTGAGTCGCTCTGGGTCTGGTTCGTCCTTTGGCTGATTTTGGTCTTATCACATGCATGGCTTTGTCTAGGAACAGGAGAACACCCATTTATTCTTATACATTACAAACAATTAAGCTTTAACAACATTCAACTTTTCACCTTTGATATAGATTGTAAAAAATAAATAAACTTAACCTTCATGCTGTTAGGTATAGTGGAGTAGTGGTGTTTTTTTTTCTACAAAGCCCTGACAACCTTGTTAAGATCCATCTTGGACTCTGTCTATAGGCTAAAACTCAGCCACTGTTGGATCTTCGGACAATCTCCTAACTTAAGCCCAACTGAAAAACCTGTGGGATGAACTGAAAATGGAAGTCCAGATAATCTAGAAGTCTAGAAGTATTCTGTTTTTCTACTCAGATAATCTTTTCAGATTATTTGCTCCAATTCTGCTTTCTTAATGAGCATTATGGAAGAAGACTTAGTGTTACATTAACAAAGGAAGGTTGCACAAAGTAGTAAATGCAGGGATGCCAATTAATTGTGAATATATTTTTTGGTTGTAAAAAATTCTGCATTATAATAAATGTACTTTAAATTTAAAAGTAATTTTTCAAAGTATTTTAACTCGTAAAAGTTGCTTTTTTGACAAAAGAAGTGGATCAGTCATTTAGTCACAGAAAAAGAACCCACAAAATGCCACCACGTTTCTTAAAACTAAACGTTTAAGTTTAGCTGTGTCTTAATGAACGTGATGTAACGGTATTCCGTACAGTTCCGTACATCACAACCTGTCGTGATTTCATTTTTTTCTTATAAAACAAACACTTTGAAAAAAGAACAATTTGCAAAGGTATTATTTTAATATGTGGGTTAATACTTCAATAATACAGAACGTTTGGTTAGGGCGTTGATATGCTTACATACACTGTGCGGAATACCGTGATCTTAAGTCATTTTCTTGTTCGTTAACGACACCAGGAGCTAGTTTATCGAGTGCTAACATTAGCATGAACGCTAAAAGCAGGCTGATATCGGTCCTTGTTCGATTTTAAATAGGAATTTGCAAGAGTGTATCTTTCTTTGACTAAATATAACAAACATGTGTTTTAATAGTACAACTATTTACCTTAAACTTTATTCTACGTGAAGACGGTAAGATGACGCGCGCTAACATCTTCGCTGGCGTCACTCGGGTTGCCAACGCGGTGACGTCTCCTTGGTAACGGCTCACGTGCACACTGGCGAGGCAGAAGTCGGTACCGAGTCGATTCTTCAGATTACAGTGTAAAAATCTGAGTCGACTCCCGACTTGTGGACTCAATGTTCTCTTGCCAGTGTGGTTTCGAAGGTTAGATGGTGAGGACAGGGAGGCTAGAAGGTCAAACAAAAACAACCTGTCTCCTGATGAACGTATGTGGCGAATCATTTCATCTAGCAGATTTAAAGAGTTAATTTATAATAAGATAAGTAAAATAGCTATTTTCTTTAGGAATTGCACTGTTCTAGTTAATAATGAAAACATCATTTAGCTTTTTAGAAAATCAGAAAGATAAGTTAACCACTGTACCGTGAGCTCCACTGGCACCCTAAACTTGGTATGGGTAGAAAAGGTATACAATGTTTTTGGTTGATTAACTCACATACTAAGGAATCTTTTAATGACAGATTCATACATATACCAGCCCCACACTTCCTTTATTTTTACAACATACACAAATAATATGGACCAAAATGACAAAATGTGTACAGTGTACTGAATATACAATATGCCAGTGTAATTTCTATTAGGTCAGCTATCTGCACATCTACAAAAAGTATTGTTTTTAAGTCTGTCTATGGATAAATAATGGTATAGACCGTTTCAAATGAATATTCACGAGTCCAGGAAGTGACGTAAATGTTCCTAAGACGCTTCCGCTTGGTGGTAAACAGCGCTCAGAACAACAGCGATTGAGCACAACTGCTTCAATTCTTTTGCGCTAGTTCAGTTGTGATTTATTGACAGTATGTCTAAATTAAAGTTAGGACCGTGTTGTTCGGTTGGCGGATGTTCCCTCAGGCCGGGTACAAACTTGCTTTCAGAGATTAAGGTGAACAGATTTCCAAAAGAACGCACAGTGAAACGCTTGGATTGCTGCTGTAAATAGAGACAGCTGGATACCCACCATCAACTCTTATAATTAATGTAATATATATTATTTCATAATAAAATATTGTAAACAAATGTACTCAGTTGAACGCTGCTCTCATGGTGTCTTGTCCCTGACGTTTAGCTTACGTGTATTAAAATACTCAGGCGCTTAATATTTGTATTAATAAAACAGAATAAACATAAACCTAACATAAGCCTTAAAAAGTTTACATTTTCCTTACAATACGATGTAAAAACCATAACTTTATAGGACTATATTTTGGGGAAACGTCACTATATGGAATTATATTAACAGCTTAATTAGCTGTAATAATTAGCTTAGCTTAATTATTAAATGACACACAGACCTGTAAAGAAACATGGTTCTACTTTTGTAATACAAAAAGTAAACATTCTATTTATGAATACATTGTGCTTACTGTAAAATATTTCATGTATTTCCAGTTAGGCTATAAAAAATAGTTTTAGCATTAGCTAATATGTTCTAATTCAGATGATAATTCACTGTGGTTTGTCATATTTTTATCATATTATAATGGCTCTTAGCTCAACAGACACAAAAGGGGAGATGACTCAATAATGATTTTAATAATTAATTGTATGCGTTCAAACTGCGGTGTGCTTTCACTGCCTCTCTGGTGTAAACACACTCCGTTTCAACAAGGTAGTGATACACGGCTGGGTATGTTACCTCAGGCAAACGTTTTAGGTCAGAGGAAAAACACTTTTTTACTTCTTAAATTCTTAAATTCTCCTCAAAAGGGGGCTGGTAAAGATACTTGATGATCTATCATTCATTTCTGCTAATATCGCGTTTGTTTCGTGTTCGGGAGACTCGCAAAGTACAATCTCGTCATGTTGACAGCTGGATGGATGTTTAAAAATGGCGCTACCGGAAAGGCGAAAGGAACAGACATGCGCAGTAGCGTTGTTATTGTTTACCCTCATTGAAACGGTCTATAAAGACAGTATGTGGGCAAATTAATACCAGAATATAAGCAGCATAACTTGAAATCAAATATAAAAATAATTCATATTGCTATAATTTAAAACAGGGAAACCACAATCATGACTTTGTTTCCTTATAATTTGATTACACATATTCCTATATATATATATATAAAAGACATACAGAAAGGTAATAAATTAAAGAAAAACAAGTAAGTAAAGGAGCATATTGCAGGTATACTGCATAATAAAATTAGGCAGCAAAAATGCTTTCGTCCATTTACCATGCTTGGTACCATGTCTAAAAATGCTGAGCAGAGTTGACATTAGTTTTAAACAAGATAACAAGAACACCAAAATATTACTGAGACAGAAATGGTCGAAACCTTGGTCACAATGACAGCTCTGCTGCATAGTTTTTTTAAATAGTGTTTCAGACTCTTGACATGGGTCAGTAAACATCCGGCTTAAACCAAGGAACCACCGTGTGCCTGAATGATGGCTGGGTGCTAAAAAGATGTGCCAAAGCCATAAATATATGTTTATGCCTACATACATTTAAAGGAAGTGGATATACGAACTGGAATTAAATTAAAAACAAAAGTAAAATGAAGAGGTGCTCAGATGGCACAGATGTATGTACAACTGTGCATATTGGATGTTTTGGACATGTGTTGCCATTTATGTCCATGTATTTGTGACTGTGTTTGTGTCTTTAATACCTCATAAATCATACTGATTGATTTTTTAACATCATAATATTTTTTAAATGTACTTCTGAGGTATTTATATTACAAGGCTTTTAAAAAACACATCACAGATTAACTATTCTTCAGAGAAAATGAGCTATCAACCAGTAAACCTTATAACACAACCTTATCAAGGTAAACTGAGCAGGTTGTTTGTTGCATACAGGGCCTCTGTGATCTGATAGACTTCACAGATGATAGGTAAGGCTTCAGTCAACAATGCAATCACCTGTTCCTGGCTGCCTGCATTCATCACTTCAAAAAAGGTGTCGCGGCCAGGCAGAGCGTACAACGCCATCTCAGCCGCTTTCCGAATGATCCAAGGGTGATACTGTGCCAGGGATTCATTATAAGCCTCGGAGCACATGACAGAGGTTCTGCTCTCTGCCGTGCTGGTGCGAAGACGCTCCAGAAAGAGCTGGAGCCAGCGCAAGGCACGATGCAACCTCAGCAAGGTACGGCAGCCTGACTCTGGGTAGCTACCCCTTTTGGTAAGATCCACCAGCTTATTGTCCAGCTCAAACTTCACCATGGATTGAGCGGTGAGATAGTGTGTCCCATTTTCACCAGCTAGTAAGTTCTCCATAATCTGGATTTTGGCGACTGCATCTTTAGAGATGAAGGAGAAGACATTTCCTAGGCTGTTCATGAAGCTGGAAGAGAAAATAAAGTATTTTATATTAAACTCATTATTTCAATGAACTTTACTTTAGATACACCCTAGATGAACATGTGGAACATACATCATACCTTAGATATAATTATATATAATATACAAGCAGCTGCTCGAGTTTGTGGCATCAGTCTTTGTTCTATAAACCTGGAGCCTTGTCAAATCTGAGCCAACAAATTTGGTGTTGAGTTTCTAGATCTAAGCACAGCAGCACACAGGTCCTGCTATGTACAGTAACAACAGGTCCCTGACTCATGAGCTTGTTAAACATCCCACTCCAATACCACGGACAGTGATATGGACTTGATTAGTATTACAGCCCCCACTTTACTGGAAGGGCTTTCCATAAAATGTAATGTGTCTGTGGAAATTTGTGCTCATTCTGTCAAAAGAGCATTTGTAAATTAGGCACTGATGTCGGACAAAGGCCTGGCTTGCAATTAAAGTTCCCATTTATGAACCTTGTTTATGCTCAGGCTGTAACAGAAAATGATCTTTCCCAAACTGTTGTCATAGTTAACATTTAAAACATGGTGTTTATCTTTCACAGTAATGTTTAACACTTGTTATTACTGAGTATGACTTAAACAACCGAACTCAAATATTTATAGGGGCGTTTAACACAGACCAAAGAGACACGTGGTGCATCTGGTGCTGCACATCAACATATCTTGAAGATCTAAGTTGGATTCCTACATTTATTTACTATTTGCACGGAGAGTTGCAAGTTCTCTCTATGTATTCATGGGTTTCTTTCAATCTCCAAACTGCCCCTAGGTGTGGGTGTGAGATACTACGAAGGACACCACGACCCTGACCAGGATGAAGTGGTTAGTAAAATGAATTCATTAGCTCACCTGACCAGCTCGTTCCACCCTGCTATATAAAACTTGATGTTGATCTCCTTGTTGTCACTGAGACAGGACTTAAACGAGTCCATCACTTTCTGCAGACTGAAAGAATCTGCCATTTCTAGTTATTCTAGTTACCTGAGCAGGTGAAGCAGTTCGTTTAATAGACAACGCGTCAAAATACAAACGTTTTAAACACAAAAACTAATAATATTTAGAATTAGAATTAGATAATGTTTATCTACGAATAATATTAAATAAATTATGTTGGTAACCCTTAAATAAGCTGTATGAAGCACCGCCGGTGTCGTTTAAGTAGTGATTTGTGTTTTCTACCCGTATTACGGCAAATTCCCTCTTCTCCTCTGTGATTGGCCAATAGGTTAGCGTCACAAACAGTATCTGAAAATCTGATTGGACAGTTTTTTATTCATCAGGTAAAATATCCAAAACAAATATGTGTATTATTGTAAATAGAATCTAAAAATAGTTTAAATTGAATAACAATGACTCCCAATAACAATATAAAATAGTATCTAAATATTACAAGAAGGAAAGTACCGAAATTAATCAATCACAGAGCAAAAGGCGGGATCTGTCTGAAATCGGGTTGTAAAACAACTTCACCGCCTCTGTTGCCCGAACACTTCCGTGAATTCAGTTAATTCACGAATTATAATGAATTGTTGTGTCACGTGTACCAATATCGACCAATCAGATTGTTTCTCCAGGTTGTTGGCGTAGGTGGCGGTAATGCTCCTATAGAGTGAACCGCTCCTCAAAAGAAGAAGTGAATCATGTCCGCTTGTTTTGATGCTTTGTAATTTCTGCTTCAAATCATTTCTATTTTATGATGATTATTAGATTATAGGAGCTCATCAGAGTCACTAATATAAAGTCACTAATATAAAGCTGTGTGTTTTCTGGACGGATTGAATGTAAAGTGAGTGAGTGCAGCATGTAGCTTCAATTCCACACCAGTCAACAAGTTACAGTGGATTTTCTTTTATATTCTTTTACAAAGTTCAGATTCTGATTCAGTAGAAGATGCCTGATATTACAGTAACTCCTTTAGGTAAGAACCTTGTGTTTTATCAGTACAGTTACATTATGTGGTCAGTAATCTGTTAAGTCATGATGTTCTTATTTGATTCATGCTCCAGCTGTGCCACCTTGTTGCCCCAGATAACACTTCATTAATCCTTGAAGTAAAATGAATAAATTAGATGAATAATAAAGCTGCAAAAACATATAAATTACTTAATAGTGTTGTTCGTGTAAACTAGGCTTTCTGACAATGTAACTTCACATCTTTAACTCTGTTTTATCCTGTTTAGTGTGTGTGTGTGTGTGTGTGTGTGTGTGTGTGTGTGTATTATATATAAATATAGCTCAATTTATATATTTAACTCTATTTATTAACTTATCACTTTTCTACATAATCACCTTCTGAGTGCGTAGCCTAGTGAGTAGAGCTTTGGGCTATCAACTGAAAGGTTGAGAGTTAGAATCCCAGCCATGCAGCCACTGTTGGGCCCTTGAGCAAGGCCCTTAACTCTCTCTGCTCCAGGGGCGCCATACAATGGCTGATCCTGTGCTCTGACCCCAGCTCTCAAACAAGCTGTGATATGCAAAAAAAGAATTTAATTGTACTGTTTGTCTGTATATGTATATATGATAAATAAAGGCATTCTTCTTCTTCTTCTTCACCGCTGCTTTCACATCATCATCACATGAAAATCTTCTTCCCCTTAAAGCTTCCTTGAGCGGAAATCAGATGGCGCTAAATCCGGACTATAAGCTTCTCTCAGACACAACCGATTACTACAGTAGATTACTATTCCTCCTCCCGTCCTCACTGTTTCCAACCAAAATATAAAAGTGCGGACACTTTTTGAAGATCCTTCGTGTATATATACACATGCATATATACATACATACTATACAGTTCTCTCTTTTTTATTGCTAAAGTTTCTGCTGAATGAAATGTAAGTGGGGAAATTTTACAGGTCTGTTACAATTTCTTTTCTGTTGTAGGCGCTGGGCAGGATGTTGGACGCAGCTGCATTCTGCTCTCTATTGGGGGCAAAAATATAATGCTGGACTGTGGTATGCACATGGGGTTCAACGATGATGTGAGTTTTGGTTGTATAGCTGTAGCCATGCCCACTCTTTTTGCAGACAGTTTATTTGATCAGAACACTATGTAATTTCAGTCTGATTTATTGTTCTTTTATTTTAGAGACGTTTTCCAGATTTCTCCTACATCACTCAAAATGGTCGTCTCACTGAATTCCTGGACTGTGTCATTATAAGGTATGTGTTTTTATGTTACAGGTGCTCTGGAGTTCTTAACCTAGTGAAATATCATAGAGTTTGTAAATTCAGGGCACTGTGATTCAGTACCAATACTGATAAACCAATCACTGCTGGAGTGTATTCTTTAAGAAATCACCAAACAAGAGATTCTAGATAAATCTAAACAAAGTTGATTATAATATTGATATTTTTACTATTTATTGCAGTCATTTTCATCTGGATCACTGTGGTGCTCTTCCCTACATGAGTGAGATGGTGGGTTATGATGGACCCATCTACATGACCCACCCCACCAAGGCGATCTGCCCCATCCTGCTGGAGGATTTCCGCAAGATCACAGTGGATAAAAAGGGCGAGACCAACTTCTTTACCTCACAGATGATCAAGGATTGCATGAAGAAAGTGGTGCCGCTCAATCTGCACCAAACTGTTCAGGTAGGTAATGTTTTAATCTTGGTTGTTTCCTTTTCTCTTCTTGCTGCTTCTGTATTTAAGGGTCACTACAGCAGATATCCTTTTATGCAGGTGGATGATGAGCTGGAAATCAAAGCGTACTATGCAGGTCATGTTCTCGGAGCAGCGATGGTGCAAATTAAAGTCGGCTCAGAGTCCGTCGTGTACACGGTGAGGATCACAGCACATGTTAAACACCTGATATCATTGTTATTTGTTTATTTTTTGTTATTATAACTGGCAGTGTTATGATTTTGCAGGGTGATTATAACATGACACCAGACAGACACTTGGGGTGAGTATTTATTCATTTTTATTTACTTTTTTATACTAAAAAGATCTAAGATCTAAGGTGTCCATAGCTTTAATTGATTGTACAAATTTTTCTCCAGTGCGGCATGGATAGACAAATGTCGTCCAGATATTCTGATTACTGAATCTACCTATGCCACCACCATCCGAGACTCAAAGCGCTGCAGAGAGCGAGATTTTTTAAAGAAAGTTCACGAAACCATTGAGAGAGGAGGAAAGGTCAGAATGTCCATAATTATACAGTGATCTATGTGTTATATCTATTCACCTCTAGGGGTGGATGATATACTGGCAAACATTGCTTTGAAAATATCTGTACAAGATTAAAATACCTTTGTTTGACTAATTTACATATTTGTCAAGCAGATGATTTTTAGATCATTTAGTAAACACAATAAAACACAACATTATTTTCAGATTTGTGCAGTACTCTTTAACTACATGGCACATTTGAATCTGTATTTTTATACTTTTTTAAATAAATATATTGACAGGTCCTGATTCCAGTTTTTGCGTTGGGAAGAGCGCAGGAGCTTTGCATCCTTTTAGAAACATTCTGGTAAGTATTAAAATAGTCGGCAGTTTCTTTTTATCTATATGTGATAGTGTTGGAAAGAAAAAAATTCTAGGATCCTGAAGCATTTAAGTTTCATGTTAACTCAGGCATTAGTCCATTTAGAAAACTCAAGTCTGTTTACAGGTTTGTTGGTTACACTTTAAATGATGGGATGTGTGAAACGTACATATAGTTGGCTGATTTTGGCAACATGGGTAACTAAGAAGCAGCTTATTAGAGCTCTTGTATAAATTCTTACCTTCTCACCTTATAGTATTACCTTATAATATTAATATTAGCATATTAGGGTCATAGTTTTAATTTCAAAAACGGCCACTACCTGCAAGTTCTGTTTAAAGAAAAGAGACCATTTCTTTAAAGATTGTCTGGTCCTTTCTTCTGAATATATGCATATTTCTTGCAAAGTCAAGAGGTTAAATGAGCTTCCTAAAATTCTCATGAACAAAATTAAACATTTATGTCAGTACATTTGATAATAATAATGTGCAATTTCATCGAACCACAAATCTTCCTTGAACAGGTGTGCCATACAGCCTGAGACTAGCTGTAAAGGCGAAGTCACATGGAAAGAGTCGTATTTACATTCTCCTAACTTGTGCTTTTTTCTAACAGGGAGAGAATGAATCTAAAAGCACCCATATACTTCTCCACTGGCCTGACGGAGAAAGCAAACCATTACTACAAGCTCTTTATCACATGGACCAACCAAAAGATTCGCAAAACCTTTGTACAGAGGAACATGTTTGAGTTTAAGCACATCAAGGCTTTCGATCGCTCTTATGCTGACAATCCCGGCCCAATGGTATATTCATTCTCATTCTATTCTTTAATATATTGTCTGATATTTTAGTTTTATTAGTGTGTTATTCATGATGCCCTCAGTGTTTTTGTTGTTTTAATTTTGTTGTTGTTTGGTTTAGGTGGTGTTTGCCACACCAGGGATGTTGCATGCAGGCCAGTCCTTACAGATCTTCAAGAAATGGGCTGGCAACGAAAAGAACATGGTAAGCCACTTGGGTAAATGAGAGTTAATTAATAAGCACTATAGTAATATGGCCAAAAGTTTGTGGACACCTTTCCTAATTATTGAGGTTACTAATTCAGCCAAACCTATTGCTAATGGAGAAATCAATCAATTATATCAGACTGCACATGAGCCCTGACCCACTGAACACTTTAGGGATAAACTAGAATGTCGGTTCTGAGCCAGGCCTACATTTTTGTTGACAGCAGACACTTTTATTCAGAGCGACACACATAGTGTAAAAAACGAGGGCAACTTCATAATAATACCCATGTTTTTAATAGGATATACACCAAACCTGTGGTCAGGTGTCTACCTACTTTTAGCCATGTAGTGTGTTTTCACAAAAGCAGTCTTTAAATTCTGAACTCCCAAAAAGTCCCGTCCTACAGCTCTATGGGCTGGGTATTGCAGTGCCTGTAAGCAGCTGTAATAAGCTGGACAGGTCAGTAGCTCTTCAGTAGTGTTCACTTACTTTTGCTCAGTGACTCCTGCTTTGCATTGCAGTTTTATCTTTTCTTTATGTTAAATTTTTTCAAGATGGGTGATTTTGTGTCTAACTGTTTTTCAGCTAATCATGCCAGGGTACTGTGTGCAGGGCACAGTCGGGCACAAGATCCTGAATGGTCAGAAAAAGCTGGAGATGGAAGGAAGAGCCACGGTAATGTTTACCATTCACACTAGAGAGCACCAGAGAGCTCAAATATATACTCAAGGTCAAATACTAACGGTAACCAACAGGGTAAAACCAACAAAATGTGGTGAGGTGTTGAGTTACTGAAATCTTACTGGAGGGCTGGAACACCATTCTGTAAAAACATGTTCTCTCATCTGGTTTTTGATAACAGTGCTTTAACTGGGTTGTGATCTGGTGGCTGTAAAAACTATGTCATGTGGTTTGTACCATTTTCATTCTCTTTAAACCATTCAGAGACCAAATGTGTTTAGTCGATGGGAGTGTTGTCAACCTAGCCGTAACCACTTCCATCAAGATAAAGCTTTTCATAGGAAATTGATACGGTGCTCAGTCAGAATAACTTTTGTTTTAATTTGCACAATAAGAAGAATGTGTAATTCATTCAGAAACAAAAAATTATCATTCTGTGTATGTGTGTGGTCACAGTTGGAGGTAAAGCTGCAAGTGGAATACATGTCGTTCAGTGCCCATGCAGACGCTAAGGGCATCATGCAGCTCATCCGTATGGCAGAACCAAGCAACATTCTGCTGGTGCACGGCGAGGCCAAGAAGATGGAGTTTCTTAAGGACAAGATTGAGCAGGAGTTCAGTGAGTGCACAGCAACTGGACATCCTTTTATCCCTTATGAAATCAGCTTTAATAAAGTTTTTTGCTTCTTATAGTATTTTTAAGTATTGATTATGAGCAATTATTATAAGTAGAGTTTCAAGTGGCCAATAAGTGTACTTTGTACAATGCCATGTACAGACACTGGTCAACTGCAAATCACTGCTATTAACTCTTAAATAGAAGGCATCTGATATTTAGATCCTATTTGCTTAGGGTCTTTAATGTTCTCTCTGCAGATATCAGCTGCTACATGCCAGCTAACGGAGAGACCACAACAGTGACCACCAACCCAAGTGTGCCAGTGGACATCTCACTTAACCTGCTGAAGAGGGAGATTGCTTTTGGAGGTGTGTACTTAACACAGCCAGACAATTTTTGGAGGGATGGCATATCACCCCTCAAGTACAATTCCAGAGTCTTGTAGATTTTATGTCTAGCTGCATTGGAGTTGTATTGGTGGCATTTGGTGGCCAAGCACTCTACTAACATCTTATATTGTTTTTAACTTGTCTTTGTTACGGTGGTTATAAGGTTAACAACATAAAAATGTTTTTTTTGTGTGTGTGTGTGTGTGTGTGTGTGTGTGTGTGTGTGTGTGTGTGTGTGTGTGTGTGTAGGTCCGTTACCTGACCCCAAGAAACCTCGCACCATGCATGGAACACTGATCATGAAAGACAATGTGAGTGAGATTTTATTGCTATAGTTTATCATAGTAACCCTGTATGTTTATGTAAACCAATTACAAGTAGCAAAATCTTAGCTTTGGTAGCTATGCAGAGGCTTGGGTTACTATATGTAAGTAGCTTACATGTTTCCCAAGGGTGTATGGGTATTCCTAGGTAGTGCAGTTTTCTACCACCTCACAAAAATGAGTTGTTCAGCTACATGTATGGATTCCCACCAGGTACTGTGGTATCTTGGCACTTTCCAAAACTCCTCTAAGTTACTTCTAGACTTGGGTAAGAGAGTGCCTGTGTGAGTGTCTGATGCCCAGTCCAGGCTGTGTTCCATAGTTTGGATTCAGTGCTTTCAAACAGGCTCTGGACCGACCACAGTTTAGATCAGTAAATGCTAAAGATAAATCAATGAATACAAGTTTTTCTCATTGTCAAGGACCCGTTAGGCTGTGACTTATGACTTTTTGCAGACCCTAAATTCCTTGTATCAGTGGCTCTTAATCTGTAGCGATCAGCCTCTGTCTGGTGTGAAGAAGCGGCCGAAGGTTTCACACGTACTGAAATACACTTCACACTTCTTCAGTGCACACATAGGTCTACAGTAAATTATTATCTGTGTGTGTGTGATTTAATCAGTATTGGTTCCTGAAGGTACTTCTGAAAGGTTTGTGTAGCACCCCATGAGTAAAAACCATGTTTACCCTTTGAATGTGTGTGTGTAGAGTCTGAGGCTGGTTTCTCCAGAACAGGCTTTAAAGGAACTGGGTCTTTCTGAACATCAGCTGCGTTTTACCTGCCGTGTGCATCTCCATGACCCTCACAGTGACTCAGATACACTCAGCCGAATCTACAGCCATCTCAAGAGGTAAACACACACACACACACACACACACACACACACACACACACACACACACACACACACACACACACACACATAAATATAATATTGGTAAGCACATGAGTTTTTATGGCACTATATTAATAATTTTAACCCATTTTACTCTTAAAGCACTTCCCCTTCACAAACAAAAGTCCTGTAACACATGACATGACCTATAATAAATCACCCAGGTTATAGATTTGGTGGAGGATAAATTTTTTCTGGATTTTCCACTCTTTATCTCATAATCTAGTCATTTCTGATTCCCAGTTGTGAATCCGCTGCCACTTGCACAGCCCCCGACCTAAACAAAAAGAGCCAGATTACCAGACACCTCTCCAATACCTGTCTAAACTGAGGCCAGTTCTTATCACCAGCCAGTGTTTGGTTCCCACACAGAGCAGTATTGCTTCCCGCCATTCATGCAGGGGCCCTGACCAGTCCTGGAGATCGCGTACAACCTTCCCTCTCTTAGACAAGGCCAGTTACGTGTGTGAAGACTTCTGGCTAAGTCACCTAAATTTCTTCTTTCTGCCATTTTTGTTTATAATTTTTTTAGCATTGCTTCTTAATTCCTTTTTTGTGATTATCTCTGACTATAGATGGTGCATTTTCTGTGCCTATATAAATAAATCTTGCCAAGGTTGGGAGGAAAAACCAAATTAACCAAAGTTTTGAATATGACTGCGTGCACCTCAGTCAGTGACTGATGTGCATCCACAGCTACCTTAAACTTTCTTAAACACTTACATGCACACCTGCATCGAGTCACCACAACAGCACACTTTCACTCACGCGAGTGCATCCAGTGCACATGCATGTTGTTTAGCTGAACTGCTAATATTAAACTGTTTGTAACAAACAACGTGCAGCTCTTGGGATTTTTTTCCATGCTGAAATGAAAGTAAGGTGGTTTTTAGTTACTCATTTCCTCCCACTCATTGTGCTCCTGTTCCAGTTTGTAAATGTCACTACAGTGTGCGACAGTACAGTAGATTCTTGTGGCTTGTGTCTTGTGATATAACTCGTAACCCCACCGGATTTCTTTCTGTTTTTATAGTGTGCTAAAAGGTTACACTGTGCAGCACCTGCCGGACGGAACAGTCATGGTGGAGTCCATCGTCCTGAAAGTGTCCTCGTCTAGTGATGACCCCAATCTTAAGGTCATCCTGCTCTCTTGGAGCTATCAGGTAAATGTAAAGGACTCTGTGTCTACGAAGCCACGTTGTTATAGTGCATGCAGAAATCTGACCACAGCAGACATTCCCACTGTCTATTGGTGCATTTGAGATGAGCTCAGGCCCAGACAACTTGAACTCTGTATGTTTGTCTATCATTTTAAATATTAGTTTTAGGTTTCATTTGTTGATGCAGCGGTGGGCCGTGTTAAGTGACAACTGTTTTTCAAAGTACTACATTTAGCCCATGTGGCTACATTTATCACAGTAACATTAGAGTTTCTCGTGCAGTGCTGCTTGAGGGTTTGAATATTGCGCATATTCAACAGTAGTTTCTGGCCTTGCCCTTTTGCAAATTTGTCACACTTGTATGTTTCAGATCACCAAACTAATTTTAATATTAGACAAAGAACCAAAGTAAACACAAAATATTTTATTTAATTTATTGAATGGAAACAGTTATTGCCCATTTTGTTACTAAAACAAACAGTTAACCACATTCAATTAACAACTGGGATCAATTTTACTAGCCTAACCTTGGCATGATTACTGCCAGACCTGTTGAACCTAAACATTACTTCAATTAAACTTGTTTGACAAAGTTAAGAAAAGAATATAGCAGGAGACCCAAAATATTGTTTAAAATACCTTTATTTGTATTTTCATTTTCCAAAAATGTACAACAAAAAATTTATAAATGAATGCAGTGATTAATAAGTGTACAACTGACTCGACAGGGGCACTGATCTTGATTTTGCCTTTTCCCTTGCTTATGTATTCATATCGTTAAATCATATAATCTCCCTGTAACATATTTACCTCACATATAATACAAATTGTCTAAACTACAACAGAAAAAAATCAAGCCATTAACAAAATTGAGTCCAGAATTTACCGTACTTATGGCACAATCATGCTGTTGCCACAATTAGGGGTTAGTGGCATGATCCAGATAACATGTGCACCTTATGTTTGCTATAACAGTATTTAGTCATTATTTTTGAAAAACATAAAAATTCCATATGCAGGTATTTTTTTTTTTATTATTATTATCAGCATTTTTGCACAATGGGGTAAAAAAAATTTTTCCAGTAAAAAAACAACCGTGAGATAAATAAAATGAACAGAATAATTATAACAATTATTTATGTATTAAAGCTGCACTATACAACATTTTAATTTACACATTAATTACACATCACATTACACAAACATAAAGAATAATAAAAAATAAAAAAAACATTATCACAGAAGGTTAGAATTAAAAAGCACATCTCACTACCAGTTCCATCAGACACGGGTAACACATTTATAGCCAAAAAAAACAAAACAAGTATTGTATTTCATTTATCTGCAACACTGCTTTCTTGTGTATCAGTAAATACTTTTTTTATTATAAAATATACATCACAGTTACATTCATCGTTTCTGTTTTTTTGGGTAGGATGAAGAGCTCGGCAGTTTCCTCTCCAGTCTGCTGAAGAAAGGTCTTCCTTCAGGATTGTGATTGTTTACTGCTGTACTAAAATACATTTAATAAACTTTTTGTAGAGAAAGATTCCGTCCATGACTGCTTTACTGGACTGTTGTTTTGCATTTTCCCCTGAATTTAATGCATAGTTTTTTATTCAAGGTCATATTACCAGCATAACAATTTCAATCAAATGTTGAATCTTTGAAGTTGAATCTTTACATAGAACTTTAGAATTTCTTGCCATTTGGCACTAGTGCAATGCAAAGAGTCCATGTCACACTCTTTGACATTTCAAAGTGTGTGTTTTTTTTTTATCTTGTCCATTGAGGCTTATGTTTGAACATTGAGCTGGTGGATTTGATCTACTCATCAGAAGCTTGTTTATTAATTTGCAGCCACCATTCAGCTATTATAAATATGGCCATACTAAATACTAGGAAACTTCAGCACCTTGGAGGGTTTAGTTGGTTGAATAGAATGTTGTATCATGTAATTTAACTTAACATTTAAGTAACATTGACTCCTAATTAGTGATTTATGTTCCCTTGTAAATATGGCTAGTTTAACTGCACTTGATCAAAAGTATTACAACAGAAACGTTTTGGAGGCTCTGTACAAAAGGTCAGAAATGGTGTCACTTGGGAGTCAAGCAATTTATTATTCATTCGTTCAGCATTCATTATAATGGTGTTTGCTTCTTGGTGCTTTGTTTGTCATATATTGCACATCCTTAGTGTCTCCATCTTCGGATAATTGGAGCTTTACTTTATTCTTTAGACTATCATTTTATCTGAAATAGTTTGAGTGTGAGATGTTGCTTGAAAAATCTCTGTCTTTAGAAAATGCTTCTAATTTAAATGTCATGTAATTTAATGTGAGTTTTTGTGAAGATTTTTGATTTTTGCAATATGACACCTAACTAGTCAAATTTTGCTCCCATTTATAGCCACTCTTGTGT
This sequence comes from Trichomycterus rosablanca, assembly GCF_030014385.1. Classification (NCBI taxonomy): domain Eukaryota; kingdom Metazoa; phylum Chordata; class Actinopteri; order Siluriformes; family Trichomycteridae; genus Trichomycterus; species Trichomycterus rosablanca. The sequence continues at coordinate 23,524,911 of NC_086006.1, read as the reverse complement.
ATCTGTGGATGTATGTTGGCTTTTTCTTTTTAGAAATAACTGAAACAGTTTTTTACCGAGCCTGTAAATCCTCTGAGATGATATAGACACCTTTTCTTTTTTTTGGCTTCAGCCATTTAAAGTTCCACTTGACGGTCCACTTGCAGTGGCTGGTGGCAAAATAATATAGCACTGGGTCAAATAAACTGTTCATACTGACCAGTGCCATTGTTATACGACGGGCTTTGAAAATGCCATCACCAGCAGCGGCGCTATCGATAACCTTTGTCCGCCAGAGAATGTGCAACAAATACACCAGATGGAAGGGCAAGAAGCAGATTACGGTGATGGCCATGATGGTGTAAATAATTCTCAAGGCACCACATGCTGTTCGTGTCCTGATTTTTGCTATCCGACGTGCCACCACTGGATAGAGCACCAAGATGGTAATAAGGGGAAGCAGGGCACCAAAGATGAGGCAGAAAGTGCTAAAGGGTGCCAACTTTGTTTTCCATTCAGTCTCTGAAAAGTTTTCAAAGCAGTTTGTGCAGTTCTCCGCAGTATTTTTATGTGTATTCGGTGATGTGAGCATGAAGACTAGGATGGCTGTCCCACTTAGCCCCCAAATGGTGACGCATACCACCAGGGAACAGCAGGTGTTACGAAGACGTAGGTATGTATGAGGGTGGACGGTGGCCAAATAGCGGTCCACGCAAATGCAGCTCATAAATGTAATGCTGATGTAGATATTGCCGAAAAATAGAATACCTGTCAGTCGACATGACTCGGTCCCAAAGATCCAGTTATTGCCATTGAGGTGGTAATGGATGCGAAAAGGCAGGACACTCAGGAACATGGTGTCAGCCACAGCAAGACTAATAAAGTAGATAGTTGAGGGGGATTTTTGCTCTGTTCTGAAGATGTAGACATACAGGGCACCCAGGTTCCCCAGCAGGCCAAATACCAGAACCAGACCATAGGTAATGGGAAAGAGATAAAACTGGAAATCAGCAGGCCGGTTGCCACACACGCTGTCATTGGAGGTGTTCATCTTCAGAGATTTCAGCACCCTACCTGATGCCATTAAAGAAAACAGAAATAATTAGTCTTATCTTTTATTATACGTGTCAACCTTCTTTAACCAAAACTTCGTGTAAGAATCTACATAGTTGCTAACATTACCAGCTTACATGAATTAAGAGACTGTGACATTTTATAGTCAAATAATTGCTCTGTAAACTTCTACACCTAAAGTAGCTAAATAAATACTGTAATGTGATTCAGCATTGTTGTTTTGTAGTGAGCAAAAAATTCATGATTGACAGGTCTACTGTTACTCCATTTTTCTGACATTTACCACATAAGAACAGCTTCAATACATTTTATTATCTTTTTTCTTAAAACTTTAAATGTTATTGTGATATCATGATATTTTAAAAAACTTGACCACTAGTCATGTTTTAAATAACAAACTTACAAATAATCTAATCTGCATAAAAATGAGTAAACAGTAGAATCTTTAATAAATGTACACTCAGAATTTCTTAATACTTTGCAATACTGAAAAGCTGATAAGCATATTTGTCAAATTGACCATGCCAATACCCTTGTGCAAAAGGTCAGACGACTCTCTCAAAAGCTGGAAGTAGTGAATCTGATCTATTCATCAAAAGCTTGTTGAATAAGCTTGCAGCCATTGTTCACCTATTAGTAATATATAAACATACTTCATGTTTACAGCAGATAATTTTATACTAAGCAGAATTATAATGGTGATAATATTGCATCAGAAGTAAGTCAATATGTTAGAGAACATGTAGTTCTTCTAAGCAAAGGGAGACTAGGTGTCAAATCATGGCCAAACTGAAAGTGGGCAGTACATGAGAGTCTTAACTGTTTTGCCAAAACCACAATCAGGCAGACCAAAACTGACCATACAATCAGAAGACCAATATATAAAGCTTTGTTTATACAGAACAGCTACATCTGCACAGAGGGGCAAAATGCGTTTTATAAGATGATGACTGGAAAGCCTGAAAGTCATTATTCTTATTTAATGATGAATTGAAGTCTAAGATTTACAGCTGTAACATAAAGGTTTCTTTAAGAAGAAGAACAGAAGAGAGATTGATAACACAGTGTAGCAAAACAGCAGTGATGCTTAGTGGTGGGAATATTTAACTTTGGGCAGTTATGCCCATTCTGGATTTGGATACCTGCACAAAATCAACTACATACTGACAATGGAGAAGTACCAATCCATTCTTCAGCAGTGCTATAACATCTGGTTTGGATCGTTGTGAGGAAGGATTAATACCATAGCAGGATAATGACAGACACGTCTCAAAGCTTTGCTACAATTGACCGAAGACCAAAGAAAATTAAGAAATGCTAACTGTCTGACTCCAGAGTCGCCTCCACAGTCCTAACCTGAACACCATGAACATTTATGAGAGCACTTAAAGCCAATCATTCAGTAAAACTGCAAAATGCTCATTAGAATATTGTGAAATCATGATGGGATAACATGGATCATCTGAATTTACAAACGTGTGAAGTCACATGCTCGAGCACATTTCAGTACTGAAAAAGCAGAAGCATATCAAACACACACAAAAAAAATTTATGCATACTGTACAAAGATTCTCACCTAAATGTTTATGCTGGTGATATTATTTGTAAAAGAACAGGGTATGGGTTTCTAATAAAGAGGCCAGTAAGTTTAAACAGTACCTAAAATGTAAACCATGTCATTACCATGTTATAGTCATTACAGTACTGCGAATGGTCCAGCACCCAAACCTCAGAGGAAGGGGGTGGGTGAGAAATACAGCAACAAATGAGCTACAGTCATTAATTGTATAATGATCTGTATGGTTGCTTATTAAAAATATGACTGATGATTAAGAATATGACTTTTTAATCAAATAAAAACCAATCAATAATATCAAATCAGATCAGGTGTCACATTGTTAACACACTCACAGTTACTAAAACTTTAACCCTGAAATAAAATAATTACAAAATTATAAAAAGATAATAAATACTTACAGTTATTTTTTTAGAAATGTTTTGATGTTCACAAAAACGAAGCGATCATAAGATGTGAGTCCTTAGTCTGTCTTCTCAGCCAACCCACATGGCCAACAGTGGAAAACATTAAAACCTCTGTAACACATTCTACTTAAAAATAATCTAGACAGGAAGTCAACACAGAAATGTTCTTCCCCCAACCATTGCTCTGTTAGCGGCACAGAGGAAACGTTTGTACAGCAGGTGATGTATGTAGTGATAAGTGTTACCCACACTGTGTGTGTCAATCCCCCGACTCATTTTGACAAACACTGCTATGGAAAAAGTAACTGTCTCCATTCTCATCATTACACACCAACCATATTACCCTTGTGAAATGATTAGTGCTCTTTGGTGACTCAGTCAACCTGTTATGTTATATTTGTCAGCTCTATATTTTATGCATTGTACTTAAATTAAAGTCTTTTATCAATGTCAAGCAATTATTTAGTCAAATGTCTACAGCACCACTTTACCACCAACAAAGTCTGGAAAGGCATGTCTAAGGATCTAGGGCTTCACCAAATTATATAAGTCTGCTAAATTTCCTCAAGGGCTCAGAATACAACTCATGTAGGGAAACATAAAATCTCTTTTAAAAAAGTCACAATCACAATAAAAAAAAGATTCCTGGAGGATTCTGTCTAACATTGCAAACCTTCTGAGATATGTTGAATCAAAATCAGAGCTTTTTGGCCAAAAATGGTCTTGTTATGTATAGAAAAATATTTATAACTATTGTAATAATATACCTTACTAAAGAGACGAACTGTAGTTGTTGACACTTAACAAATTGAAAGTAGACAAGGTAATGCATAACGTAAGACCAAAGCTAATCTTACAATAACACTGGGTATAAATACTTTCTTATAAAAACACTTTGGATTTTTGTCATCTGATGTAATACACAATGTTTGCTAAATGTACTAAATTCAAAATATGCCATTTAAAACAATAAAATGTAAAATTGTTAAAGAGAACATTGTGAAGGATGACTCATCTAACCATTTTAGAGACCAGTACTTTTGGATTTTTAACTGCTGTCCTTCCCCAGTTATTTTCCTCCTGCCATCTTGATACAGAAGGAACGTCTTCTAAGTGTTTGCTTTTGCTTGTGCTGCAGATGCAGTCATTGGCTTCATCTCAGTCTGCGGGTTTTCTGACCACAGTGAAGCAGATCAGATCAAACAAGATTAGATTGCAAAATAGATAATGTTGTCTGTATGTAGATTACATTATTTAACAAGAAAATCTTTCTGTTTTTAAGTGCTGAATATGTACAAACTCCATTTTCTGAAATGTTTAGACATTTTGTAAAATGCAGTAATAACAAGAATCTATTATTTATTCATTCCCCTGCAACACAATCCAAAAAAATGTTGGTCCATGGCTGACGACTTATAAGATATATGTCAGTTTTTTTTCAAGATTTTTCAATGCAAGCTTGCAAATAGTTTAAGTCTTTTAACCAACTACCATACATGCTCAAAACACTATTGAATGTGCGTGACCTTCAAGCCCTCAGACAACCTATTATGTCAATCTATTATGTCAAGAGAAAGCTGCACATCAACTCGATGCTGAAATGATTCTTTGATCAGATAGTGTGGTGAATTGGTTTTTAGGAAATGACTGTTAGACAATACTGTTTCTTAAATAAATTAAATTGTTTAACATGTTTTGTTTAAACATTTAAGGGAGTTAAGATACCAGACAGCAGATGGAGCCTTTGCCTTGTTGTTGTACTGTAGCTCATTGTGTACTATATAAAGTCTCGTCTCGTATTATGTTCTGTTATAATTAAATTTTGGGGGTAAGTCTGCGCTCCAGAGCTTTGATTATGGAAACATTATCAGAAAAGGGTTAATGCACCTGCTCCTGTAAATAACCCAATGTTTGATATCTGTTACATAACCATGCAAAACAATTAAATCTAGTGATTTTACAGACAATATATAATGTTTATACCATTATGGATGCTCCTCCAGTTGGCAGCAGACCCTGTAGGTTGAATATATCCTTTGGATTCCTTCAAAAATAGAAAATATAGTAAAATTGAACCAAACCATATAACTTTTTAATTGCTTAGGAAGTTAAATGTTCTGCTTCTTACAGCAGCTAATGACACATGTATTGGCCCATGCTGAGAACATTGTGAAGGATGACTCATCTAACCATTTTAGAGACCAGTACTTTTGGTTTTTTAACTGCTGTCCTTCCCCAGTTATTTTCCTCCTGCCATCTTGATCCAGAATTATACTGGTCCTTCTCAGCATTTTTAAAAGCTTGAGACAATGGGAGAGTATTAGATGTGTAATTATATCATCCTGTACACCTTTGGTAACCAATCGGATAATAAATAAATTAGAAATTTTACATTCATTGCCAATACTATTGGTGCAGTTTTACTAAATAACAAAAACAAAGCAACACCATTATGTAATGGACCATGTGTTGTTAACTGTATATCTAATTAATTTACTACCTATGGTGTTTTGGCAGTGTGCAAAGACAGAACTTTATCTTTAGCCTTTATCAGTTTAGCATACTTAGCTAGTAAAGTGCAGTCTAAGTTATATATGATTAAAGGTGCAATCATCAATTAATAACATATTTTAATCACACTGGGCTGGCTTTTTTCTCGTTAGTTACAATACAGCCATATGAGACATACAAGACATATGCCCAAGAGCTCCTGCCTTTACCATAATTTTTACTCACAAATAATATCATGGCAGACCTCCTAGCTAAATGGTTAGCATTTTGTGATTCTGTGGTTGTGGGAAAACATAATCTGCTCTAATGGTCATCTTGTATAGTTCAACTTTTACTTCATGTTCTTAGAATTGTTTTAATTAATAGCCAAATACTTGACAGTATGTCAAGTAGTTTCATGATGGTAAATTAGAACACAATTAACAAGCTTGCTGGCTTTGCTGCTACCATGTGCTCCAGAAAAGTTCAAATTCTACTTACATTGGCTACAAACAGGTCAGATGTCAGTCTCAATTTGAATTTTGTGTTGATGGCATTAGCACATTGCTAACAGGCTGGCTAAGCATTTAGTCATAGATACAAAGCTGTAGAGTTTGTAAAGACTCTTATCATTTTATAAAATCTGCATGTTGGATGCCACTGTCCTTAAGTTGATAAACGCCTGTTTTAAATGCAAAGAAAATTTATTTTTGAACTCTGATAATTAATCAGATGACAAACTTATTCTGTATCATAAAAATCAACATTCCTAGAAGTCTAAAACATTTTGAGGCTATTTAATGAAATGAAAAAATAAACAAATGCTCCATTATAAATAAAACACAAATAGAACATTATCTGTTGGCAGGACTGGCAAAAGATTGACCGAATAAAAATAGACAAATGACCCAAAATAACTTATTATATATAAATAAATTTTTGTACGCAAGATTTCAGGGGCACATGGTGAAAGAAGCATTGTGTGATGTGACCTTTAACTTTGTGACATGTCAATTGGTTTCTCTGTTTTCCCCAAGTGACATCCCACACTTCCTGTGTGGCTTCAGCTGCCGTTCAGTTTGGAGAATAATTTGTAGTGTCCATTTTCTAATTTTGTCTTTTTATCAAACAAGCAAGAGCAACTATTCCAGGGACCAATCTGTTTCTTTGAATCACAATAAAAAAATCCTAAAAACTATTGTTAATTAATAGATTTTTTTTTCCTTTTAGTAACCGCTTTATCCTGATCAGGGTTTGGTGGGTCCACCAGCCAGAAACAATAAGCTCAACCAGAAATAGAAAGATATAAAATCTGTAACAGAAAACCAGACACTAGGGGCGCATGCGGTACGTATATTGCCTGAAGGAATCCTGCACAGGTAGAACATGCCAAACTTTTCATAGACAGTGACTACTAATCTAAACAACTGATCTAAAGTATTAAGCCAAACTGGCTCAATAAAGTGGCCAAGGTTTGTGCATTCAACAGGCACAACTGGTCATTGACTGAGGGGGGGGGAAGGCAAATGGGAATTTACCTTCTTAACGCTGCAACAGTGAATTCTAGAAGTAAGAAGTGTGGTCTGCCTATGTACTCCCTTTTTTGACAGCAACATGCAGCATGAAGAGGTCATGGTACTACAGTTTTCTCCCACTTTCTAACATGCAGACAGTGATGATGAGCAAATGAGTGAATGGGTTCTGAAATGCATTGGCATCCTGTCCAGAGTGTTTTTGCCCCTAGTTTAGTGATTCTGGGTGGTGCCTAACCCATACCAGCCTTAACCAGAAAAAGCAAGAGTGAAAGTGAATATATGAAACTGTTAATATTATTATCTAAAGGATAATGCACATAAGTCTACTGACAGTCCACTTGAAACCTTATCTGTCTGTGCCGTCTCTCACTTATTATTACCACTCATTTTTCAGTCTATTGAAATGTGATTGTGGGATTGATGCAGCGTGAGACATTGCAGTGTTAGGAGGAAACTGAGACTGTAAAATAAACAATTATATCTCAATGTAATGGCTTCAATAGAGAATGCCATGATCAACAATCATTTGATGATTATTAGATGCTAAATCTGTATAAAGTGAAACATAAATTTACCATATTAAAATGTCACTACTGCAGGTCTCTGAACTATTAAAGATTTGTGTAGCAAAACTGATGATACCTACAAAAAACTGCAAAAACCGAATTAAACATGAATCACATAAATGTGTCTTTTAAAAGCTTTGACAAAAATACTTCATTGCATCTTGTAGATATTGCTTTTTAAATATGCAGTTTAGGCTTTTCTGTGGAAGGGTGCATTATAAAAGGTGGTGCCAGTGCAAAAAAAAAAAAAAAATTTGATTGAAAAAATTGATTTCCCACAGAACATAAATAATGAATCAGTTAGGGTGATTCAGAAAGAGCAGATTTCCCTGTAAAACAGTGCAAAGAACTGCTGGATTAACTCCAAGGTTTTTGGTAGCTCACATGCAGTCTGATTAATGTTAGAATAATTTTACATGCAAAGTTCAGAGATGCATGAGTTTGCTTCCTCCAGCAGACCATAAAGAGCAAGTCTGGGGAAGTTGGAGGGGGGGGGGGGGGGGGGGGGGGGAACCAGCCCTTCTCAGACAACATCAGTGCCTGACCTTACAAATGTTCCTTTTACTAAATGGACACACTGAAATACTCTAAAATCTTGTAAAAGCCTGTGGAGGGTGTTATAGCTGCAGGGGAGGGGAGCAATTCCATATCATGGTCATGGTTTGGGAATGTTTTTTCCAAGAAGCTCATGGTATGGTGTTCACATACTTTTGAGTGTATAATATAAATGTTATGGCAACATTGGGGTTACTTAATTAATTTTGTAACTGGTCATTTTCTGACAGATCAGTTAATTGGACTGAATGACTAAATGACTGAAACACAAGTTCTTTGTCCAAAAAAAGTAAGGTCATTACTGGAATCACCCAGGTTCCACAAAGATTTCAATTTTTCATGATTACATTCCCGAAAAAAAGAATACGTATGAATAGTATCACATTTATTTGGGAAAATATGCAAAATTAAAAAAAAGAAAAAAGAAAATCAAAGCTGTGAATCCAAAATTGAGTTTCTAATCAACCTTAAAACATTCTGCACCAAAATCTTTTAATTTCAGTTTTAGCTGCTGATTCATCAGCTACAAAGGAATGAGAGAATGAGAAGGAAAATAAATTCTTATGATCCAAGTGAGAGAAAAAGGAAGTGAGGAATGTGAGGTAGGAAGCATGAAAAATCTGTCTGAATTTAGCAAAGCTAATTTTAGTCCCAGCGGAGGAGGTTTACATAAGAAATGCTAGAGTGTGAGAAAAAACAAAAATTGAGAAATAATTGTCTAGCAGCACTTGAATGGCTGAGTGTTGCCAGAGCCAGCAGAACCACTGGATCCATCAGCATGCTCCAAAACAAAGTCAAGTGCAGTCACGCAGCGGTATGGAAACCATTTATTCATGGGTGGTACCTTACTATATTAAACTCAAGTAGGAAGCTACTATACGATCAGTGGCAAAAAGTCAAAAGTGTACATACACTTAGGGATGTTTATAACATACAGTAAAACTTAGTCAGGATTTGATTCTTGAGTTTGAGTTCCATCTGTGCCACCAACCAAACAAGGCCAAATGTTATAAAGACAGTTACACCACCACCTGCTATGTCTCATAGTTATTTCTTTGTATTCATGAACTCCTTCATTCTAATCAAATTTACTAAAGAAAGAACAGTGCCATAGGGAGAAGCAATTTGCTTAAATAATACAATTTAGCAGCAATTCAGAACCCCTCCCCTTCTGTTCCAACTTCCTGTGTAAAGGGTTTTCTTTTTTGTGAACTTACTCTATAACCCCACTCGAATGCCAGTCTGGACACTCCCCTATCCCACAGAGCGGTGGAATAAAATCCCTGCTAATCAGTAGTCCAGGCCCCCTTCGCTCGGTTCCTCTGAACAATAGAACACTGACAGAATGTAGTGAAGTGCTATGCTGCCCTCCCCCGGGCTGCTCAACTTCCTGTGAATTAATAACATTTTCTATTTCTGGCCTCGCCTACAAAACATGGGGACTCGAAATAATTCTGATTAGTCCTTATCATTCAAAGTGAGGCGTAAAGCAGTGCCAGTTTAATCAATCTACCTGCATTAAAACCAGATGGCAATCTTTGCTAAAAAGCTCAAATTGGATTGCGGTTTGTACTTTCATGCAAGACAATCATAAAAACATAGGTTCAATGACCACAGAATCACATGTCCCAGTCCACTGAGTACATCATATTTTAACCCTGTATCAAAATTAAGCATTATCCACTAAGACTCATTGCTGACATGTTGGCAAAGAAACGTTGTACAAAGTACTAAATGCAGGATGTCAGTAGTTCTGGAGCTGACCAGAAGTTATTTTGGTCAGCTATATGTCATTTGTGTAAAAGTGGTTCTGGTATTGTTGGTACAACCTGTCAAAAAGGATAAGTGAGATTTATTTCAGCTTTCAGACCAGAGTGAGAATTTCTACCTGCTTCACTAAACATTTCTGTTCTATCAAATCAATAAGTAATGCAATACCAAACCTTCCACTGTACACAGGAATGCTAAAAGTGTTATCACTGTTTTTAAATGCATTAACCTGGTCAGAATTGCAATAGGTTTGGAGCATTTCTAGGAAACACCTGGCACAACGCTGGAATACAACCTGGACATGTTGCTAGAACACACCCACTCTCCCATTCATTCATACTAAAGTAACCACTTCATCTATTGGCAGGTATTTTTTAATAATCTTTGGCATTTTTTTTTTTACTTCCTACTAAGTAATTTGTATTTCTACATTGCAATTCCTCTATCCAGATGCTGCCTAAGCAGGGTCTCAGCTTAGCACATACCTTTTCCAGCCCTCCCTACATTGAGCTCTAACACAAGTTTCACATTATGCACACGGTAGGATATTGGATATGACTAGATCAATAGAAAAAAATGCAAAAGAAAAAAAATCAGTGGGTCATGTTTATATTATTGCACAATTTTTTGAATTTAAACTCTGGAGACATTTAAACCGTTTAAATTCTACTAAAATCTGTAGAATTCTTTTTGCACACCTGTTCAAAAATATAATAACTTTATTTGTTGCTCATTAAGTTTTGTATCTTATCCCTGACGTTAATGTAATCAATAGTAACAAGTTTTGGGTACACTGGGTGGGTTAAAAGTAAAAATAGAATGTAAAAATCCTGCCAGAAAGTAGCTACCAAGAGTAGATACGAAGTAGATAGCACTGGTGTTACCAACCAGAATGTAACATGTTTGGAACGTTATAAATAAGTGGATATTATGTATTGCTGGTAGCAAAAGAATCACAATTTAAACACAGCGTGTGAAGGTCGTGTTTGTCGGGGACACGTTTTCGTGTAGAAGCAGCACTTTAACGACGTTCCCTAACTCATTCACTGATCCCTATCCGTTAAGTGGTCCTGCCCACGGTGACACTCTCTCCTACAGTGGACGAGCGCTTACAGCAGGACGTTGGATTGTTCCTGGGTATTTTTATTATATCTGCCTGAAATGAGATTTTTGCTTTAAAACCGACGGACCAGATTCGCCCCAAAATGACGGTGGATTTTGAAGACTGCCTGAAAGATTCACCCCGGTTTAGGTATGCACAGATTTATTCAGTTTCGCTTCAGCTGTGTTGCTGGTGATCCCGTTTATCTATCAGGGTGACATTACATAGCGGTTTAAGCAGTTTCCTTGGTGATTAGGCAAAAAAAAAAAAAAATCATATGTTAACAGCATCTGTGCAAACTGCCATTTTATATCTGATTTCCATTGTCTGTTTTACTGTGTCCTTGTATTTCGCTTCACCCCCTTAAATCTATCAGCCGCGTTGGATACATTTTGGAGGGATGTTCAGTGTGACGAACATTCACGGTTTCATAGGGTACACGAGCAAATACTTTCATGCTACAGACCAGTTCGGTGCATTCTTAAGTAACAAAATGCGGCACATGTAACAGTAAATTTACATTTAAATTCGGAATGGGATTAATTAATTAAGTCTTGGCTAAGTGCTGTACTAATCCAATCTACTAGTCTTATTAAGTCTGTTATGAGTGCTGTACTTCAACAACCTGTAGTCCCCTGTTTAATACAATGACACATTATCTTTGATTTACGCGCATTTGAACGCACCATTAATATTACTTTTGAATTTTGAATTTTAACGGTTTCTAACGGAAACTGAAAATTCTGACTGAAATCTTGCAACTACTCTTACAAAGAAACTAAAGAAGAAAATCTGTAAAAACTCGTATTTTTTGTAATACTGTTTGCTATAGCAGCCGTTTATTAACTGTATTACATATTAAATGTTCGGCTACCAGAAAAAAACCTGTTTGGTATAACGGTAAGACCATGGTGGTTGTTGGCAGAGCTAACACACTGGCATTTTAGTGTATTTGGCAGCCAAGGCTAATGCTGCAGTTCGTGCCAGTTCACAGCAGGTGGCTGTATGACAGGAAAATATGGATGAACAAATTTCATATAGACAGGAAACTGAAGAACATAAGAAAGAATATAAGAAATTACATTTTCTTCACTCACTTAACTTAAAAAGAGCAACCACGTGATCAGTTATCTCAATGCTTAAAGATCATTATATTGCAGGTAGAATATTGATATTACTATGGCCATTATAGCAGTCAGGGTTGCTAGACTTCCAACTTTTGAGTGGACATTTGGGTACTTTAACTCCCTGCCCTTGAATAAGGACAAAAATAGGGTTCCAGAGGTAAAACTATGCTATTTTATAATAGCACAGTATAAAGGTGAGTAGTTATGTTTAAACACCTGAAACTTTTCATTGTGAGGCTGGGTCACTGACATTGTTTTAATGTTATGTGTGGAATATTTCAAACCAAACACTTTAAACGAGAAAAGTTAAGTTTTTATCCGTATTGGGTATTACCTGATGGTCAAGCAGTGATGATGCGGTTGCGAACCTACGTAATCTCTGCTGGTTCTGGGTATGGTTTATATTAAGTATATACCAAGCCAATATAGTGTATTGCAATCAGTACATGTACTTGCCTAAAACCCTGTAATGGAGCTGACAGAACACACATTAACCATGTAAACATAGGATTTAAATTTAAAGTATACCATGATAATGCTGTAAACGTTTTGCTGTGCAGAGAGTCGTCAGCACTGTGGGGATGCCAGTACTTTATAGATTGTTTTAGAAAATAGGCTACTTCAGTTTTTTATAATATTACAGATTTTGTTAGATGTTATTGTGAATATACATTTTATTTGGTTGTTTACAGTCTTAGACTTTGACATACTGTTGGCTGAATTCCAGATAAAGACAGTAAATAAATGTTTAAAACATTTGGCACAAATGGCATGCAGAGTCTGTGGGAATCCTATTCACTGAATGCTTGGACATGCTGGACTGTGATTTGTGCAACAGCATGTCACTTGAAGAAGAATTGTTCAACGTTGTAGCTGACTGAGTCCAGCCTCAGCACATTTCTGTATAGATTTTTACATTGTTAATGGAAAAAACCTAAATATGTGGAAGAATGGCTGGTATCTATAGATGTTTATTAGAAACAGAATGCCTGAATAGCCAGCAAAACCTAAATGACCCCCTTCTCTAGTGCTCCAGTGACACAGAGGGAGGACTACTTACAGGAGGTAAAAAAAAAAACATGGATGGAAGGAACGCTGGGAGTCCCACGGACTGTCTCTGTCGGTGCTGCACACATCTTGCTACAGAGGTTAGATAAATAAAGGATGCATTCCTTTGCAGCCACATCCCCTCCACACAGCCAGTTTAACTCCCAGTACGCTCTGCGTGTGTGTGTGAAAAGATACAGTGAGAGTGAATGTCGTGAGAATGTATACGAGCAAGCAGATATGATCTCTGCTCCAAATCAAAGACTTCCAGACTTGCTAGGCCTAATGGCTACCATCTGGCTTTGTGTCTAAATACTGAGTGAAAGGTATTTACAGAAGACCTCTCTTGTTTATATGTAAAAAGGACCTTTAAAATAGAGGGAAATGTCCTTATTGTCCGTTAAACTATTTTCACCTAGTGCTCTTTGCTATTTGATATTTGAGCACGGTAAGAGCTGACTATTGCTGCTTTATCACCAGGCAGTGATATATTTCTTAAAGCTGTGATTGTTTTGCTTTTAAGTTTTATTTTACCTACCTAAATTCGGTTCACTGTCTTGTCAGGGAATCAGGAGTACTTATCAGGGATTTACAGACATGACTGAAAATATAGATACCTTTCTATTTTATTGAAATAAAACTCCCAAACGTGCATTAACTACTAAAAGTGTTTAAATGAAAACATTTTTATATTATCCATATACTGTATGTGGGTCTCTGGTTTGAACAAGAACAAAGTCATTTTATTTTATTGTTGAATTGTAGATTTAAACACAGCTTGGAAATTATTATTGGTACCTACTGAAACATTTGGGAAATAATTACAGTGAGGTGACAGTTTAATCAGAATGTTCTGTTTTAATTAGTCGTACCGTCTTAATTAGTATTTTAACTCTAAAAATCCTTATGCAGCCAGTTTAAAAAGGAAAATAATCATCTTGCTGTTTTATGCCACTGTAAATATAACTTTATTAGCAGCAAACAGAAGGAAAAGCAGCAGTGTTCTGAATAGACAGAAAGAAAGGTACCTGCCAAGCATGTTCAGCGTAAAGGTTACAACACCATTTATTAATAAATTTTTGAGGCATTCATTTATGGCAGGTAAAGAATTTGAAGTCTGTTGAAGCCACCTGACCACCCATTCCATTGTTTCTGTCTGATGCCTGCTCTTTCAGTAATAAAGAAATCAATCATAAAGTAACAAGACATGAGCTGGAGTTGTACTGACAGTTTCCAAAAGAAATGTCCACTGTGCCACGTGCACCAGCCTGTGGCCTTGTCTGAGCTATTTCTAGTCATATGATGGTGCTCTTAAATTGTGGCTATTTTTGCAGAACCAAAAGACTCTTGGTGACAGCATGCAGTTAAAATAGGCTACTTGTGGTGGAAAATTAAATATGAGCCTGGTGTAATATGTTTTTGCAGAAGTTAAATCTATCAAGCTGAAGTCTGTCTTGTTTATTTTGCTGGTAATTCTATAATGCAGTTATTTCTGCTGACTGCGTCCTTGTGAATTTGATCCACATTAGCTTGCTTAGTCATAAATAGAAATTTTTTTTACAAGTATAAGACTTGGACATGGACATTATAACAGGTCCTAACTGTCAAGTATCCATTGCCAGTTGCTTTGAGGGTGTTTCCCACGTGTGACTGTCCTAAATCTTCTCTGGCAGAACATACCCATTGTTGCGATGCGTCATGGCTAAGCTGTCATACTTGCTCTTTTCACTGGAACTGAGTGGCTTCCCGCTTCTTTTTGTGCAGCTGCCGGATGTGTGGAGGCCTCCTTGCCGCAGGGCTCCTCACTGACTCATGGTCATGATACTCTGAGATGGAGGACACAAGATATTATGAAGGACACTCTTTGGAGATGCTGACTTTATAAAATGTCTTTTTGAATGTCTTTACTCATTTGATTGATTTGCTTGGGATTTTTTCCTTAAGTAATTCCTCAGCTCTAAATGAAAATGAAAGAGAGACCTGATCTTGTTTGCTAATTTCTTTGACTTTACACTTCTACTACACCTAATAATTAATGGACAAATCTAATGATGTGCATGTATGTGACAGCATCACACATCTGTACTCAATGACTAGTTGCACACCCCTAGTCTAGTTTACACTTACATTTATAGCATTTAGTTGATGCCTTTATCCAAAGTGACTTACATTTGGGACTGAATACAATGCAAGAAATCAAAGGCTAATAGCCTCAGGGGCCCAAAAGTGACAATTTGGTGGTGAGGCTTGGATCATCAGATGACTAATCCAGTACTTGTATCGGCTGAGCATTAATATCATGGTCAATACTCGCTATTTGTTTTAGATCAATTTTTTGTAGATCCAGTCTACCGCTGTGTTTTATGCTGTGACGTGTGTGATTTTGTCATTGTCCTAAACCCTACCACTGTTGCCCCACTGAAGTTTTGCTTTCATTGACACTGTAAGTTTGAAAAATCTGGGCTGCTGTCAGGATACAGGCAATAATGGCAGAAATAAGCAACCCAGTAAATTAAATTGGTTCTTAGCACACTGCATAACAAATAAAATCTGAACTGAATGCAGCCAGAGCTCACTTTGTATGTGGTCCATCTTGTTGCTTCTGCTGTATTTCAAACTGACCTACTTCCTCTTTGTGGATTTGTGTTATTGTGCCTGTTCATCTTTGTAAATGAGGTTTCCTTGAAGTTGCACTTTGTGTGAAGAGAGCCAGTGACCAGGCTGTCAATCTGTGACAATCTCAATGTGACACAGACTCTGACTGACTGTTGTTTCTCAAAGCAATGTTTAATTTTCATGATCTCCTGGTCTTAAAGGAAGGTGAAAGTAAACTTAACACAATTCCAGTAACACGATCACAGCATGGTTAAAAGAATGGAATGTTTAGTACAGTAGTATGTATTTAAGACTAATTATGACATTCAGGAGACATTCATTTAGGATACTGTACGTAATCTATGAGGCACAGTGGCACAGCAGGTAGTGTGGACCCACACAGCGACATTCACTTTCATTCAAATTTCATGTTCTTTTATGGATGTGGATTTTTGGAGATAAAGTCTATTATGTTTGTACGTAATAATCCTGGATGTGTTTGCATTAGGAGTGGAAACAGTACAGTTAGGCAAAACTTCTTTGGAAGTCAAGAAATTGCTCCTTTGCCAGTTGGTACTGATGGCCAGGTTTCTTTCTTTGCAGTCCAGTGCATCAGACGATTTGACCCAGATTTAAAAGAAACTGCTTTGCAAGAAGCAGAGTCTACTTCAGAGAGGCTGAGCAGGCCAGGAGGATTAAAGTGTAGGCTCAGCTGTATTGCTCAGGATCTGAGAAAATCATCTTATCAGTTTTCTCTTTGATATGAAATTCCACTTAAATGTGGAAAAAGATATTATTTGAAGCTGTATGGTCTGGTTGTTAAACCCAATTCAGTTTTTAACACTTTCAGAAATTAAATGGTCTAGAAATGCTGATACAAGTCATCACAGGTTTGTGGTAAAATGTTGATGCATATTTCAAAAAGAAAATCCTCTAGTTTTCTTTGGCATGAAGAAGGTGACAGTAGACTGTGCAATAGTCTCAAATATATTACTTATATACACCGATGAGGCGTAACATGACCACTGATAGGTGAAGTGAATAACACTGATTATCTCTTCATCACGGCACCTGTTAGTGGGGGGGATATATTAGGCAGCAAGTGAACATTTTATCCTCAGAGTTGATGTTAGAAGCAGGAAAAATGGACAAGCGTAAGGATTTGAGCGAATTTGACAAGGGCCAAATTGTGATGGCTAGAAAACTGCAGCTCTTGTGGGGTGTGTCCCAGTCTGCAGTGGTCAGTATCTATCAAAAGTGGTCCAAGGAAGGAACAGTGGTAAACCGGCGACAGGGTCATGGGCGGCCAAGGCTCATTGATGCTTGTGGGGAGCGAAGGCTGGTCTGATCCAACGGACGAGCTACTGTAGCTCAAATTGCTAAAGAAGTTAATGCTGGTAATGATAGAAAGGTGCCAGAAAACACAGTGCATCACAGTTTTTTGCGTATGGGACAGCAAAAGGGGGGCAATATTAGGAAAGTGGTCATAATGTTATGCCTGATTGGTGTATTACACATATATTACTTAACACTTGAAGCTCATACTATTATTGATTTACCACCATGCTTAACAGCTGGTAGCAAACATTGTGAGTAGAAAGCATGTTTGACTTCATTAATACATGAATCAGTCCAGATATAGGAAACATGGTGAAAGTTGATTAGACCATATTAAATGTTTTTGCCACTGCTCAGGGGTCCATTGAAGTGCTTATTCGTTTTTGTGGTTTATTGTGTGGTTGCATTTAGGGGTGTTTTGCAACTTTACTTTGAAGTGCTTTCTATCCATGTGACCAAAGTTCCTCTTTGCTAATGTCATTTGTGATCACTGTTCCTCTTTGCTTGTACCTTTTGCTTATGTATTACCTGGATTACCTGGAGGCTCTCCCCTTTCAAACATAAAAAAACTTTTACCTTTTTTATTATTGCCACTTACATTTTGGCCTCTGTGGAACTCATATCTCACGTAAAATGACTAATTATCAGAGCTCTTGTGAAGCTAATACATGTTGTAAATTAACGATGCACCCAGTAGAATCTTTTTATGTATAGCTTCACTATAAAGAACAAAGTACAAAGACCCACATTATAATTATTGTGTTTCAGTCACAACTATTGGTAACAGGTGTAATAAATCAAATTCTGCAGTTTAGAGAAGGCCCTTTACTGTTCCAGCATAAATGTGCCCCTTTGCACAAAGCAAGGTAAAAACAAAGACATGAAGAAAAGCTGGGTTTAAGGAAACTTCAATGGCCTGCACAGAGCCCTGACCTTAACATCACCTAACAGCTTTGGAATTAATTTGAACATTAATTAATTGATGCTTTCTACTAAATTCCCACAGACATACTCCAAAGTCTTGTGAGAAGCATTGACAAAAGAGAAAAAATCACACAGAAGTCATATAGCCCAAATACTTTGGCTATATAGTGTATCTTTGTCAGTAGGATTTAATCATTCAAGTTTTTATGTGGTGTTTCTGTTTTTATCTGTTTTTATTCACCACCTGTACATTACATCGCTTGAAAAACAAGATGTTACATGGAAATCTTAGGTTGTGTCTCATTAAAAGGCTGCACATGTGAAGGACACAAATCCAGGACATTGTCAGTAAAGGTCTACTCTTAACTCTTATTTTTTGTGTTTTAATATATTTTTATGTACATGGCTGGGATGGTGTTAAAGTAATCTTTACACCATTGCAAAGCCCAGTGAGAGATGTCAGAATCTTTAAGTGACTCCAAAAACCCTGGCAATGATGTCATTTTGCCTTTTGTTGAGGTGGCTTGGCTGTCTTTCCTGTTTCTTTGCTGCTCAACAGCCGATCCATTCACACAAAGCCATATTCTGAGCAGCCTGCTAATTCATCATCATAGAACCTGTTGCATCCTGATAAAGGGTCCCTCAGGAACAGCCAGGACATTTTATAGGGCCAATTGGTCAGTGAAGTGGTTCATTTATTTAAATGTAGGACATGTGACTCATACAGTTTTCTCCAGATTATTATTCATTTGCATTGAAAAGTCGCATTAGGAGGATTACCGAGCATCTGCTTTTACCATGGAAGTCTTGCAGCTTTTTACCACCCATGTTTAAACAATTTACATCTTTTTGTTCTTTGGTTTTGTTTTGTTTGTAGAGCTAGGTTAGTTTAGAGTAATGGACTTGCCATCTGATCTCAGTTTTATTAAGCTATTGGATTACTCTGGCTGCTAGAATTAAATCTAATTTTACCCCTGTTCTAAATCAGAAACAGCCATCTGCCAGCTTCGATAAATCTGCTGTAGCTTTTTGTTGAACTACATCAAAAGTCTTTCTTTTTGTCTGTGGAGCCTTATGTCTTGTTAATGAGTATCACAATTGTTTTTTATTTCTGAAAAAAACAACAACCTGGAAGTCTGAAAAAACACCATTTGTGTCACAATGTCACCCAGTAGTTTTACTCTACATGACTTTAAATGCTAGGTGACAATGTTTTTTTGTTTCTATTTTGGTGACAATGCAAAAATGTGTATTACCTGTCTCTAATGCATAATAACTCGCTTGTTGTTGAAGGACAAAGTGTGTGTGATGTTTAGCAGCAGTTCCCGTGACAATTGGAGGAACATCTGGTTGTTCCCAAAGCTTTTATTCATTGTGTACTATTTTCCTTTATATACATTTCTCGTATAAACTAAAGCCTTGCAGAAATAAATTGCTTGAATGACTTCAGATGATGCCTCCTTTAGGTCCTTGCTAAATAGATCATATCTAAATAGATCATATCAAATTTATTTGGTTTTTTAAGAAAACTGCTACAGCAGGAAAGACATCAAATCTCAATGAGCTGGAGAAGAATGGCCAAAGATTTCAGAGAGGTGTCAGGCTTGTTAGGACTTACTGAAATTGCTGATACTATAGAGACAGAATGCCATTGGAACCACCCAAATAGGCATTTAAAATATACAATACTTTTGGGTAGGATGTACTGATCCTACAATATCTGTAATAAGGGGGATACTAGTCTAAAGCACATGATTGATATTGGAACAGTGTGGGGGGTTAAGGTAAGATTTTGATCTACGTAGGTGAACAAAGCCATCAGCACGTTTTTAATAGTTTACATAACTCTCTAGCACACATTCAGTGTAATTACTGTGACAATGTCTGTTTCTGATATTGAAGGTTTGATATTGGCCTTTACTTCAAGATTTTATATCGATAACATACAGAATCACCTTTGCCAAGTTTTTGATGGGTTACTCGCCATAAGTGCTACACTACGAATGTTTTCTTAGCAGGATTTCTTGTGAAGCTTTATGCATCTGGTTTACATTTAAAGAAAAATTTATTTTATGATTCAGGCAGAAAGAACGTAACTGGTAAACTTGAGATTTGTACCACAGCTGTCTAATGTAACATAGTGAAATCCTTCTCTTTAGTCACCATGACCAAAGTCAGATGTATGCTTGCCATTGGGAGTACAGGTGTGTAAACATCCACACATCACATTCCCCAAATTCACTGTCATGCAGATTCCCTCTTGGATCTGAACTGGAGAAGTCCCTGATGATCTGGAGATCATAAACCCCAGCTTTAGATCTTTCTCTGAATCAACGGGAAAGGTCAAATTCATTTTCCAGCACTCAGACTGAGCTTCCTCATCACGCAATCAAAACACATTTAATTGAATTCATATTTTCGACAGAATGGGAAGCAGACAAATCTGGTTTTATTATCACATCCGCATCTTTGTTCAGTAGTTCTTCTTCCACATTTTGTTCCTCCTTTAGCAGAATTGTGAATCTGAATCATATAGTTCAGTCATTAACTGTGCCTCTGGTGCTGGTGATGTTTGCTGATTCACATGTGCAGAAGCATCTGGTTCTGATTTGGCCCAACCTGCGCTTTCTCTTTTTCCATCTCCCAGCAGGCTCCGGGGCGGCCCTCTGCTTCACTGAGCATTTGTGCTGACTGAAATATTAACATGGGCCTAATGCTGTCGCCAGAAGGGAGGGTGTGTACATAGATGTGTTTGGACTGTAAGAACTGACCTCATGACAATATGGACTGAATCAGACTTCACTGTGTTTATATTGAATGGTATCTAAGTGAATCAGATCTTATACGTAAATAACGGTAAGCAATGATAAACACAGCATTAGTAGTGATCCGACAGCCACTTTCACCTGATGATTAATGAATGGTGGTGTAACACTGCAAATGAAGATGCCAAGTTTATTTTTTCCAGACCTCTGGTTGGAAAAGTGTGGTGGTGGTCTGGACACAAATTAACCATCAATCACTTTATAACGCCCCATGCGCACAAGACATCCCCAGGTTCTGTGCCAGCTTTCCTCACTGTCGGTGGCATCCTGTAGTTACAGTGTTGTTATTGCTGTGGTCTCAGGAGACTCTGTGGTTTGCATTGGTGCTCAACGATGCATGAATAAAGTTCCTTAGACATTATGGTGGTCTGTTTGGTGTGCCTTGGCCCGTACACAGCTATGAAGGCCATTTTCTCCCAGTTATTCATTATTCAAACAGCATTCTTTCCAAGACACATGCACAGATAGGATGTCTTGATCATAACCAGATTATTTTTTACCACTTTAAATAAGTCAAATCAGTAAAGGAGATTCAGACAGCCTACACATGTGGGCTATGTCAGAGCCAAAACCAGTAGTTCAGTTGAATAATAAAAAGCCAAACAGCCTGTAGCATATAAAAGCTAGACCAAACATATTCTTACATTAACGGAGGCGTGGATTTGGGGTGCTGCTGGATTGAAGGTTCTACAAAGCTTGTATTAGCAGCAATGTTTTCACCCCAGTCTTTTCCTTCGGATCATTAGATGCAAAGCACCTAATAAACCTGGCTTGTAACTCTCTCACTCTCTTTCTCTCTCTCTCCTACCTACTCACAGTGTCTGGACTCATACTGGTGCTTCACATCAGTGACATTGGGTGGTTTTTAATCATAAAAGCTGAATGTAACCAACAAACGCGAGCTTTCACATAATGGAGCAAATGTTATATGTCTGAAAAGTTAAGTCTAACTGCACAAGACCACAAGGTTGTAATTTAGAACAAATTTAGGACAGGTCATCATACATTTGGAGTGAACTATGCTACCTAAAGTCTGGTAAATATAGCTGAGGTCTTGCCCTGAAGTATGAAGTAGATCTATGCACTAAACATATATGAAATATTAAAACTGAAAGTTGAATTTCTCTGCACTAAATGCATTAGTTTGACTCTGTAAAAAGTCATTTTCCATCAAATCCTGGGCAATTTCCTTTTCACACTCAAATATCTGCTCATCTCCTCGGACTTTACTAAGGTCATTAGAGTGACTTTATCAGCATCCTGGCATGAATTGAACTGATGACGTCAAAGAGCAACAGTGAAAAGCAGCTTACGGAAACACCTGGGAAAGAAAGCTCTAATGTATATGACCTACAGTCTTTCCGTGTTTCTCCTCCCTCTCTTCTGGTATCTTTGTGTTTATTTTGGCCACCCATTGTTGTCTTTCATTCTTGGAGGTCTGTGATGATGAAAGGGTCACATATCTGTATTTGGTGAACGTGCAGTTTTAGACAGGATACCTTAAACTGTAGCTAACTAAGCTACAAATTGCTATACAGCTATATAGCTGTGCTATATAGCTTGCCCAGATTAATATTTTATTTCCCAAAAACATAAGAAACAATGCTTAATAGTAAAAAACAAACAAACACAAGGTTACATTATTTAATATAATATAAGAATTTAATAATTAACCTATATGGCCAAAACTATGTAAACATTCTTTGTAATTTCTGAGTTCAGAAGTTTCAGTCGCATTCTTTGCTAACAGATGTATAAAATCAATGATATAAAATAATTAAAAATATTTTTTTTCATACATCGCAAAACATACATACAGCAAATACTGTATCTTTAAGAAGAATGCCATTTGTCAAATGTACATTTATACATGTACAGTATAATGAATTGCTTTTTCTGCATATCCAATCTTTCTTGAAAGCTGGGGTCAGAGCGCATGGTCAGCCATTGTACAGCGCTCCTGGAGCAGACAGAGTTAAGGGCCGAGCTCAAGGGCCTAAAAGTGGCTGTATAACAGAGGCTGGATGTGAACCGATATTCTTTTGAGCGATAACCCAAACTAGACTACTACTGTACTATAACAATGTCCTGTCGATTAATGTTAAACACACATCCTTTCATTGTGAGTATAAATGTAGGGTTAGTTTTACTACGTGTAGTAAGAAACTGCCCAATGCTGAGTATGTTCCATTTCAACAAATGCACATGTTTCAATATTGCAGTAGAAACTGGTGGATCAATTGCACAGACATATTGCTCCTATAGGACTTTTTCTTTTGACAGTTGTGCATAAGTAAGCATAATAAAGCTCCCTGCTATGTTTTTGGCTTAGCCATCTAACCTACAAGTGAGTGTAGACCACAAAAATGCTAACACTCCACATTGTTGTTCTTTTGGAACTTACAGCAGTGCTTGTATTTCCATTTCCCACTTAACAGTAATACCAAAATATCAAAGGAATAAAACTAAATCTACCCTACAGTGCTGTAAAAAAGTCATTTCCTGTCTGCCAGTTTTGCTAATTGAACCCAGTCAGGCTTAATTTTAGCCATCACTGTAAAATAGAAATCTTACTCATCTTAAACTTTACTGACAGTCCAGCATTTACCTACGTTTTAACATTAAAACTAAGCCTGGATCTGGGAAATATTGAGGAATTAAGCAAGATATGCAAGCACAGAATCAAGAGTAAATTTTGAAGTGGTGACTCAAACCCAGTAGTGATGTTAAGATAAGAACTGTATTGTAAGAGCTGTTTGGTGTCTGATTTGAAGCACTGAATGGCGAACTGAATTTTCCTAAATGGTTTATGGATGGTTGCAGTCATAAAGATGTTGCTGCCAGTTGTTTGGCTAAGGGACTGATTATGTTTTTACATTGATCATATGAGTGTTGAAGAACTTTGCTCCTAAGATTAAACAAAATTGTGTTTTTACTATTTAATTTTTTGTATGATAATTCTATCGTCATGTTTTGTTTATTGATCCGAAATGATTCAGGTTGACGGATGTGCATTAAAAGAAGGGGGCAATTACTTTTTCCTCACACTGCATACATCATAGCATGGTAATTATATTTAGCTTGGAGAAATGGGGCATTGTGTGGGGTCTTTCTCACAGCCTCCTCATTTCTTCACTGACATTTTTGCGTGCTGCAGTCATGATGGACCACCCAGTACTAAGAGCTAGCCAAGTCGTCCTGCATACTGTACACTCTTCTGCTCTTCCTTTCTTTGCTTATATAGGTTGATAACACCCTTCCACTTCCTACATTCGATTAAGAATGCTACATTTCTGTCTGTGTTCTCATCACTTGTTATCAGTGGGATGTTTCTCTGACGCAGATAAATTGTATACGTTTTACAGGAATGCGAGGGAACAATATACAGCAAAAGGTCTGCAGACACGACACCCAAACATCTCTTTTAAAACTATGGGTATAGTACAGATTGAGCATTTGCTGTTTCTGCTTATCCAAATGACTGTGGGGATTCGTTTCCATTTAGCTACTAGAGTTCAGGCACTGATTTTGGGCTCACTGAACTGGTTCTCTCCTGGCATTCAAGTTCACCTCTAAAGTCTTGGATAGGATTGCAGTCATGACTGGATGGAACCATTCTGGATAAAACCAGACCTACCACAGCCTTGATCAGGATAAAGCGGTCGATGACAAAGAATTGAAATGAAAAATATTCAGCACTGCTACTGTCGGCAAGTGATTTATTTTTGGGATTTACTCATATGAGGAGCAGAATAATAAATAAGCTCACCTCTGTCACTGAAGTGCTAATTACACATACAGGCTTCTGTGGATAAGTGCATGTCTGTGGTGAAGACGTGTTACTGTGGTTCCTGTAAAAAAATAAAACTTGGTACTTTGTCTACAAATTTTGAAAGATTAAACACTGGTGTATTGCAAATAAAAAATGCTGGATAGTATAGAGCCCTGCTAAAAGCTGTGTATTATTAATCATGTCATTGTTATGCAGGGGACGTGTGCTAACTACCCTCTCCATGGAGCTGCTCAATAGCTGGGACTGAATGCATGAAAGCACAGTGCTGTCTGAGTGAACTGAAAGGGTTAATCTCACCAACCACATCCTGCTCATGCCAGCTTTTGTTGGACCCTGATGCTCTGTGTTTGTGTGAAGTGTCTGTTCCTTTGGGAATGTGGACTCATTACAGAGACTCAACAATAAAGCAAGTCTGTTCAGTCTTTAAGTAAATTAACCCGAAAGCCATGCAGCTTTTGCATTGAAAACACATATTTTGTACTGCTATTTAAGATTATCCAGTGGTTAAGAAATTATCAAGTGCAAAATGAGTTGATGTTGATTAAATCTTATTCTTTAGTTGTACGTTATAATGGACCATGTATGAAGTATGCGAGTTAACAGAACATAGAGCAATGGAAAGTCAAACCAATGCCGTCTGCCAGGTTTCCAACCCATCTTTCCTCAGATGCATCCATCTGTATTTACAGAACCTAGCCTGGGCTAATGAGGACAACACTACACTAATGAAGCATCTGCTAGAGAATACCAAGCTGCTCTGTCGTCTGGTGAAAACTCTGAGGAGATTTTTTGTTCATTTGCTGAGCCTTAATTTGTGCTATTACATTTGTACAGTTAACTTGCTAGATAATAATGTTCACTCTTACTATAAGTCATTTACTATTACATGTAAGTCATTGCTATTACAAGGTTCCATTGAGTGATCACTTGCTGACGGGTTATCTCCGCTGAGTGATACCAGTCCCTGGGGAATGAGCCATGTCCCACGCTTGGTCTTCCACTAACTGCTTATCTTTGCTTGTTGTAACAACTTCAAAAAGAGAGTCATGCAGTGGAAGATTTGATTAGTATATGACATTAGTATATTAGACAAATAATGTCCACCATGTGTCTTCCAAAGTTCTTTAATGTCATTTATCTACATACATTTTAAATATTACAGTACATGGAACAGTGATGCCTTGACTAGGTTGGAAACCCAAACTTTCCATCACGGGTGACACTGTCCGTAGTCAAGCAAGTTTTCACATTCCAATGAGCCTAGGAGCTGCTATGCAAGAAGGAAGTCCCTGTTCAAGCATTTTCTTTGTTCAGGTTATCAGCAGCAAACTTCATTTGAGCTTTGAGGTGATTTAAAACGGGTTCTTCTACAAGCCCTGTCTCAGTCAGAAAAAAGAACATTTGCAGAAACTGAAATCTCCACAATTAAATACATGTCCCTTACAAGTGTATATAAATATTGGACTTTAGTAATTTGCTTTACATCCATTTACTAGCTCTTTATGCTGCATTAAATCAGTAGCATTTGGATTAAAACACTATTGTAGCTACCTAAACATTCAAAGCAGCAAGTCAAAATAATCAGTTTGTCCTCCATCTCAAATGAGTAAATGAGATGTTTCACACCAGAAACTCATGTTTTGTATCATACTCGGGTCCAAGCCGGACGTTTAAGGTGTTTACAATGTTATAGATAAACCATCAGGGGTCTGGCAGACACAAACATGGTGGACTTCTATGCTAAACCACCCTTGTATGGTCAGGAAGTAAAATAATTAGAACTAAGTAAATAATTGTACAAAAAATACAAAGAATATTTTAAACTAGACAGTTCTTCAACCCAGTGCAGCTTTAAATAAAGAACAGGATATGGTTTTTGTTACTCTCTTACATCTCTCACGATTCTTCCATCAAATCTGATGCCAGGACGACCACGTTTTATAAATATCTGTAGGGCTTAGTGTAATACGGACTGTTCAGTATTACAGTCAGACTGTGGCTGATTATACCAAAGAATGTCTGGCAATTCTGCAGCACTAACCACAACTGAACAAAATCAAATCAAAGACATTTGAAACACAAACAATAAAATAACAGAAAAATGAAGAGAGGAATGAGAAGTGTAATGCTAAACCATGGACTAAAAATAAAACGGCTTGGAAGTTTTGGGTGTAATACAAGCCTTTGCTGGAAATGTCTAGTTCAGATTCCCAGAAATAGTAACAGGTTTGCCAGATTGTAAGTGAAAGTAGTGCGGAGGGGGGCATCTGCACCCTTAGAACAGGAATTATAATAGCTTGCTTAGTAATGCAGTGTCACGCCATTGGATTGGAACTGTACGTTGATTCAGCTGGATAAAAATCAATTTATTTAATGACACCTGACTAAGTTGTTGTGGATCCTAAACACTTCCACTTCTTGATAATACCACTCAGTTGATTGTGGAATATATAGGAGGGAACAAATTTCACGAACAAATTTCATAACAGATAATATAAACTGCGTTGCACCCAGTGATACCAGTAAAACCGGACAGTAGGTCAAAGCTTACATGTAAACAATCTTGTTTTCTAAGCTGCCCTTAAGTGATTACTATTTTGAAGATTGTTTAGTCTGGCGTGACCTTAGATTAATTCTGGTCAGGAAAAAGGGGTTTACAATTGAAAATGTTGCCTGCATTGACATTTCTACCCGAGGAGAAACCTCAAATGTTCCATCTATACAGTACATTACAAACTGATGTGGAGGAATGCTTAAAATGCATCTAAAAGGAGTTTTCACACCCTGAGTATGATGCTTTCTTTAATGACTTTCTTTATTGATGAACATGTGAGTTTGTTATGTCTGCTAAATGTCTGGAAAAAGGGCGGGAGAACCTAGAATGTGCTAAGAATGTGTCTGTGTGTGCTGCTCTTTGTGTGTTTCTCACAGCTCCTGTGTAGTTTAATCCTGATCAGGATAAGACAGGGCAGGGGCAGCTGCTCTCTCTGCAGGGTTCAGAGGTCAGCTCTGAAAGGGTCATGCCCAAGCTTAAAGCTTCATTGGTCACAGCCAAATTGAGGGTGAATAATCGGTTCATTAATGGCCGAGTGGGGACTGGGTGCATTTTCTGTGGAACATGTTTGTGATTGTGATGGATTACAGAGCGTAATTAGCATTAGCATAAAGTACAGAAGTGATACTACTTTGGTACAGCATGTAAACAACACAGACATTTGGAGAAATGATATTGTGAAGTACTAGAACATTTCAGATAACAAGAAAGAGAGCTATTGCTTGATATTTAAAATAGTCTAACCTGTGTGTACTTTTGAGAGCCCGGCCATGACCATAATCTTGACCAAAGAGATATCTGAGGGATTGCAAAAGTAAACTAATTTAACCACAGACGTTTTAAGGCTTGCAAATGTTTTATTGCTGGAAGAGATTAATTCATAAATCAAGCAAAACACAGTTTTAAACTTTACCACACAATCTATTAAATAAATATCAGGCTTAGAAGTAGGTTTACAGTTTGACTCAGTTCTATCAGATGTGTTTCAGTTACATTTATGGCATTTGACAGATGCTTTTATCCAAAGCTACTTTTTAGAAGAAGAACGCCTTTAGAGAGGCGCCTTTAGGGTCAGAGCGCAGGGTCAGCCGTTGTACGGCCTCGCTCAAGGACCCAACAGTGGCTGCATGGCAGAGCCGGGATTCAAACTCTCAACCTTTGAATTAATAGCCCAAAGCTCTACCCACTACGCTACCACTGTCCTACTTACAGTTGTCCTACTTACAGTTGTAGCTAATTACAGTCTAGCAATTCAGGGTTTAGGACCTTGCTCAGGGATGGCAACAGTGGCAACTTGTTGTTGGTGTCCAGTACTATAGCCAGTGAGGTACCACTGCCCTGTTTCAATGCACTGGTATGCTTTAAAACCATTAGATACTGAGAACATTTGATAAATTTGACCAAAAGGAGTGCTGATGAGAAGAAGGAAAGGATTTAAAAATGAAATGTTTATGTGGAGAGAGAAGATTAACCAGGATTAAAGTTGAGTCCAGCACACTGGAATAAAAAAAAACGACTACTTATTCAGACTACTTTTACTCATCAGTAATGAAACAGCACTCTTACTGATGAATTGTATTCCAGTGGTGTTGGGTAACTGTCTTCTAAAATAAAGTTTAACTATTTTTGTCAGTGCCCGAATTTAAATAAATTATTGCACAGTTTCTAATGCTGCCAAACATTTTAAAGCCTTTTTTTTACCGTATCTAGTAATAAGCATACCACAAGTGGAAATAATGCCAAGACAATATCATTTTCACATTCTTGCCAATGCGAGGTCCGCCAAGAGCCATATTTTTTCCTTAGCTTTTTGTTTTCTCACAAATCACTGGAGCTGTGAGAATTTCCAGGACCCGTACAGTCTCCCTGACCTTCCCTGGTTTTTATTTCCCTCCAGCTGTGTATCAGACAATGAACACTGCACACACTGCAAGGATTATTCCATATCAGCCAGCTCGTAGCTTTATCAGCTGCACCAGGATGGCTTGCCTTGATACCAGAGGAAGGAAGTCATATTCACACTTTCTGCTTTTGCAGAGGTTTTGTCTTTATTGACATCATCGTTTTCCCTTCAGATCACATTTAAACATGTGTAAGCTAATATAATTGTATGATGTAATGTTTGGCTGTGGGTCGTTACATAAATACACATGAATGCCACTGGAATCATTCTAATCTAAATGTAATGTTTTAAACCTGCAATGCAATCACAATTTAGTGCTTCTTAAAGTCCCTTAGCACACTTGAGACTAAAGAGAAAAAGCTAAATTAGACCGCTCAGTTGAAATTAATATCTCAAAGAGGACAGCAGGAATGGATAGCCATTCATTCCACACACTTGCATGCATTAAACGACCCACAGCTCCAAACTATCATTTCCATTAAGTGTGCACAAGTGTACTCGGAATACTGCATCTGTCTCTCATGTACACATCTTCCATTCAACGAGACATTCACTGATGTCCATTATTAGTCCAGTTAGTCTGAATTTACTGGCCCTTATAATATGTCTGTGATCTGCCCTGATCTATCTATAAATGCCCTGATCTCTCTATATGGCCAAAATTTTATGTACTCCTGACCATGAGCTGGCTGGACATCCCATTCCATCCCTGGACATCCCAACAATAGGCAGTTAAATGAAGTAGGCTTTTCGTATGTTTTTGGAGTGTGCCTGTGAGTAATTTGTGCCTATTCAGTCAAAAGAGCATTTGTGAGGTCAGACACTGAAAGGCCTGTTTAACTATAAATCTGCCAGATGATCTTAAAGTTGTTAAGTGCGGTTGAGGTCAGGGCTGTGTGCAGAACACCTAGCAGGCAGCCGTGTTGAGTACTCACCAACTGTTGTCCAATCAGCCAATTTTAAAATAATAATTTTTCATAAAATGTATGATTTTTGCTGCTGTGTTTATTATGGGGCTTTAGTTCAGGTGTGTGTTTCAGTAGTACAGTATAACAGACATGCTCATCCAGTCCGGTTGTTGGCGGGAAGAAGTGTGTAACCAGTATTTAAAGTATTCCACCAGGTGTCTGAAGACATCGCTTCCCACTCACAGTGTGCATACGTACCTCTTTGTTTTCATTTGAACCCAGCGAATTCCTACTGGAAGCATTCTCAGCTGTCCTAATCTGTCTAGGAACTGAGTTCTGACTCTCTGCCAAAGCTCTCAGCAGCACACAGCTAATCAATATAAGAGGTAAAGCAATCTGTAAAACCACACGAACTGTGTGATCGATTTGAGCGTTCGCTTGGTGACCAATGCATTCTGCTTGAGCTGCACTTGACATGTCATCACTTATGTTAGCCTTGACATTCACATTCACCTTCACTTTGATCAATCGTACACATGACGGGGCTTCACAACCCATTCTGTAGTCTACTGTAAATGCGAAGTTATGAAAATTAAACATTTTAATACAGATGGAATAAACAGAGTGGCACAGTGGCATATGTAGGTAAGGTGAATTGATGTGTACGTGTGTGTTCGTCCTGTGATGGACTGGCGACCTGTCCGGGGTGTTTTCTACCTTTTGCCTAGTAAAATGGACCCACTGTGACCCTGACTAGGATAAAGCACCTTTAGTCTCGTTTGAGAATACATTTTTATTATCACCTACATTATCACATTAAAACATCATCACATGTGTTCTAGCAATTTTAATTATTCGCAGTCCTGTTTTATCATGGTTCTTGGATCTGAACACCTGGAAACATTTTCAATCAGCGTAAGGTGACAGTTTGGGTTTATTATCAACCTTGACAAGAGACTAGTGTTCCATGTAGTTTTTGATGAGTACAGTCTAACTAACCCTGTTTATATGGCCACAAAAAAAGGACCAGGTGTAAAGTGAACATTGCAACAGGAATTTTTAGACAACACCACCAAAGCAAGCTAAGTTGCTGTATGTATGTACTGTATTTGTTAGTTTTTTTTTAACAAAGAAGTAAAATTTTTTCCCAATCATTCACTTACAGAGAAAATGAGGGCAATTGTTTACATTGATTGCCATTAAAATACACTTTCCTTAAACCTGAACTCGTTGTATCTGTCAGTCTCTCTTCTGCTTTAATCGTGTTTTGTGTTGAGGAAAATGTAACAGAGAAGAACACAGAGTCAGACAGGCAAAGTTTGATCCCTCTCAGAAAGCTTGAGCAATAAAGTGGACACACTGGGGTGAAAGTGAAGTTGATTTTGGAGGGATCAGTGCGCAGTCAAGTGTGGAAAATGCATCATGAGCCATATAATAAGGATGACAGGACCTCCCTCCCTAAATTCATTCCTATAGTCTCACTGTTGATGCTCTGCATTCTACACCAGACAGCTGAGGCGTGGTGACTTACGTGTGTTTAATCGTGAGTCTAAGTGAGTCCAGCTGGCGTTTGCATGCCAGCAATTTCCTAATAACAACCCGTGGGAATGGAGTATGTGAAGTTTTTTCTTTTTCATACAAAATCTGTCTGCACATGAGAGCTGTTGTTTCGCTTTTATGAAGAAAGCACTGATGCATCATTGGATGGTGTGTTTAATAGGGGTTTCTGCGTTTACATGCACAGAATAATCAGATAATGGCAGAATTCTGATTATGGCTGAATAACTTTTGCACCTCAGTAGTGTTAATATGAGAAACCTCTTGAGTTTACATGATTTAGGCAGTAATCTGATTTCTCAGTGTAATTACCTGTACTAAAGCTGTTTACATTTTATTTTTAATATTTTTTACCTGATTTTATATTTTAGGGATCGCTAAAGTGGATCATTTTGACCTGCATACCTGGTCTGTCCTTGTTGATGCAGCCTTCCATATTTTTATCCAGGCTTGGGACTGGCACTGATAGAACACTGACAAGTGCAACTTCCAATGGCTAGTCTGTTTGCTTCAAGCCTCAGACATAGCCAATCATGTCTTTCTAGATGCCCAATAGGCTGTTGATATTCAAATCCATTATCTTAGTGGTACTGCGCTGCCGTATTTTACTGCTGCGTCACCCGAGTGCCTATGATTATTAAAATGCCAAGACATTGTAAGACATTGACGTGCAGTAATTGCTCTATATGACTTAAAACTGTTGTTTATTTCCAATGTAATGTAGAGAGTAATCACTAGTTTTTTAATTTAACTTGCCTAAAATTACTTTTAACTATTTGAATGATCATAGCAGAGCCATGTTGAGTGTATTGTTTTGTTTTTGCATATATATTACCGTATATGTATGTATTTTTTCATTTGCCCCATCTGACGTAACGTCACTGCTACACCAGTCTGCACTGGATTTTCAGAGAGCCGTACTGAACAGAGGTTCATGTGACCATGTGTTCCTCCTCTACTTACTTTGGTTCCTTGGCCAGACAGCAAGAGAAACACTATCTGACCGTCCCTCCCTCAGACACACTAATTGTGTTTGTGGAGCATAGAAGCACAACTGAGTTTTGAACTCAAAAGCTTGAACCCTCTGTAGTGGTGAGCTGGCATATTAGACAGTGCATCCTGATAATCAGTCCATGTGAGGTATATGTTTACGTCAACTTAAACATGACTTAATAGAAAACAGGAATATTTACACAAATATAACATTTATTCAAAAATATCTTTCATACCAATAAAACTGAAGAGCCTGAATGTCTGAGATGGTTGAACTGTAGAGATTTTACCCCGAGTGTCTATATGTAACCCAATGTTTTTAAAATGTTCCGTTATATAAAAATATGGGGTACAATTTGGGCGTGCTGCTGACTCGGTGCATTTTCGGGTTTATTATTTTTTAAATGATTAAAAATAGGTTGTAAATAAGAAATGCTGTATACATAACTGTTTCTTGTTATAATGACATGTACACCAACCACAAATGAGTAAGAATAAGTGAGAGTACAGGGAAGGAACCCCCCCCCCAAGCACATTTATCCTCCTGTTCAGACAGAGAAAGAACTAAAGACTCAATTAGGCCAATAAAGCAATCAATAATCAGCCCGATGGCGTCATGTCTCATCCAAGATGTGTCTGACTCAGTGAGGGAAGGGAAAGCCTAAAAAAACTCCACCCCTCTCTGATGCCATTGTTACCTTTTTTTTGTGTGTAATGTTTTTACAAACCCTAATTTGAGAAAGGTCGGAAGTGTGGGTAAAAATAAAATTCAACATATTCTTGTTGACCTCTTGAGTTTAAACAAACAATTTAAAGAAAAGATACTTAATGATTTACTGAATACATTTTTTGTGGTATATTCAAATTCATACTAATATAGCTGCCTGTGGAACATTCTTAAACTTAAAACTAGAAACACACATCTATCTATCTATCTACAAAGTTGAAAGCATATAATCTATTCAGCCCTTCTCAACTTGGGTGCTGTTGTTGATTTAAAACACCAAAAATTGGTAGTTACACAAATTCGGAACATACATGTCACAATTTTATTAAAGTGGCAGATTTAAATAATTTTTTGCAGTTACACGTACATGTCAATGTAGCTTATATCTATACGGATATGATCCTAATAAACATGAAACGATGGAGTGTGAACACGAGTGTGAACAGGGTCTGTGTGTCAATAATGTAGCAGCATCCAGTGAGTAGACACGCCTGGCCTCAAGCATTGGTTACCATGGTTACATCCATTCTGTGAGCACCATGTGTAACGAACTAGGACAGAGAGAGAGAGCGAGAGTGAGAGAGAACGAGAGAGAGAGACAGAGAGTGAGAGAGAACGAGAGAAAGAGAGAGAGAGAGAGACAGAGAGTGAGAGAGACAGAGAGTCTGAGAGAGAGAGCGAGAGAGAGAGAGACAGAGAGTGAGAGAGACAGAGAGTCTGAGAGAGAGAGCGAGAGAGAGAGAGTCTGAGGGTCAGAGAGAACAACTCTCCTCTAAGCTTGTACTAGTCCACTCAGAAAGCCCATTACACACACACACACACACACACACACACACACACACACACACACTAGGCCACCAGACCTGGGTTCCAATCTCAGCAGTGCTATTGGGCAGCTGGGTGTCTACACAGACATGATTACAAGGGTGGTTGAAGCCCAATGAAGGTTAGGTGTCCTGTTCAAAGTGTTCCTGCTTTGCACCCAGTGTTTTCTGTTGTAACCAGGTCCACCATGACCCTGACCAGGATAATGTGTTTAATCTCAACATTAGTCTTCAGGACTAGACAGTGGGTCTCACCTTCAGTTCTGGATGCCCATTGTTTTACAAAGACTGAGATTTTTCTTGAGATCAGTTCATTAAATCATTTTAAATTACTGCTTCATCCTGGCAGTCCAGACTGTTGTGTGCAGGACAGGACGAGCCGCCAGTCTGTTTCAGGACAGGACCCACACAATAACATTGGGCAAAAATGGCTCCAGACACACATGGAAATATTCCACACACTCAGTCAGGCAATACTGGCCTCCTGTCAATTCTGTGAAACTGCTGGCCGGTCTGCATCCCTCTCACTCTTCATCCTCCTATTGAGAAGTACACACCTTTTGTGATGGTCCCCCCTCCACACACACACACTTAGCTGGCAAGTAGTGTGTTATTAATGGGTTTCTCAGTGGGTGTGTGTGTGTCTGGGCTGTATTCAACTCTATTCACTGCCAGATTCAGCCCAAACATTCATCTCCAACAGTCCCACAGTCTAAGTCCAACACCAGGAACTGTTTTTATTCCATTATTTATCAAACAGGATTTCATCATTACATACTTATACCAGCCAACACAGTTCTAGAAATGTGTATTACAACATTATTTGGCTCTTTGGAATCTCCCTCCTTTCCCCTGAGTCTGTTTTATTTTCTTTCATTTTTTTTTATCTTCCTGTTTTTTTTCTATTTTATTGGATTTTTATTTTAGTTTTGTGTTCTCTTTACTGACCATTTTTTTTAATAAAAAAAAATATTTAAATGGTTTTTAATTGCCAACTAAAAAGCCCTTCATACAACATCAGTTCAATTAAAAAAGGAATTTATGTAATTGCTTTCTCCTTTTGTTATAATCGCTCCATCACCACAACTCCTCTGTGGAGGACTAAAAAGACTTCGTTAGAAATATACAATTATCTACAAGATTTAAGATTTTTTTTTGTAATAATAATAATAATAATAATACTGAAATAACAACAACAACAACAACAATAATAATAGTAATTATAAGAACTATTATCATTTTTCTTATAATAATAACAGTAATAATAATTATTATTATTGTTATTATTATTATAAAAAGAAATAAAATAAAATATATACACATTTGAATACATACACATAAATGACATCTATAAATCACTCAAAAAAAATTAAACAGAGTGAACAGTAAAAAAAAAAAAAAAATCTCAAAAGAAAGGGGAAAAGGGGAAAGCTTTATTCGTGTCTTATTGTAACTAAATTCAATAACTGTAGACAAAAGTAAGTGTAATGAACAATCACAAGGCAGCTTCATCACTTAGCAACACATCAACACATTTAAGTTTTTCAGAACTCTAATAACCAGTTTTCTTTTTCACAAGAACATCATGTCACTGTCCTCACTGTCTATATTTAGGATGGAGTTATGATCACAAGGTCAGTGTAACTTTGTTCTCAGATGTCTTCAGCTATAGCTGACACCTTCATCCTCAGAATAGCAGAAATAGAAATAACATAAAACATGCCATATATTCATAATTACAGTGAGATTGTAATGTGGCCCAGCTGCTGAAATAGTTCCACAGAGAGCCACATTAAGAGTTGTTGCCATTTTTTGGCTGGCAGAGGGGATGGTTAATGTGTCGGTCCCTTTTGATTGAGGTGGAAGTCTTTTTGTTGTTGGGAACTTACCCAAGACAGTACTGCCCTGGGAAAGCAAATGGCACCTAGAGGTGGCGCGACGTCCCTGTGTCCGGAGTCCCCGTCCATAATTGGTGACGCTGTGGTGCCCTTCATGCATAGCCAGCACCAACTTGTGCTACCATTATGAAAAATTGATCTCATTCATTGTTAACTGGAACAGACTGTAATCGTAATGTTTCATGTTTTCCAGGGCGAACATTGATGAAGTGGAGACAGAAGTGGTGGAGATTGAAGCAAAGCTAGACAAGGTAGGACATGCCAATGAAATTTAATCTGTTTATGTTTCATTATGCAGCATTAAAGGTGGAATTTGTGTCACCTTAGAAAATATGAAATTACACTGATAAGCCAAAACATTAGAAACACCTGCTATAAGTTAAAACATCTCTGGTCTGCCATACATGGACGCCAAAACCTGAAGGAGTCCTGTGGTGTGGGCACTTTGACTGGCCTGCAACTAGTATGCAGCCCCATACACAGCGAGTTTGATGCACTGTATGTTATCACACAATCACCAGGGCATCACAGGGATTAAAATGATCTGCATTTTGAGCCACAGTAGCTCTTCTGTTGGTCTGTACCAGATTCCACAGACTTCATCAATAAGTCTTGGCCGGCCGGTTTGTGGCTAGTCTGTCCCCGACCGCTGTCAGTGGGTACTAACCACAGCTGCCTGTGAGCACCCCTGCTGTTTCTGAGTGTTCACTACAATATGGGTCCATTAATTATTCATTTCATTAGCTAGTGGACACTGCTGTTAGATTGTACTTTGAGACGCATAGCTGTGGTTTCTTCAGACCATACAGATGTTTCATTGCTGTAGTTCTGTTTGCTGTGTGTGTGGTTTTGGAAATGATTATGTTCATTACAGAGATCAGAAAGTGTCCATTAGAGCGAAGTGGGTGGTTCTTTGGGATCTGAATGCTTGGTTAGGCTGAAATATCCACAGCAGTTGCCTTACTAATGCCTCTGATGTCACTGACCCTTCTGTCCCTAATGACCCTGAGTGACAGCTGTCAATTTCCATTAACCTCTTCTTCTTATTCCAGTGTGGGTCATTATCAGGGTACAGAATACTAATGTTCACTAATCTGTTTGTGTTGTGATTCATTTAATAATACATGTAGTCTCTGTGGACTCACTACTGTTTCATATAAAGATGGTAGTTGCTAGTGGAGGTTCTGGGGTCCTACTAAATTCACAGGAAAATGTTCTTAATTTCACGGACCTTGTTTCTCAAACATCACAGATTTCACGGATTGTGCCACATTTCAAGGCTGTCATTAAATAACACTTATACACCGACTAGGCATAACATTATGACCACTGACAGGTGAAGTGAATAACACAGATTATCTCTTCATCACAGCACCTGTTAGTGGGTGGGGTATATTAGGCAACGAGTGAACATTTTATCCTCAAAGTTAATGTGTTAGAAGCAGGAAAAATGGGTGAGCGTAAGGATTTGATCGAGTTTGACAAGAACCAAATTGTGATGGCTAGATGACTGGGTCAGAGCATCTCCAAAACTGCAGCTCTTGTGGGGGTGTTCCCGGTCTGCAGTGGTCAGTATCTATTAAAAGTGGCTCATCGATGCACGTGGGGAGGGAAGGCTGGCCCGTGTGGTCCGATCCAACAGACGAGCTACTGTAGCTCAAAATGCTGAAGAGGTTAATGCTGGTTCTGATAGAAAGGTGTCAGAATACACAGTGCATCGCTGTTGCAGGGCTGTTTTGGCAAAAGGGGGACCAACAAGGAGGTGGTCATAATGGTCATGTTATGCCTGATTGGTGTAAATTAAATGATAGAATAAATGGAATTTTTTTTTATTTTTTATTTATGACTAAATCTG
This sequence comes from Trichomycterus rosablanca, assembly GCF_030014385.1. Taxonomy (NCBI): domain Eukaryota; kingdom Metazoa; phylum Chordata; class Actinopteri; order Siluriformes; family Trichomycteridae; genus Trichomycterus; species Trichomycterus rosablanca. Next base: position 23,486,989 of record NC_086006.1, on the reverse strand, counting down.
ACTGTGATTCTACTTCATGAAATAAGTAGACGCTTCGTAGCTTTGTCGCTTTCTTGTGTGGAAGCAGGGTGAGAGGGGTGTAGACATTTCCTAAGACTAAGGCTTCACCTCTTTTTCCCACACACTGCAGTATTCGTGCCCTGTACCATGGTGGGACTCAACATGATTAAAGAAAGAATAAAGTACAGAGAGGCTGAGCAAAGATCAGTGAGTTGAAAAAAAGTAAAAACTATAAAATAAGCAAAACAGATCAAAACCTTTGAGTTCTGGTTTGATTTAGAGGAGCTCACAGCGCAGCCACAGCACGACTCCAGATCCTGTCGACTGCCTTCTAGTCCAGTCTCACACATGGAGGCCAGCTGGGAATGCCCTGATCTCTCTCTCGCTCTCTCTCTCTCTCTCTCTCTCACACACACACACGCACACACACACGCACACACACACACACACGCTCACAAACATAAAGACTTGAGCCTGAGTGATAATTAAGGGACAAAACAAACATGTGACCACATAGACAGCAGAGACCGGGGATTAGTGGCATGTGGGTAAAGTGTAAAATTGTTGCAGTGTTTTGTCATTGTGAGAAACTAATGAGAAATACGTGCAAATGTAAAGTGAAGTGTGTGTGCGGGCACAGCTGGATATGTGAATATGAAATCTAGGCAGTTGCTCTTTTTGAACTGTACTTCAAAGCATCGTCTGTGTCTAGTCCAGTGTTACTCGCTACAACTGGGAGTGCTATGTATTTAATAGCCTACCTGGGACTCAGTTAGAGACCGGTTTGTCAGTCCTCTGCTTGTTAATTCTTTGTTTTTCTGTCTGTCTGACATGCTTGGCTGATGATCAGCTTTGACTACCTGCCAGGCTTAATGAACTGTGTCCTCTGCACCTGTTTTTTGTTCTGTGTTGTAGTTTCTTAAAGTTTCTTCCTGCTGGATTCTCCTGTCTGGTTTTTGGTCACTGTTGGGTTTGGTCACTCAAGGGCTCTTTTGTTTCTTCAGATTTTGTCCATGTGCTTTCCATGGAGTGTTTCTGCTCCAGTGATTTTCAGCATTTAGCAGATGCTTTTATCCAAAGCGACTTACACAGTGAGTGGAACACAATGAGCAATTAACCAAGGGCCTTAACCAAGGGCCTTGCTCAGGGACCCAACAGTGGCAACTTGGTGGTGGCGGGGCTTGAACCGGCAACCTTCTGTTTACTAGTCCAGTACCTTAACCACTGAGCTATCACTGCATCATTTTACTTTGTTTAATGGTTCACTTTTCATTTTAATGAAAGAAGAATGAACTAGCTGACAGAAAAGGCAGAATATAAAAGTGGACGATAATATTCTGTTAATAAATAAGAAAAGTGACTCTTGCTGAGATGTCTATTTAAATAGAGTTTATTAAAACTTTCTCTCTCTCTAGCTGGTGAAGTTATGCAGTGGGATGATTGAAGCGGGGAAGGCGTATGTCAACGCCAACAAGCTTTTTGTCACTGGCATTCGAGACCTGTCTCAACAGTGCAAGAAGGATGAAATGATTTCGGTAAGTGTGTGTCTGTATGTGTGTAAAGCTTCAGAGTGATGTCAAGTCTATTCATACTAAATATTAGAGTTTAAAGGAAAATAAAAATCAAATAAATTCAGTGCAATTAAAGAAATTTTTTTTTTTTTTCCTTTGGACCATCAATTACTGATCAAGTAAATGTTTATTCTCCATCAATGCTGAGGTGCCACTGCCCCCGAATGAACTGAAACTGCGAGAGAACTTTAATCTAATTAAGGATAAGGTTACTAATAATCATGTTTTAAATATTATCTGTAATGATACTACAATATTATTAACTTTAATTATCAATGACTGTTTTAATCTAGACACCCAAACTAAATGAGATCTAAATCTAAATCTAATATATCAGAAGAAAAACATAACATGCCCTGATGCTGCAAAGGACATTTTGCTGGCATAGTTTGGATCCACTTGTCCCCAAAAGGTCACTTCCAACCAATACAATCAAGTTATTTCTGTGTGATTGTTTATTTTCTGTTCATTTTCTGTGTGATTGTTTATTTTCTGTTTGTTTTCTGTTCATTTTCTGTGTGATTGTTTATTTTGAATGTAAAGTGACCTTGGGTTTGTGAAAGGCGCTATATAAGTGTAACATTATTATTATTATTATTTCGACAGATCAACTGAATGCTATAATAAAATATCACTATCCTAATTGCGGTGGTTGTTTTCAACATGACAGTGTCTCTCTCCACAGGGCACTTGGGCCACTGAAATGTTTGATGTGTATAAAAGGATGTACAATGTTGAATTGGCTTTAGCCATTATCAGATCTGAATGCAACTATGGATGTATGGGAATGTTTCAGAATTTTTGGGAATCTATCTGTTTGACTGTGCTTTTTGTTTGGAGGAATGGTGTACTGTTTCATCAATACAGTTGTAGATACACTAAAGCTGTTCTGATTACATAGTGAGCACTATTTTGGGATCCTTAAATGACTAAAGCGACGTGAAGTTGTGCAGTATGCACTAGGCTTAAATTAACTTGTTTTTAAATGGTGGTTACCCATTTCACTGTTTGCCTACAGGAATGTCTGGAGAAGTGTGGAGAGAGTCTGCAGGAAATAGTGAACTACCACATGGTACGTCAACGTCTTTTTCCTCCCATGTCATCACATTATAAAGGTCAAGGAAACGAGGATTAGTCCACATGATGTTTAATGTTCCTCCAGTGCACAGAGAGTTTAAAATTTACACACATTATGTCTTTTGACTTTGTATGTATAAATATAAATAAATAGTATGTATTTATAGGCATAAACAAATATAGTTTTTTTCCGTTTTGACTGCTCCTGTATTTAGGGGTCGTTACAGTGGATCTGGTCTGCTTTTGAGACTTCCTGGCACAACCCTACTATTTCTATTCAGGTTTGGGACCAGCACTGAGAGTGCACTGACAAGCAAGGCTTTTTTGTAAAGTAAACTAAGTAACAAAACCAGAATTGGTTGAATACTTGTTTCCCCCTTAATAAATGTCACTGACATACTCAACCAGCTCCACTTTGCTGCGCTCGCTGTTCTGCTATTCCACACAGAGCAGATCTGGGGTGGTTGATGAATAATTTAGCATGCCCTGTCTGAGCTGTAAATGCCACTTTGCTCTGAGATTAAACATGTCGATCATGGTTATTGGCCGAGGAGAAAAGTCATAGCCATCTAAATGGCAGCTTTACATCATGGCTAAAGAGGACAGGTTAATATTTGGTGTGCTAAATTGTTTTGCGTTCCTGATGCAGCCTGATTCTGTACTCGTGCTTTCTGTAATCCACTGATTTGAAGGGTTCTGCTCTGTGCTGCTGCTGATGTTTTGATAGAATCAGATGTTCTTTCACTGCACAGTAACACAAATGAGGTTAATGGCTGAGGTCGACACAGGAAGAGAAGCGCAGCGACCCTGTTTGACCCTACTTCAGCCATGCCATTACACTAGATAGAGTGGGTGAGAGGGAGAAAAATGGTACCTAAAGTCAATATACAGTCAGGCAATGGAGCAAAAACGTACCGCCTTATGGTTAAGTTTGAAAAGTCCTGTTAATTTTCCATGTTTTTCAGTTTTCTAACTGAAAATACGTCAGTTGACTTACCCTCTAAACTTCTGCACATTTAATACAAAAACACAATTTTTGTCTAATTTTAAGTACTGGCAACCCACGCCTGTCCCTTTTTTAGTATGTCACTAGTTACTAGTTTTGTGCTTTGTATCAGTGACACGTCCCCAGCTGAGGAAACGAACCCAGGCCTCTCTTGCTGTGAGGTGACAGCACTTCCCACTGCGCTGCTGTGCTGACTGTTCTGTTATTCCCAGTCCAGTCCCAGTAAAAAAATGAAATACCCTGATTTTGGATATAGAAAGACAGGAAGGAAGGACAGAGGGAAGGCTTGAGAATGATGTAGCAGGGGACAGATTAACCAGTGAAGGTCGAGAAGAAGGTTCACTCAGGATTTTTTCCAGGGATTTAAGTTATGAAACATTTCCTAAAAAATGATTCGCTCACAATCCAGGGATTATCCACAGGGAAGTGACTGAAGGTTGTAGTTTCTCACATCCACAAAAACATAATTATGAAGGATGGAAATCATTTGTATGGTATTTACAGTTTACAGTTATTAATGCAGTTGCACTGTGATGGGGTGTTTTGGTTTAATGTTAGACAGCACTGTACATCACCATCAACCAAAAAGAGTACTTTTATTTACTTCTAACACAGTTCCTTTAACCTTTTTAATTAACACCAATGCGCAATTAGATCGTAATCTTGACTCAATACTGTAACCAGTCTGTGGGTGTAACAGGTGTTTTTGAGCGAGGAAAGTACCAAACTCTTTGGCTTTGATGCTAAACAGCGGCTAATCAGCCTTGACTTGATGAAAGAGGAAAAACATTTTGAGTTACTGGTTTTATGCCCTGCTTGACTTGTAAGGGTCCTGTTAGAATTTACAGGGAAATAAAACATTAAAGAGATTTAGACTGAAATGCCCACCTGGGGAGCAACATCACACACAGCTTTAGACTATTTTTACAACCACTATGAAGGTAAAGACCAGATTTACATCTGCTTTGTGTTTGTAAACATCTGTAAATCAAATTTATAGCATTTTGGGCACATTTATACTGTGCTTAAATGTTTAGAATCAGCAATGTATTAAGGCTGGTGTGCAAGAAAGAAGCCCCTGTTCCCAGTGTGGCACCGTAAAGCTTGACTGAAGTTTGTTGCTGAACACATGGGTAAAGAAAAAACCGGAACAGCCTTTTTGCCCCATATGAATACTTCTAAGCCCATGGTGTTGTAAGACTCACTTGACTGTGGACACTGCCACCTGTGTTTCAGTAGCTTTTAATTCAGACCTGCTTTTGTTTGTTCCGGTTTGTGCTTTCGTGGAGTCCTTTGTTCACTGAAGCCCTAGGCAGCTTTTCCTGACTACAGCAGGAGGCAGCCTGTAGTACAAACTGAGCTTTCTGACTAATGGATTTGTTTCTATATTCTCTCCCTCTGCTCATTCATCATCAGTCTTTGTTTCCACCATTCGTACTTTTCTCACCCTCTCTGGCTCTCGCTCGCCCACCCTCCCAGTCCAACTGACCTAATTTAGCTGCAATCACTGCAGCGTGGCACAGGCCTTTATCACACTGCTTTCTGCAGCCTGTGTGCTACTGAATTTAAATAAAAGAGGAAGCAGACAATCACCAAATTGTAGCCAGACTGGAGGGAAGAGAGGGTGGTCAGGTGATTTAGGGGACAGTCATTATGTGATAAATATAAAAGTGTGATAATAAAAGCTGTACAGGATCACCATCTGTCGGTGATAGCAAATTTGCAGATGTGAAACCAGTTTAGGATGAACTTTATATAACATTTCATATTTTAATATTAGGATGAGTAAGATTTTTATTCTACGGGTTTGGTTGAGTTGAAGCCTGGGCTGTGTTTAATTAGCTACATTGGCAAAAAATTGGAAAGCCTTTTCATAAAAGGATGCTATGCATATAAAACTTTTAATAAATGAATAATAATAAATGTTTTACATGGGTTTTCATTGTGTAATGTCAAATTTTGTTTATTTTTTTGAAAATCATTTTGCATGACAAATTTAAGGGCAATAGGAAAGGATGCAGTTAATTTTTCACACTACTGTACAGTGTTTTACTGTTCTGTGTGTTTCAGATCCTGTTCGACCAGGCGCAGAGATCTGTAAAGCAGCAGCTGTATAATTTTGTCAAAGAGTAAGTACAACCATGCGGTACCTCTAGCTATAGATATGTTCACTCTGCATTCAACTGATAGCTAATGTTAGCTAAATAGCTGTATGAACTGATTTCTTAGGTTGCGTTCGCATGAACATAAATGGCATTTGACAGAAGTTTATGTACCAACATCACTTGGAAACGTGTGTCTTAAACCACATACACTGTACTAAACTATTGAAAGTATTGACGTAATAAATAGTTGCAAGGAAGATGTAGGACGTGCTTTGAAGACGTATATTGGGGGGGGGGGTGATCATTTTATACACGTCACAAAAGAAAATCTAGAGATTAATTGAACAAGTTAATGCAGCATAACGCTCAGCTTGACGGTACATATGCTTCATCCTGATTTCATCCCGATTTCCTGCAATATAAAAGGGTTTGCAAGGGATGCAAGCTGAGTTTGATGTCCTTATGACACATCACACCATCAAACAAAATCTCAATTTTATGAACATGGAAATATTACGACAATTATGACAAAGGTCTTCCTCCCATCAATTTTTTCTAAATTCAAACCAGCTCAGGTAAAACTACTGACTATGGAAATTAGTAAAATATTTGGGGATTTTTATGCATCTCTTAACTGCTCTGATCAAACTCTTACTCCTGTTTTTGATTCATTCTTTGACACTTTGGATATTCCCACTATTGTTTTGTCTATTGCTGCAGAGCTAGAGAGACCAGTCACTGGTCTCTGAACAGTCTTTGAAGCAGCTGTGAACTCAAAGCAGCTGTGTCTGCGTCCCGACCGACATTCGACTTTAGTAATGGTTTTATTTCTTGGATAAAACTACTCTATTACTCTCCACAAGCCTCAGTCAGGACAAATAATATTTAATCTAAATATTTTAGTCTTTCTGATCTTCGAGACAGGGATGCATCCTGAGCCCTCTGCTGTTCACAATTAGTATTGAACCTAAATCTATTGTCCTTCTACTTAATCCCAATATTACTCAGAAATGAGGTGGAGCTCAAGGTCAGATGATCTCCTTCAATCTGCCAAGCCATACATACTTAATTGGTCATATGGAGCCCCTCTGACCAGGTCGCTACAACCAGACACCTAGAGGCACTGTTTCACACCACACATCTTTAACACATTTTATTAAGTAAAAATACAGCTTTTATTATGAACACATTTGTAATATAGTACTTCTAATGAGTGAAAAAAACATCTATGGCACCTAAACAGTCACACACTGGACACTTTATTAGGAACACTATACTAATACTGGATATAAGTTTCAGAATATGTTAGAAACATTCCTTCAACATTCGTACAATAAGGCCTCTGACCTTTAGCTTAGGAACAGGGAGAGACCTGCTGTACTAGGGACATGCTGTAGTTAGTGTACAGTTCCAAAATTGAAACATACACACGTCTACATATACACACATTTACACACAGTACATATCATTATTCACTAGACTTTCTACAAGGTAACACTGCTGCTCTGGGTCTATAATATATTTTCTATCCTGTTTATTTTTTAAATATTCAGTGCATATATTTGTCTTTAACAACTGAATTTTATACGTGTGTTGGTCGTGGTAGGGATGTGCGGAAATTTAAAGAGACGAAGAAGCACTTTGATAAAGTAAGGGAGGACCTGGAGATCGCTCAGGTGAAGAACGCTCAGGCACCCAGAAACAAACCGCACGAAGTGGAGGAGGCCACCGGCACCCTTAGCATTACCCGCAAGTGTTACCGCCATCTGGCCCTCGACTACATACTGCAGGTAGCACGACTGCATAGTTACACATACAGATGTTTTAAAATCTGTCAGATACTGTTCTTTATAGATCCAGCAATTTCTAATTCAGTCATTCAGCTAAGTACAGCCATGAAATGTATTCTTCTAGGGTGATCCTTTCTTCATGCCTCTGGTCACTATATGTTCACCTGTGTATATTTGGTTTCTTTCAATCTGCTTTAGTTTTTTTCTGAATCTAAGAAAGACACCGCTGTTTCATATACTTTGTACTTATGAACTATTGTTTGAACATTTGCAGCATAAAGTTCTTAAAATTCATAAAATTCCAAGACTTGTGTAAAATTGACTTTTGACTTTACCTTTAATGAACAGCTTTCAGCTTGATCTTTTCTCCCTCTCTTCTCCTTAGATCAACGTCCTTCAGGCCAAGAAGAAATTTGAGATCTTAGATGCAGTAAGTGCTTCAAAACATATTATCTTGTGTATCCTGCTAGAAAAACACATCCAATAACCCATTATGAATTATATACTGGTCCAAGCTGGTGCTGGTTTGTCTGGCCATGCTGGTAACTGGTCCAAACTGATGTTTTTGAAGCAGGGTTCTTCTGTGTCCTTCTGTGCAGATGCTGTCGTTTATGCGTGCCCAGTACTCACTCTTTCAGCAGGGATATCACTTGCTGGATGAGATCGATCCATATATGAAGAAGCTTGCTGCTGAGGTAAATATTGTTAACATCTTAATTACATGTTTTCTTCTGTACTTCAGGGCTTAAATACAGTCAGCTCCAGAACTACTGGCACCCAAGATGGAAAAAATGTTTGTGAACATTTGTGGTTAATAAACTTTTTTCTTATACTGACAGCATGAACAAAATCTAACCTTTAATTAAATTACATTTCTTACAGCAATAAATGCAAGCCAAAATACTTCTCAAGTCACTTTATATAACAATATTTTAAAAAATGATCCTTGTTAATATAACTTGCTGAATTTAATGTGCAGCTGGATCAGCTGGTGATTGATTCAGCCATGGAGAAGAGAGATATGGAGCACAAACATGCAACAATACAACAGCGGGTATGGACTACATGTATATTCTTTTAGATACTTTTACTTTCAGATACTTTTATTTTATAGATAGATAAGTAGCTTGTGTAAACTGCTTGTACCTGGTATTTTTAGATAGAATTCCCCATGTAGCAGGTAATAATGGCTGTTCCTGAATCCTTAGTGCCTAAGCTGTCTCTAGGTTTATATTAAATATGTCTTAAGCCAGTGTTTGGTGTTGCAGCGACACAGATGAATCCACACTGGGCATGAGCAGCATCTGTTGGTGGAGTGGCTGTTTTGCTCTTATTACTGCCACTTTCATTTTTTACTGAGTCCTTTTTTTGAGAACTCTGGTTGTCTTGACTGGTGGACGGAGTAGCTGACATGGCAGTAACTCAGTTTACCTTTTTTTTTTTAGCAATATTTTCCTACAGCCCTGTGTGGTTGTAGGTTTTGCTGGGGGCTTATAGCTGAGTCCACTGTAGGGACACCTGAGTTTTCTGATGTTTGCTGGGGCAGTGTACACTTATGTCCCTACATTTCTTTTCTTTTCTGGGTGAGCGTGTGGAGAATAATATCCTGTACTCTGACTAATGCTCTCATTTATTTGTTTGTTTGATTTACACTGCAAATTTGATTTCTTTTGTTTTTAGTCACTGGTTCTTTTATCCTTTTAGTTTGTGGCTGTTTAAACACAGTACTGTTCTACCTTGATTACTTATTCTGCAACTGGGTACCTTGGGTATCATATCCTTCGACATGAAATAACATAAATATTCTTTGCTATAAATCCAATACTTTTAACTGTACTGTCTAATATATGCTTTATTTTTCTCTTCCCACATTGGACAATCTTGAAATGGACTTTATTTTGCAGACTCTACTACAGGTAAGAGTTTTTTTTTTAATAGTCTATAAATTGGGACATTTTGGTTAGTACAGGTTCTGTGATTTGTTAATTCTTCTGAACTCTAGTCTATCTGAAAAGTACCAAAATATATTTTTATTTTTTCACTTACCAACTTAATCGTATTTTGTAAATATATATTAATTTTGAATTTGATGTGTACAATTTGCTAAAAACATTGGGACAGGGCAAAATAGAGATGAATTATAACAGGTAAGACTATGATGATTGGATATAAAAGGGGAATCCACCAAAGATTAGTTGTGGCTCCCCAATGTGTGTCAAACTGCATGAGACAATTGTCAAACAGTTGAAAAATAACATTTTCGATGCAAGAAAAAAAGAAGTCATCATCTACCGTACATAATATTGTGAAAAGATTTGGGAAATCTGGAGAAATCTCATTCAGTCTAGGTGAATGTGCTTTACCTTTAACTTCTACATTGACATTATTGCATAATAAACCACAATGCTTCTGTGATAAATATAGTCACATGAGCTTGGGAATACTTTAAATCAAGAAATGCAACCTGAATCTCTGTTAAACAAAGTAAAAGCCTTACATCAGTTCTATGCAAAAACGCTGCTGAGTTCACTGAGCCTGAACTCATCTCAGAAGACAAGCTTATGCTCACATTACTTCTGCTCAGTGGTTTCTTCATGTTGTGTGTGGTGGATAATGAATGTTCTCTCAGCTTGTGAAGGCATCATTGATTGCTTGTTGATTCTCTCTCAGAATAGCAGTTCATTACAAAGCACTGTGAGCGCTCTACTGAAGCATACATCTGTTATCATTACTGTTTGAGCGTAGATCTGGATAACAAGTCTGTAGGTGGATTTTTAGAGAAGAGATATCAGTCTGAATGGGTACTGAGGTATTTCATTAGTGGAGATGATGGAAGCCTTGAAAATCTTTTTATTTATTTATTTTAATTATTCATTATTCATTTCTGTAACTGTAAACATCATTATATTCAGGTAACATTTTTGTTTGATTGAATATTGCTAACGTTATTTTACTGAGTGTAAAAGAAAAGAAATGACCTCCATTACTTTCACTAAGGACACTTGATCTTTACTGTATGTTTCATCATCAGTGGGGGTAAATCACTTTACATTTAACTTGTTTTGAGTTATTTTGGATGATTTGATACAAAATAGGCACTCGGGTGGTTCAGTGGTCTTTTACGCTAGCTCACCAGTGCTAAGATCCTGGTTTGAGTCTTTGCTACAGTCTTACGTAAGTTTGACTTCATTAATGCCTATAGGTATGTGAAATAGATATGTTGGATATATAAAAAACATCTGGAAGAAGTTATCTGAATCAGAGTAATCAAACCATTGAGGACAGTATATCCAAGAACTACAGTTACATTGTCTTTTTGCATAAGGTAACTTATGAGATGAACCAAATGTTGATTTACATAAGCTACTTTATTATTATAAAAATCTTTTTATATTATTTTTTTATTTATTTTTATTGATTCCTGAGATCTAATTCAAGTGCTAAGGATTAGTTGGTCTTCATCCCTCAGTCCTGGAGCCTGGAGAGAGTAATTGGGGGCATTGAAGTCAAAATGTTAAATGCAGAGTTTGGAGTTATTATGGTTATTGAAAATAGGCTGGATATGGAACAGGTGTTGGATAATTCACTGTTGTATATCAACTGCTTGCTTTTTTTGTGAATGAGTGTGAGGCTGTTGATACTTAGAGTAAATATTGGGTTATTCATTGCCCCATTTAAACACTAAAACAGTGGCGTAACAGAAAATGAATCATTTATAAAGAGTTTCCTCAAATAATTGTTTGTGAAGGTTCTTCGAAAGTGAAGGTTTATGAAGATGGTGTTCCATAGATGGTTTGTGTCAGATCTTATTCATGTCCTCTGCCTTTTATTTTGGACAGGACTTTGCCTATGATGACCCAAAGGTGGAGTTTAACGTGGATGCCCCTAATGGAGTGGTGATGGAAGGCTACCTGTTTAAAAGAGCCAGCAATGCATTTAAAACATGGAACAGGTTAGTAACATCTACATGGGGGCTACATAGTAGCATCCTGTCTGGGCTGTGTTACAGCATTGCGCCCAGTGATTTCAGGGAAACAGGACCATGACCCTGACTAAGATAAAGCATGTTAAAACATGTAAATGAATTGACATTATTTTACTAGAACAAAATGATAGCTTCCATCATGTCTACAGACATCCACAAATCTGTAGGAAATCATTTCTTTACACCAGCATTTTACTCAAATACAGATCTATAAAATAGCACCCAATGAACAGCTTTTCATCTCAATCAGTCCACTCATTCCATCCAGAAAACATCCAACTCACGTCCATTATTCATGTCTCCCCTCAGGCGGTGGTTCTCCATCCAGAACAGCCAGCTGGTGTATCAGAAGAAGCTGAAGGCAAGTATTTCTCATCATCCTCGTTCAAGCATGTGCACTGAGGTTAAGTGCTTCACTCCCACCCTACAAACAGCCTTTTGGAGCTGGTGTAAGGTGGACATGGCTGAAAAGTTGTGTTGTATTAATACTACAGTATTTTTATGGATCCACAGGAAGGGCAGTGGAATTCGGACCATTGTTATTCTCTAAATGCCTCATGCACATTTATTGTTTGTTTTGTTTTTTTGTGTGTTTTGTTTCTCACCTTGTTTTACTGATACTGCCTGTTTATATTTGTTATATTTTTGCTGTAGGATTCACTGACCGTAGTGGTCGAGGACCTGAGGCTGTGTTCTGTCAAACCCTGTGAGGACATTGAGAGGAGGTTTTGTTTTGAAGTAGTGTCTCCTTCCAAGTAAGTCCTACCAAATATTGTTCCTGACATGTTAGGGTCACTGTGCATTTTTTTATGATCTCACGCTCTGATGATGATGTGTGTTGCGCTGCAGAAGCTGCATGCTGCAGGCTGAGTCAGAAAAGCTCCGACAGGCCTGGATCCAAGCGGTGCAGGCCAGCATCGCCTCGGCCTACAGAGAGAGTCCAGATAACTACTACACTGAGGTTAGTGCTACCGGATAACTTCTGAATACTTAGTCCACTTAGAGTATATGGCCAAAAGTATGTGGACACTCCCACTAACAGGTATTTCAGCCTCACCTGTTATATCAAATAAATTACATGCTTACAAACATCTGTTGACAGTTTGCTTTTTTATCATGCATGTGGCCCTGTGTACAAAACAAGCTCTATAAAGACGTGGTTTGATGAGTTCGGTGTGGAGGAGGTCCAGTGGCATCAGTCTCTGAGCTAAAAATGCAATGATAATAAAATGCAAAAATAAATGAATGAATAAATTTTCTGTGGGGCTTGTTGCAGTTTATCGTTTGATCATCTAGCTTTACAACCTGCAGGATTTTTGTGACCCTTGCTCTGTTTTTCTTTAGCGTTTTGACCGAACGTCCTCCCCCTCCACCAGCAGCATCGACTCGGCCAGCGAGCCACGCGAGCGCACTGTGAGGGTGGAGAACGTGCTGCAGAGGGTGCAGTGTGTACCTGGCAACGATGTGTGCTGTGACTGTGGGCAGACTGACCCGCGCTGGGCCAGCATTAACCTGGGCATACTTCTCTGCATTGAGTGCTCAGGCATCCATCGGTAACATGTTTTAAACACAATAGTTACACTGTACACTGTATACTGAAAAAACTCAATATACTCTATATAATGTTTATTCTGTTTGTAAATCTGGTAGTTTTACATGTATGTTCACCATACGGGACACCAAATTCAGGTGTTTGACAAACCCATTGCTAACAGATGTATAACATCAATTTCATAAAGTAAATATATTTTATATATAATATTTATTACTTTCTTCATTCTATTGTATTTTTTCCAGACATAGTGTGTGTCTCGTCCTCAGTTCAGAATGTCTCCTGAATATTAATGTACTCTTTGGAGGCCACTGTTTTTTCGCACCGAGCTCCACCGAGGCTGTTGTTCAGTCATCTTTTTCTCTGTTCTAATTGTAACTGCGTTGCTCGGATACACAGCGGGATTGTGGGCAGATCACACACTGATGAGAAAATGGGCAGCTCTTAGGTTCTCAGAAAAGCATACAGCTCTGTCATTTCAACCTTCAAACTTAAATTCTGTCTTTGAAAAGGTGCACAGAAATTAATCTGACATGAATAGTTCCAAAAAGAAATTGAAGCACTTTCGTTCTTCTTAAACTAAGGGTAAAGATTTAAAGGCTACTGAAAAATGTTATTCAGGAAAAGAAAGAACATGTTCACTAGTATAAGCATTGTAGGTTCATGAGAGTTTCCTTTATGCCTGTTGCTGATTTTCTACCAAGGTTTTATTTGCTCAGCTGTTCTGGTGTGTATTTGTGTCTATTCTTCATACAGGAGTTTAGGGGTGCATTGTTCCAAAGTCCGCTCCCTCACCTTGGACTCCTGGGAACCGGAGCTAGTGAAGGTGTGGGATTTATTCAATCATTTTTTTATCTTGACGTGTGTCATCCTCTTTCATTCCCTCTGCTGTTTGGTTCATGCTCTCTCACTCTGCTTTATAAATTTAGTTCTATATCATGAATAATATTCTTCTGCTGAAAATACTGGAAAAACAAGTACTGGAATTATTTAAATAAAGAAAATGTCATTGAGGCACAAGCTTTAGCTCTGCATCAGCAAGAATAAAAAATGAATTAAATTTGCAGGACCGTTACCAAAAATTTAAGCAGTGGCCAAAAATAACAGAAACATTGGCAGCCCCAAACGGAGAGAGAGGATAGAAAAGGGATAGCGCAAAAATGAAAACTGGTTGTCACAATATGGAAGGCTGCTCAGAGCATCTGTGACAACCCAGTTCCAGTCAACAAATAACAGTCATGATAGCCCACACCAGTTTTGTTAATTAAGGTTTGTGATTAACACAATTAATATTAAATAGTTGCCTTACAACTGTCTGTCTGATTTGCCCACTATTTGTACCTCTGCTATGATACAGTATTAAAACAGCTCCAATAGAGGTTAAAACTATTTCTTTTGTTCTTTTGGATGCAGTTGATGTGTGAGCTGGGGAACAGTGTTATTAACCACATATATGAGGGCACATGTGAGGAGCAGGGCATGAAGAAACCAGGACCAGGCAGCGCGAGGTAAGCACAGACAACTGAATCGTTCTAGTTTTGTTAAGTTTTTTTCGGCTGCTCCCGTATTTAGGGGTTGCACAATGGTTTATTCGCCAGATGCCCTACCTGATGCAGCCCTACTATTTCCATCCAGGCTTGAGAGCAGCACTGACAGCACATCGACAAGTGCACCTCCCAAAGCACAGGCTTTTTTCAGCCGATCGCAACCCTCTTGGACATTAGCCAATTGTGTCTTTTGAGACGCTCAACTGGCTGACAGCACTGCTGAGATTTAATCCCTGGACTTCTGTACTAGTAGGCTAGCTTAATTTATTGCTACACCAGCCAGAAGCCCCTCTTTTATTATCTGGTTTACATATGCAAAAAACAGAGAGTCGATTGTGCAGGACGCTGGTACTTTTGAATATTCATGCAAAAAATGCACGTCAATTAGAATTTTATTGACATTTCAGTCTGGTGTTTACTGGTGTTTACAGTAGAACAAATTAGTGTTTTCCAGGAATTTGGAGCAACATCCTACACAACAGTAACAGTGTGAGTACTGTAAGTATAGGTTATGCTTTAACTCTATAATCATTCCTGTTGTTTTATTTATTTCCGAACTTAATGCAGGCAGGAGAAGGAGACATGGATTCGAGCCAAATACGTGGAGAAGAAATTCTTAAAGAAATTGGTAACTGTGGGCACACTGGTGAACGGTGAGAGGAAATCAGAGCGACGCTGGGCAGCAAAGAAGTGTCGACGCCACAACAGTGCTACGACCATCCCCAAACATCGGCCGAAGTACAGAAAGGACCCTGGCTCTGCTTCTCTTTGCTCAGGTGATGATGTTTAAATGCACTTAGGGGTGCAGCGGTTCATTAGGTTATCCTACAACCTCTGTCCGGGCTTATACACAGACATGATTGGGTATGTATGTTTGTAACAGAACGAGGGAAGGGGAGGTTTTTTGAAGTGCCCGCTGGATTGGCTCCCTGTCCAGGGTTCACTTGCATTGTCAACCGCCAACTCATGAAAATACCCATACTGGTACACACTTTCGCCAGCCTGCGGCAGACTGCGACATTAATCCAAAAACATTTTATACTCTAGTATTCCTCCACCACCCAAGCTGGCATCTTGACCAGACTGTAGGAGCTATACACTTAGACCTGGTCGGTGGCAGAGCTATGACTCAAACTTCTCAGCGGTGGTGGGCTAGTACAGTGGTCTGCCCATAACAATGCTGGTGCAACATCCAAGATGTGATTATTTTTTAGTTTGAGTGCTTTCAAACTGAGTAGACAGAGTACAGAGCTCACACTTCTGTTTTCCCTTTCAGCCGCTGCTGCTTTGGAGAGAAAGTTCAAGCGAGAGTCACTTTTCTGTCCTGATGAGCTGGACTCGCTCTTCTCTTACTTTGACACGGGTTCAGGACCTCGCAGTAAGTTTTATACACCCGCCAGTTACAGCAAGACTCCTTAGAAATATAATCCTCAGACAGTATAGGATTTTAAAGTAGTCTGTATCTTAAGTGCAGTAACTAAATTATCGTCCATTACTACAGCACATCTCCCTCTGTACAAACCTGTAATTTATATGATGTGTTGGAAGCAAAGAAAATGAGCAAGATCTCAGTGACTTTGACAAGGGCCAACGTGTGAAAAGTGTAAAGGCTTCTCCTAAATTAATTAATCAAATGAATCATTTTTGGTTAATGTAATGAGCAGAAACCTTTAGTTTTCCAAACTGTAGGCTACCTAATGTATAGCAGTGGCTTATTTGTCACACAATAGCCTCTAAGCCCATGGTGATGCAAAGCTTAATTGACTGTGGACAATGTCATCCATGTTCATGCATCTTAGATCATAGATCTATCATAGATTTGTGGCAAACCAGTTTTGGGGGTTTCTTGTATTCCAAATCCTTATTTTATGCCATTCCTCTCACCCTGACAGCAGGGCCAATCCATTCCTGGTATCCACCCATGGTTGGCTGTATTGATATACTAATGCTGCACCAGAAGCCACTATGACAAAATGTTTTTAAATGTGAAATAATTTTACAATACGAAACAGTTGTTTCAGCTTCAGGACTTAAATTAAGACTAATGTTCAGATGCAGATTTTAAATAGGAGGCTACCACTGTGAGTGTGTGCCAGTAAGGTGTGTAACATGTCCCTGGTTTGGCGCTCTTTGGTCCTGTAGGCCTCAGCAGTGATAGCGGTCTGGGTGGCAGCAGTGATGGCAGCACTGATGTTCTTCACTTAGGCTCTGTGGTGGACAGCGTCACTGAGGAAGGTGAGCTCAAAGTTGCTGTTTTGCAGTTCTGTCACTCACATCACTAAAACACATTAACAGTGGAGTTTACACACACATGTAAGGGATGTATAGCCAAAAGTATTTGGACATCTGACCATGAGCTTGTTGGACCAAAACAAATTGTATTAAAATTGAGTGACTTCTTTGTGATCTTTTCAGCTAGAACAACAGTCACTCTTCTGAGAAGGCTTCTCACAAGACTTTAAAGTCTGTGCCAGTTCGGTCAAAAGAGCATTTGTATGGCTGGGCACTAATAAAGGTTCATGACCTAACAATTGTGCATGTTGACCTGTTTTAACTGTACATGAAGTTCTCAGAAATGATCCTGAAACATATTAAGAATGATTGAAAAACAGGTCCAAACATTCACCCTGTGGGATCTTTAAATCAGCCAAACGTATTGTGTGTTTGTGCAGAGTGTGAAGTGTCAGAGGACTCGAGTGGTGAAGCAGAGCTGGAGCCGGAGGTGTCGGACCCGGAGGATGTACGTGAGCTGCACCCCGGCGCACTGCTCTATAAAGCCTCCCAGGCTCGTAATCTACCCGTCATGGCTAAAGCACTTGCACATGGAGCTGACGTCAACTCTGGCAACGAGGAGGACGAGGGCAAGAGTCCGCTCATACAGGCTGTGATCGGGGTGAGTTTACGAAATGCCTTCTATATAAACAAATTTCTTTTCTTAGACGAGTACCGCAAGTACGTGTGTATGTTTTAAACTTTTGTGTATTTTTGAGAACACTCTAAAACTAAATAAAAATGTACACTGGATGTTTTATTTGATAGTTTATGAATCTGTAGGAATCTAAGCATTACTGTTTTTTAAAGGGTTCTTTGATAGCCTGTGAGTTTCTGCTGCAAAATGGTGCTGACGTCAACCAAAGAGATGTAAGAGGAAGAGGCCCCCTGCACCATGCCACATATTTAGGACACACAGGGTAAATAAACACCACACTCAGACAGTCATAATTCACCTCTGTTTTCTTATTTTTCTATATTGCTTATTCGTTTTAAATGTGCCATTGACATTGAGCCAAAATCAGGAGAATTTAGCATTGTTGCATGTTTCTAATTTGTCCTTGTTGGTGATTGAAATTGACTAAATTGACAGAAGACACTATGCTTCTTAGCGTAAGGGTGTAATTTGGGGTTTGATCTTCAAAAAGACATGTTGACCCTATTTAGAACCTTTAGAATGAATTGGAATTTTAAGTGTGAGTCACGCCTTTTGGTCCAACATCTCTGCCTGACCTAACAAATGCTCTTTTGACTGAATGGGCACAAATTTCCCAGCTGACTGTGCGCTTGGCTTTGCATTTTTCAGACAGGTGTGTTTGTTTCTGAAACGTGGAGCAACGCAGAACGACGGTGATGATGAGGGACAGGATCCTCTCAGCATAGCGGTGCAGACGGCTAACGCTGACATCGTCACATTGTGAGTGTCAAATTCAGAGTTTCCGACTGTTTCTCTCCCTCTATCTACGATGTGTGCTAAAGGTTACAATGTATGGACTTGCAGTTTTACAAATTTAATGTTTACATTTCTATTGTTACTAAAGACTAGTAGTGTTTTACAATAATCCTTAGTCTTTTTCCTGCTTTTTTTCTGCAGACTGCGTCTGGCTCGGATGAACGAAGAGATGAGGGAATCAGAGGGACCGTTCGGACAGCCAGGTCAATACCCTAGCAGCAGCCCTACAGAACAGCAGTACAAGAAATGCATTCAGGAGTTCATATGCCTCAACATAGCTGAGTGTTAGATGTCCAGTGTAGCATCTTTAACTATTACTAACCCCTGCCTAACATGTTCTACTGCATCCTATTTTAAACCGCAGTCTGACCTGTACTAATCCAACATGAGCTCACACTGGTTTTGAACGGGGTTCTGCTGAAAGCTGTTTCTTTTCTATGGTGTTTATCAATGGCGTGATAGGGGCAGGACACAAGGGCATACCTGAAGCATGATTATAGGGGGCAGTTGAAGAATCGTATTGGTGCCTGGCCGAGATTTGAAGAAAATTCACAAGATTTGCAAGAAAAATCTGGCCCAGTCACTTTATTTTGTCTCTGTCAGGCAGGGTAGAATCTGTTCTCAGATAGAAACCAAATTTCCCAGACCTCATCACTGATAAAACTTAAATCTCTCAGTTTATACCAAGACATTCATTCTAGGGTGTCGGGAGTCAAACAAAAATGTTTAAAAATGATTTTTGAAAGTACTGGTATTAAACAAGCTTTACTTTTTCCATTATAATTAAATGTTTTATCCAGTTCAGGGTCACAGCTAGTCCGTTTCCACCGGAAAACAATAATAATAATAACAATAAAGGTGATTGTTTACATTGAATTGCTCAGCTTTACAAGCTGTAATTAAAAACAGGTGTGACTAATTAACTGCCATGGCAACCAGTAACAAAAACAGGAAATGATGACCATATAAGGAGAGTTATGCAGAAAGTGCACAGAGTGAACAGTGAAGGTGACAGAATTGGAGCAGACATGACAATCTTTAACTTAAGCTACAAATGATGTCAGTTCAGGCCTGTTCACACCAACAACACAATAAAAACATGATGTCTCTTAATAACACAAATGTAGTGTTAGTCATCACTCTCTTGACTTTCCAGAAATGTCTGTGGGACTCACTTAGAATCCTTAATGCAAGGGCAAGTGTACAGGATCTCTCCAAAACGGCTGCCAGAGTTTAAATAATGTACTTCATTTTATATATGTACAATGTGGTGTGGCTCTCTACACAACTAATGTGCTATTTTCTCTATATTCCTCCGTTCTTAATGCCGGCACCCACTCAGGCTGTATTAGTCACTGTTGCATGGGCAGGGAGGTCATTCTTCATCAGGACATTTCTCTCTCAGACACAGCTAATTGTACCTGTTGGGTGCCCAGCCAGGCTGGCAGCACAGTCAAGGCTATGATGAAGCTCATTAATTTGCTGCACCACCTAAAGGCCTATACACACACAGTTCTGTCTGTTCTATTCTATTTGATTTTAAAGACACTCTGTGTGCATATTTATTACAAAGCTTGCTAAACTGCTGCAATGGCAGATAAAATTGGAATGATGGTTAAAACAGGGCTCAGGGCATCAATGCTGCATTGCCCTCAACATACAATGGATGATCAGCATTTGTAAAAATGACGGACACGTTTGCAAAACTGCATTCAAATCAGAATTATTTGTATTTTCCTGGTTTGAAGACAGACAGACAGACAGGATTTAAACTTGTTTAAAACATATTTGGTGTGAACAGGCCCTATAATTTATATGATTATTTCTGGTGCTTTTAGGTCTGGTGGCTCATGGCCACTGGGACCAGTTTGTCATTCTTTGTGACTCTCAGATTCATTCTGACTTTCTGCTATTTAGCTGAATATACACCGAGTTGCCAGATAATTCACTACAGGTGCACTTCGTATAAATATAATTACAGGCTGTACAAAGTGGGATTCATATAAATAAACCTCTTATTCTGTCAATAAAATGGGACCATTATAGGATCACTGAGCAGATGATGTTTGGGTACTGAAAAAATCTGAGTAATCTCATAACAAGTGCAAATCGGTCAAAAATTTAAGAAAATTTCAGCTTAAATGTGAGTTGGAACACAGTTTTTAGCCTTTTAGAAATCCTGTGGGCGTAACTGCTCTAAATTTCATTGCAGTTTATAACTAATTTTGCACAGACTTTTGTCAGACACATATTATTGTTACAGATTACTTTTTTGACTGCACATAATTAACACGTCTGCATTCTGAATATATTTATGCACAATGTCAGTATTAATTCATCACCAGGCGTGTGTGACTCAACTTAAATACATTTGAGTTAATTTCTTGTAAGTGATTATGATAACTATAGCACCTTTTAGACACATCCCAGATAACAGGCTATAGAGTATACAGTAATTTTAAGCAACCTCAGGTCCCAATATAATCAGTACAAACAACAGTTGTTTGTGAGTAAAATTTGACAGCCAGACTAGATTCTGTAAAAATTTAGCCCTAGTAAGTATAAACATATTATAGTGCACAATTGTTACATAAAGTCCTGCATCGGTGTGTACGGCCATGATCAGTGGCATTAGTGTATTTAGCACAGATGCTCCACACATTATTTTGAACACAGCATTACAATTAAGGCAGCTGTTTATTTGCTTGTGTTATTCTCTGGTGATATTGTGGTCGGGTTTATACGTTATATAAAAAGCAACTCCAGTATCTGATATTAACAGCATGAGGAAATGGGGTAATATGAATAACTGTGATGTATGATATATTTAAACTAATATGTCTTTGTTAAAAAAGAAAACCTATGAAGTATTTAAAGGAAATAGTAATTATGTAGACCTAAAGGGAATTATTATGCACTTTTTTGTAAGTTGTTTGTTAATTTAGAATGCTAGCTTAAGACTGGAAAAGCTTTCATTCTTAATATTGACCAAATGCAGTGCAATGTTGGTTTGCATACAGATAATCTGTATTTTTTGTATTGTTTTACTGGAACCATGAAGATAGTATTTTTTTTAACTTGACCTACATGGTTAAATGATGTCAGTAAAAATGCCAAACTCATCCGGACATTCTGCTTAGCACATATTAGCAGCATTAAATGTGCAAAGCAGTTACCACATACAGAGACAAAATAGGCAGTTTGCAAGGAAATTGACTAAAGCAGTGATTTTAAAACTGTGCAGTGTATGTTCACATACAACCACATGGACAAAAGTATTGGGACACCCCTTTTAATTTGAATTCATGTGTTACAGCCACAACAATTTCTAACAGGTGTAATAAACCAACTGTGCAGCTATAGTTTAAGGAAGGCCTCTTCCAGCATTTTCTAGTATTACTCTGCCCCTGTGCACAAAACAAGCTCTGTAAATACATGAAGAAAAATTGCTCCTTTGACTGATTATGCACAAAAGAAGCCCTGTCAGAAGAGTGGCTGTTATAGCTGAAAAGATCACATAGAGGAATGTCCAACAAGCTCATAGTCAGGTGTCCAAATACTTTTGGCCATATAGTGTATTATTTGTGTATTTTTTTATGTTGTGTATATCTGGTGCTCAGATAAGAACCTTACTTTTTATAGTAATACAGTGCATGGGTTGCTGTCACCCTGAATTCTTGTGCTGTATAAATATAATGTTGTAGCAAAGTTGTAAAAGTGTTGTAAGGTTTTCCACACATCATGAAACGCCAAAATCAGCAAAATATTAGAAATGTAAATTTAGGTAAGAAGATCTGTGGTCTTTAAACATAAAAACGATGGTTTCCGAGCTTCACTACTAAAAACCCTACAGAAATGTAGCTTTTCTTTATTGATTCGCTTGTAAGTGTTTATGTAGAAACCTCAGTTCTAGAAAGATTTGACATTAAAGGTCTTGTCTTTATACTGTTTTTGTTTAAATACAGATTCAAGTTGATCAAATCAACACTTTATTTAGAAGGCCACCACAACCTACCAAAAACCTACAAGTTTCTGGAACTGTACTGGAGGGATGAAACATTATTCATCCAAACATTTTCCCTTGATCTATGTTCTGCTCTGGCAGTGTTTGGGTGGTTATTATTTATATCATAAATACAGTGATTTCTACAGTATACCTATGTTTAACCCAGATCTTTCAGATTAGTACAATGTAAATACTTACACTGCAGATGTGGTAGATCGTGATCAGGTCAAAAATCTGATGAAATCTTCAGCCGAGGCACTAAAAGATCCACAGACATGTTTACATACGCAGAGTTCTCTGATCTGTAACCTCTGATCAGTTACACTGAAACTTGGATGGTAAAGTATTTGTGTAGTTAGACTGGTGCAGACTTTCAGCAGCTTTGTAGCATTGTGTAGTTGAAAAAGTTGGTCGGTGGCCTGATTTTGTGTCTCTGGTGAGTGAAAGAAAAAAGCACTTTTTGAAAGTTAAACATTAGATATTCCAGCAGCACGTTCACCTGCCAGTGAGAAGACAAAACCCAGAACCAGGATTAGCAAATGTTGCCAGACAATAAATTGTACCTGTGTTAGAGAGCGAGGTGTAGCGATTAATGCAGCTCAACAGTATGAACTATGATGTATTTAGCATTTAGCATTCTGTACATATATACTAACTTCTGCTGTTAACACTCGTGCTTGCTTACAAGACTCCAGCTTCATTTTTTGTCTGTTCAGTTTGTCTTACTTACTGAAATCTCAAAAAACGTACTTATGTAAAAACTCATAGCTGTTTACTTATTCCTCTGTGAACTAAACCACTACTGTCTGTTCTGCTCTACTTTATCTGTCATTCTGTTGTTTGTCTAAACTAAAAAATACCATGAAAATAAAACAATGTAAACTAACCACTTCTTTGGCTGTTTTTTGTTTCCCACTGTTCTCACTCACTCACTTTTACCTCCTACATACATGTAAAGGACTAACTTTATTAACTTTACTCCTTCTGATAAACCATTAGCTCTTTATGTACAAAAAACCCAAAAGACAAAATAACCACAAAATGAAGAGAAAGGTTTTATTCCACATTTTGTATATGACAGATTTTGCATTACAGTTTATTCAGATAAAACCAGTTACCTGCATGAAATAGCTTATCAGAGTATCAATTTCCTCCCACTGTTTACTTGTTCTAGTGCTTAAAGTATTTCCAAAGCTTACATACATATATACATTGTGTTTTTCTTACTTTGCTCCTCAAGCAGGCAGCAGTTAGTGAGTATCAGACACATACTGCATGATGAACAGCTTTATTAAAGTGAACATGGTCAGGTGCACTGAGAAAGCTAACAGCAGTGTCAGATTCTGCAAATCTGGAACACAGTGTTTCATACAACTGACTGTCAAGTGTGATGTTATAATGATGCCATGTTTCCTTTTTAAGAACACACACAGAAAATACATGTTGTGAAGTTTGCATACACTTCATTCTAATTATCTAAAAATGGCATATCTGAATATCATAATATATAGCAAGTACAGCATTATATAGGATTTTAAAAACAATTTGTAAATAATTGGGTCTGTCAGAGCAAGAAGATAAGAATATTACTGTAGGTGCATTGTTACTCACTTTTGATGATTGGAACACCTGCTTCTCTGTCCAAAAGGAAGTTTATTGTGTCATTTAAAAATGAAAAAGCTTTATGTATATTTTCAATTTATTAGAGAGTACATTTTTGAATATTTATGTTTATTTGCACATCGTCTTAATTCCTCATTATGTATAGGATTTACTGTTGCTGGTGATTTTTCTGTCCCCATAGAAACATCACTTATTAGACTTATCCTGCCCAAGCCCAGATAAAAAACCCAAACTGTCACTTTATGATGAGGGGAAATGTCCAAATATCCAAATGTATTCCAAGGAGCACTAAGCAATTGGTCAGCCATAGAAGTCATGAGAAGTCACCAGTAGTGTTCAATCATAATCACAAACAACTAAAATCACAACACTGCCCAGATTTAAGCTGCACATTTCAGAAACACTGTCTACTGACTCAACATGTATTCATGTTCCTCTGTATTCCAGGTGACACAACTTATCTAGACATCTTCCGTGAGTTTTCCCACATGGCATCTCACAACCCAGAAAAGCTGAAACGGAGGAGCATTCACTTTCGCCACTCCTTCAGGTAATTCCCATGATGCCCTGCTCTTTTTTGCATAATTTCTGACTGAACCCACTCACCATTCATAACTAATACTGGCTTTTGTTTCTTTTCATTCAGAGTTTGACAGATGATCTTCTGTGGACCTGCAAACGACCTGCAAAATTTAAATGATTTACAGTCGACTTCTCATCAAACCTGTCCAACACAACACATGATAGCGGTGCAGTGTGCCATCATACTGTGCCATTATACCCACCCTTTATCCTTTATGTTCTGTTCACTGCTTCACAATGAAAGCCCTATTAATGGAAGCCTTATTAGCTTTACTAACCCAGGTTCAATACTTGCTTATAGAGTTCTCTCTGTGTTTGCCAATTCTGTTTGTTTCCTGTGATTTCCTCGATCACATCCCAAACACACGCCAGGTGAATTGGCTATTAATTGCAAATGCCTGTAGACGTGAGTGTGTGGTGCCTTTTGACCACCTTTTCCGTGGTAGAATCCAGACTCACTGCAACCATGACTTGTATGAAACAGTATCTTTGTTCTCTGAACAGAGCATAAGGGTTCACAGAAGAGATTATAGAAGCAGAGTTTTTAAATATCAGAGTAATAAATATAAATGACAGAAAATGTCTTTGTGAATCACAAACACAAACATGCTTTGCTTTTGAATGTTTGAAATATGTAAAATTGTACAGTTATGTTTGTATTGTAAACTTTTTGGGGATCAGCTGGACTGAGTCTCTACATATGTATTTTATCTTTTTGTATTATATATTTTTTTTCAAATTTAGCCACTTTTAAAAACCAAATTAGTACTGTAGTTTCTAAACAAACATCATCTAGTAGTTTATGACTGCATGTCTGTAAACTAATATACAACAAAAATCATTTTAGCTTTTGTTTCAATGCTTTTTTGTATTATTGTTATTTATCGTGGATTATTTTGAAGTGCATGTAATGATGGCAGTTCTATATTTGGATTGAGGAATTCTGACTGTAAAGTTTTATGCAATAGTGTCCACGAGGTGAGGTGAGCTTCTTCCCTATTTACCTAAAAATGAACAGAGCTCCTTATTTAAAGTACAACATGATTTGGTGGTTTGGCCCACTACCTCCATGTAGAAATAAATGACATCCCTGTAACCTAATTGTTTGTCATATGCTATGAGTTCTTCCAGAATTGCACCCAATGCCCTTTGACAGAGCTCACCCTCTGGTGCACGCCACTGGTACTTAGATTCTTGCTCTCTTTCAGTCTGTGTGAGAAAAATTGTGTCATAGTGATGACTATGCTGGTGTAGTCTTACATTCATCATGCTCTTTTATCTGTACGGTTAAATGCAGATATTGTACATGTACATTACTTCATGCAAATTGTAATATATCCTGAAATAGTGGTATTTTGTAACAAAATATAATTGTTACATAGAGTGTGCCTCTGTGTCTTTTTGTGGAAGTAAGAATGTTTAACTTTTTTGGGTATACAAGGTGAAAGCTAGTTGCCCTACGACCTCTAACTTTAGATAATAAGCCTGCTCCAACATGTTTACAAAGTATCCAGCCCTCATTAAAAAACCTCTTTTTATTTTTCTGCTGCTAAAGATATCCTGGTCAATTGTACTTGCTGTTATTTTGAGTAAAAATGTCTAGAAGCAGCAACAGCTCAGCCAATGAGTGCCAGGTCACATAAGCTTGCAGAACATGGTCAGCAGGTGGAAATGTATCTGTCTTTGGTGGTGACACTCACTGCTGGGTTTGAACCTGCTTCTGGAAGCAATGAAATCAGATAAAGTGCTTACTGACAGCTTAATGGATTCTGTGTCGATGACCGAAAAGCTAAACATGACTTATTGAATCTTTCCTAGCCCTGAATTAAAATGATTAAATGGGTTTAAATTAGATTTGGTGACTATTACATATACAAGACTTTACAGGTTCTCAAGGTGTGAGAACATGAATTTGATGTAATTTGTTGATGTAAGTTGTTATGGTAAATATGTGATTCAAAAAGAAACAATGATTTAGAGCTGTCAGTGTCATACAGACGGTATATCAGCTATATGAACAGTACTATAAGCTTAGTAGAAATCTTTAACCGACAAAATTTCATGCAAATAATAATTATAAATAATATGCACTTATTAAAAAAAAGTGCTAAACATTAGGCAGCAAGCTAGGAAGTGGGTTCTGGCGACTGGCGGTTACTGAAATAGTGTCACTGGTCTAAAAAGGTAAAGAACATTCAAACCCAGACAATTTGTTATTCATAACACCTCTTAGTGTTATGTAAAAGTACATCATGTCGTAATCAAACTAATTCTACAATCCTGCTGAACTAGTTTAACAGCTTTTATTTTGGAGTGAAACTGCTTGGGCTTTTATTTTCGGTTAGCATTAGCACTGCCTTATGTTGTAGGAGAAATATTAGAATGGTGCACATATGCTAATCTCGATTAGCCATAAACTGCCTTTATGTTTCCATTATTGGTTAATATTTGTGTTTTATTCGGAATTAACTCTGCACCACTGTTGTTTTTGCTGTCAGACCGCAGTGCGAGTGTGTAGAGGAGGTTAGAGGTAGGAATTATGTTCTGTAGGTTGTGTAACTGATTGTTGTTGCTAATACATGCTAACAGCTGTGGGAGGATTATTTACTCTGCTCATGTCGCTGAGCAGAATCATTTACATTCATGTATTCATTATTACTACGTGGTTTTGGTTTAAACGTTTCAGCTGTGCAAGTTATTAACTTTAGCTTGTCACAGACAAATCAAACTATATTCATGATCTTAAACCGATTTATCTTGATCAGGGTCGTGGTGGCTCCGGACCCTATATGGAAACACTGCGCGCAAAGCGGGACATGGACAGGACACCAGTACATCGCAGGGCATCACTTACTCGAGCACTCACCAAAGTGCGATTTAGAGTAGCCAATCCACCTACTGGCATGTTTTGGGCGGTGGGAGGAAAACTAGAGTGTCTGACGCCAACCAACGTGGATAATAGATGGACTGGAAGTGACCACAGACCAGGCTTGTTCCCTTGATCCTGGAGCTGTGCGGCACCCACACTACCTGTGGTGCATCAGTCATCATTAGAAGCAGGAAGGTCCTGGGTTCGATCCCCATTTGGGGCAGTCAGGGTCCTTTCTGTGTGGAGTTTGCATGTTCTCCCGGTGTCTGCGTGGGTTTCCTCCCACAGTCCAAAGACATGCAAGTGAGGTGAACTGGAGATACAAAATTGTCCATGACTGTGTTTGATATTAAACTTGTGAACTGATGAATCTTGTGTAATGAGTAACTACCGTTTCTGTCATAAATGTAACCAAAGTGTAAAACATGACGTTAAATCATAATAAATAAATAAGTAGCCATGACTTAAACAGTGATAGCAATATAATGATAAAATTAGTTTATTTTTAAATGATTATACACATTTAAGATGCTCAGGAACCAAAGATATATACTGATCCCTCACAGACATTTGCTCTCTGTCAGTAAGAAATGTCAAACATTAAAAACATGATCGTACGCTCAGTGACTGCAAGAAAAATTACAGTAGATTTGATTAAATCGGTGTAATTTCCTCTCTGTAAACAACAACAAAAATCAATAATATTGTTCAATAGTTTGATTTTCTTTTCCACATGAGGCTTAACCAGTCCACTCCAAGTTTTTTATCTTCGAACCTGCCGTAACCGTACCAGTGACCAAATTCAAAAAGAGTTCTGGTCTTGGATTATTGTATTAATTACAACAGTCCTACTGATGATCCTTTTAAAATGATGAGTGTTTTTCTTTTTTTCAGATGAGCAGCAACATAAACAAGAGGGCACCCACAACAGCGACACAGAGATTAAAACAGGACTATCTTCGAATAAAAAAAGATCCTGTACCGTACATTTGTGCAGAACCTCTCCCTTCAAACATCTTGGAATGGTAAAACATTTGTCTTATTGCCCGTTATCACCCTCCTAATCTCACAAGTATTTGGCAAAATGACAATTTTACTGGTGTTTTTATTTCAGGCACTACCTTGTCCGCGGTCCTGAGAAAACTCCATATGAAGGTAGAAAAGAGATTCTTTACAATAAGAGTTTATATTTGTGATTGTGTCATTTATTTATTTGTATTTGGCTGCAGGTGGATATTACCATGGCAAGCTGATATTCCCCAGAGAATTTCCTTTCAAGCCACCAAGCATTTACATGATCACACCCAACGGTAGATTTAAATGTAATACAAGGTATGACATTTATTCATCACTGTTAAATGGTGCTGTAAAAATGTTAGCAGCAGTTTGGACAGTAATAAAATTACCAGAATGTGTTTGCTGTTGAGTAAAGCTTAGTTTGATTAAACTGCAGATTTTCACTCTGACATCGGTGGATATAAACTTTACTGATTGTTTGTCACACTAAGCAATTTATTGAACTAAACTTGATCTTACACTGATAAAAAAATTGTTTAATTAAAAGTTCAACATGTTAGCCATCTCTTAATTATTTACATTTTATTAATAAGTCAAGTTAACACATTATACACTGTCAGGCATGATTTTAACCAGCCCTGTAGAATACAACTAACTTATCTTAGGCCTTAAAGTTACTACAGGAACATTATGCCACAATTCAAAAAAAATATTTATTGAAATACATCAGTCTGACATAGAAGTTTACTGAAACATGGAAAGGCAAATATGAATTCCATCCAGAAAATTTGAATGAGTGTAAACTGCCCATATGCAAAAGCGGATGTGTAATAAAAACATATGTTTTCTTTTAGATTGTGTCTGTCCATTACTGATTTCCACCCTGACACCTGGAACCCTGCATGGTCAGTGTCCACTATTCTGACTGGGCTTTTGAGCTTTATGGTTGAAAAAGGTCCCACTCTGGGCAGCATCGAGACGTCCGATTTTACTGTGAGTTTTGACTATAAATAAATAAATAAAGTATACATTCAAACTGTTGTTTATTAATTATTTGTAAAACAGTACTTGTTCTAAAGACACTTGCACCAAACCTGTAATGAATTACACAATGATGAGATTTTGTATCATATGCTCATAATCATTGAACTACATTGTCCCCAGAAAAGACAGCTAGCCACTCAGAGCCTGGCCTTCAACATTAAGGACAAGGTGTTCAGTGAGCTGTTTCCAGATGTTGTCGGAGTAAGTATTGCAGCCAGACTGAAGCCCACAGATATTCAAGTAAATCTGCATTATGCAACTGATTTAGGAATTATCAAGCTGTTCAAGTAAGCTGCCTTATGTGTTAGTACAGATGAGTAATTTTATATCATAATATTTACAAAATATATACTCTGACCAAAAAACATTAGGATAGCATTTTTTCTAAATGTGAGCAGTGGTTGAGAAGTAAACACTGCTAACTATCCTAGCGTTAACATAGGCTAAGAGTAAATGCATAAGTGCATATGTGCCACTGTGAAGAACAGTGTGTGATTCATTATTCTCTATAACAGGAGATCAAGCAAAAACAGCAACTACAAGAGTTGAATTCCCGCTCCCAGGCTCTACCACTGCCTGACGTGGTGCCCAACAGCGAAGCCCAAAATGGACACCCAGCTCTGAATGGACATGTGGCCGCAGGGAATGGCCAGGCTCCTGAACCTCACCAGGGCAACCGCAACCAAGGGCTCCTTGGAGGAGCTCTTGCTAACCTGTTTGTCATCGTTGGGTTCGCTGCTTTCGCATACACGGTCAAGTATGTGTTACGGAGCATCGCCCAGGAATAAACAGAAACATAAAACAGTGAATGGCACAATAAAAAAGGAATTAGACCTAATCTTAAGAGGGGTTTATTTTGTTTTGTCCAATGTTAGACTGGACAAAATGAATTGCACAATGTTGAAATGAACCTTATGAATTGACTAAACAGTAAAGCATTGAAACGGTACATCCAATGCATAGAAGATTTTTACATGTTAGGAGATACTGTGTTAAATATGTTTTATGGTATAGACCTTTTACATATCAGGGTTTGTGTTTGGGAAGCCAACTTGGGTTCATCGTTGTTTTAGAAAATCCAACAGATGAAAGTAGTTGCCTGTAAATAGACTGACAATAAATTATTCTTGTAATATATGTATGTTTTTTATCTTCCTTGATCTTTTACCCCGCTGGGTGAGGCTAGCACATGTCTTCCGAGATTTGGGTAGCCAGCCAATTGAAGCTGCGTATTTAAATGTATTTCTTTGCTTAAATAAAAAAAAATGGTTTATGGTAAGAAGTAAGGTTGCCAGGTGATCTGGTTTGCACTATGGTTTGAGAAAAAATGGGGTTCACCTCTTTGCTGCTGTAAGAATAAAGAGAGCCAGGTGTAAACCTTTGTATGTGTTGACGCTCTATGAGAGAATTCATCTGTGATAAGATGTGCATGTAGGATTCACTCCTGGTAAGGGAGGTAAGTCCTAACCCTTGGTCCTTCTCAGCCAGAGTGGGTGTTATGCATGTGATGTAGGTCGTGAGAGCAATAGGGAAATTAACTTGATTCGGAGAAAAGGGGATACCCACAGTTCAGTTTAGTCTTTATTGTCCCCGAAGGGAAATTTGTTTTGCAGCATGGCATACAACACAAAAATAAAAACACCAAAAACACAGGACAGTATGGATATGAGAGCATCATTATATGGGATTTCTCTGCACATGGCACTGGAGCTGTTATTAAAAAAAAGGAATGGAGCAATGCACCACAACATATTAACTAAAAAAGCACAGAGATTAAAAACAATCTGGATGTTTCAACAACACGACAACCCAAACACACCCAATAACTAAAAACTGGTTTTGGTAGGTGTGTTTGCACAGTCTGCTGACTTAAATTCTATTGAAAATATATGGAGATTTTTGAAACTAAGCGATTATTGTAATCCTTGGAAATCAAAGACAATTTGGGACAAATTAACCCTCAATAATGATCTTTTTGTAGAAAGCTGTAATGACAAACAATGGCTTTACAATAAATCATTGCTAGTAATTTGTGGTGTCTGAATACTTTACCCCACCCCCCTTTTTTTTTAAATAAAATATTAATTTTGATTAATATATATATTCAGCGGCTGCTGTTTCCTTAGGTTTTGAATAATGCCTTTTCAGACACAGATGAGAATGGGCATGCCCAGTCCTCTCTCTCTCTCTCTCCTCTTTGCTTTCACTTTACACTCCAGTTGTTTAGCTGTTGAAATGATGTTGCTGCTTCAGCCATGTTTCAGCTCCTATAATGCAGCTTCACTATGCTGCGCATCAATAACAACAAACCTGGATGCATTTTATGGATAATTTGGAACCTTTCTGGAATAAAAACTATGAGGCCTGAGACTGAAGTCTAAAAATTGCACTAAAGGAATTCAGTGCTAACAGGTAACCATTTACTACCGTATTTATTTGCAAATACGCTAACGTAAATAGCTCATTACCTGTTATCATTATAGCTTACTGTGATATTTTTATGTCATTTTTAAACAGATTTTGTAAGTCTGTGCGGTGCGTGATTGTATCTGTCTTTTGGCTAGCTTGCAAGCTAGCATCGTCTCAAACCGCATAGTAGTGATGTTCCATTTGAGAGCGAGTCGACTCTTTGAACGATTGGAGCCGATTCTTGATGAGTCCAGGAATTGTGTCCCGAGACTTTGTACTAGTACTAAAAACTGCATTTAATTTTTTTACACTTGAAGTTAAGAGTTTACATACACGTCTAAGGAACAAGTGTTTGTAGTGTCTGGATTAAAATAATTTTTCTAACTCTTTAATTCTATTTGGTTGTAAAGTGGCACCAAGAAGAATCTCCTGTTGTTGCTTGTGGTGAAACTAGCTTCATTGATATAATAAAATCTCTAACAATACGTTGTATTTAAAAAAATAGTTATTTTGAGCTATTCTAAGTAAGATGCACGTTATTAACCCAAATGAAATGTCATAACAGTGCAAACCTTTCTACTGAACAAAGTGCCGTTTGGGAGCCAAAAGAGTCGACTCTTTTTTGTGCCGAGTCAATTTGTATGATTTAAAAGACCTGGAACACTTTGTGTGAACACTATTTTTGGAACACTAGTATACTTTGTAGTATAGTACAGGATCGTCGTTAATGTACTGGTGCACACTATTTAGTACGCTAGTATGCGTTTGGGACGCAGCCTTGGTAACATTGCTAACTGTTGCTAGCACTGACGTTAATATTTTTGCATTGTTGCCTGGTGACGCTGTGCTAATGTTTATTGTACTAATTTGTATGTTACCTCAAGACACTTTACATTTCATATAATTTATATTTCCAAATACTCGGTAGTAAAGGTAAATTTAGTTTTTTTTAGAAAAAATAATGTAAAACGTTAGCTCCACCAGCTAACCGCTAACCATGTAAACATTTAGGTCTTTAGAACAGTACAGGTTAACAGTAGCGAACACACGTATACGTCCCTGATATCTACAGTTCTTACATTTCTTGTTAAATTCAAGTTCAGTTTGTGGACACCTGACACCCAAACATCTCAAACCATGGGCACTGGGACGAACTTTGGTTCCTCTTTGCTGCTGTGACAGTCCTCACTCATAACTTCAGGGACTGATTTCTGTTCAGCCACAAGAGCCTCAGCCTAGACACTTATTTATTTATTAGGATTTTAATGTCATATTTTACACACCATGGTTACATTCATGACAGAAACTGTAGTTACTGGTTACACAAGATTCATCAGTTTACAAGTTTAATGTCAAACACAGTCATGGACAATTTTGTATCTCTGATTCACCTCACTTGCACGTCTTTGGACTGTGGGAGGAAACCGGAGCACCTGGAGGAAACCCACACAGACAGGGGGAGAACATGCAAACTTCATACAGAAAGGACCCAGACCACCCCACCTGGAGATCGAACTCAGGAACTTCTTGCTGTGAGGCAACAGTGCTACCCACTGAGCCACCGCGCTGCCCAGGTTAGGTACTGATGCTGGAATTAAGGCCAGATTTACTTAGCATTCCAATTCATCCCAAATTTACTGGATGCAGTTAAAGTCAGGGTTTTGTGTGAACCAGTACCCACATTTTTTACCTTTTTCTTTTTTTTTTTGTATTACCATGCTAAAACGGGAATGTTTCCTCCCCCAAAATGATGCACTGTTACTGTTTACTTTATTTTTGAGTTGTATTTTGTTGTAATTACAATAAACATGTAGAAAAATATTGCAGTGTCACTGTATATTTGATGACTCAAGTTGTTTTACTACTATTATACAAATAATAAAAATAACAACAGTAATAATAACAAAATATTAATTATACAAAGAACAACAAATTAATAACAGTGCCTCCTGTTGCTGAGATCCTTGGTTTGAATCTCAGCAGTGCTACTGGCCGGTTAGCTGTTCACACAGACATGTTTGGCCTGAGGATTGGAAGAAGAAAAACAAGAAACAAAGAATGTTGTTTTTACATTACAGTAGCAGTAAAGAAATCACATGAACTGGTTTGTTGGAAAAGTACAGACATTTAATAATACTTCTCAGGTATTATTATTATTTTTATTTTTATTTTAATTATGCTGGAATAGGGAAAAACAATTAAAAGACAAAAAATAGCCCTGTGCATCATGACAACATATGCATTTCAAGTAATTCTTGTGTTCTTCTTCCTTTTGTTTCTTAGCTATGGCCTCCCAGCTCCAGGCTTTCTCCTCTCCGTCGATTTCCTCCAGTGGCCTCTCGCACTCCAAGAAGCTCAAGCTGGAAAAACCAACATGGGATGTCGAGAGTGGCTATGGCTTGCAAAGCCCCGGCCAACCCAGTGCATCATCACCTTCAGCTTCAGATTTTAATGCCAACTATGGCTCCAGCAGCCTTGGTTATGCCCCATCCAATGGCCCCCGTTCGCAAACAGTGGTAAGAGCTCCAGACAGCACCGGCAGTGTCCCTGGACCTTCCTCATCCTCCTCTTTGTCATCCTCATCATCTTGTCGAAAAAATGTGTACCAGAAGCAGAGTGGCATGAAGAGAAAGAGCGAGGAGGCAGAGAGCAGCGACAGTGTGCAGATCCTGGAGGAGCTCTCGGCCCCTGTGCTGTCCAACCGTGCTGGAGGTGGAGGAGGAACCACCACGGCACAGTCCATTGCTCACTCCACCTCCACAGCTAAGAGCAGCAACTCGCACAGCGAGGGTGATTACCAGCTGGTGCAGCATGAGATCCTATGCTCTGTCTCCAACAGCTACGAGGTGCTGGAGTTCCTCGGCCGTGGAACCTTTGGCCAGGTTGCCAAGTGCTGGAAACGTGGCACCAATGAGATTGTGGCCATCAAGATCCTGAAAAATCATCCATCCTATGCTCGACAGGGTCAGATCGAGGTAGGGAACTGATTGCTGCTTTGGTGGTGCATGAACTTTTGAAGTTCACTTACACTTGTGAGGGTTGTGTAGGCCATAGTGGACCTGGGCATAGCAAACGCCTAAAACATTGGGCTGTTAAAGGCAATTTGCCCTTTTTATGTTTAATTAAAAAAAAAAAATCTTTGTATAAGCTTATAGTAGTTTTTGTTGGATTTATAAGTATAAAGTCAGTATAATATTGTGTGTAAATTTGACAAAAATGATTAAATCTTCTTTTATAGGTGAGCATCCTAAGCCGGCTGAGTACAGAGAACGCTGACGAATTCAACTTTGTCCGCTCGTATGAGTGTTTTCAGCACAAAAGTCACACCTGCCTAGTTTTTGAGATGCTGGAGCAGAACCTCTACGACTTCCTAAAGCACAGCAAGTTCAGCCCACTGATGCTAAAGTGCATTCGGCCTGTCCTGCAGCAGGTGGCCACTGCTCTGATGAAGCTCAAAAGCTTGGGTTTAATCCATGCTGATCTCAAGCCTGAAAATATCATGCTGGTGGATCCCATCAGACAGCCGTACAGGGTCAAGGTGATAGATTTTGGTTCAGCCAGTCACGTCTCAAAGGTGGTGTGTTCTACCTACCTGCAATCCAGATACTACAGGTAAGACAGGCCGTGAAAGTTCACAATGTTTACAAAGTGTTTAATTATTCTGTAGTACAAAACAAACTGTGGCATTGCTTTATTAATACACATAATAAAAAAATTTTCATTTCAAGTATAGGAAACATTTGTGCTACACTACAGTATATGGTCAAAAATTATGTGGACACCCTTTTTCCTGCGAGGCTGAAAATGACAATTTTCGTGTGAAAAAACTTTAGTGGCCTGCCACATGGGTTTAGAAGTACTTTGGAAAACTGTTATTTCACTTAACACAGTCTGACACTGAAAGAAATTCAGCCCAAAACTCAATGCAAACTTAATGCAAAGAGGAAGACATTCATTAGTTCTATGCAGAAATGCAGCTGAGTTCTCTGGGTCAAGGCTTATCTCAGATGGACCAAAAAACAGTGGAAATGTGCTGTGATCAGATGAGTCCATGTTTTACTGTGTTTTTAAGAAAAAACGAACGATGGGTTCACCAAAACAACGACATAAAGGAGCAATTAGATATTTATCAGCAAAAAGTGCAAGAGCCAACTTCTGTCATGGCATTGTGGTGCATGTGTGAGTGTGTGTCTGCAGTCCAAATCTTTCTCTGTATGATGCATCATGAAGAGGAGAATCATGAGCAAAGAGGCAATAATGAGCAAAACAAAATGTCCCAACTTTTCTTAAAATTAGGATTGTTTATTGTGGCTATGTAATTTCCCTATCATATAAATAAACTTACACATATATAAGTGCTGGGAAATTTCCCATTATTTTGTGGCTAAAGTTAATTTAAAAAGTCCAGTCCTGGTCATTATTTGCTACTATAAATCATTTTGTATTAACCCAATGAAAATACTACATTTTATTAGCATAGCTGTTTACTGAATCACTAACTGATAAAAGAACTTCTTTCTTTTTTGATCCAGAGCTCCTGAGATCATTTTGGGTCTGCCATTCTGTGAGGCCATCGATATGTGGTCTCTGGGCTGTGTCATTGCTGAACTCTTTCTTGGATGGCCACTCTATCCTGGAGCTTCAGAATATGATCAGGTCAGCACGTACAGTGGATGGAAATGGCTTGACATGTTTTGCCTTGATTGCAGCCGAAAGAAAAAAATATTTGTCATTAAATATATCAAACTTTGTGTCTACAGATCCGTTACATCTCACAGACACAGGGTTTACCAGCAGAATACCTCCTGAGTGCAGGCACCAAGACCAACCGCTTCTTCCACAGAGGTCCAGATGCTAGCTACCCACTGTGGAGGCTTAAGGTACTTTAGCTGGCAGCACCAAACTACCATCTGTTTTAATATGGTGTTCTAAAAGTAAACTGTAAAATTTAATGCATCTATTTCCACTCATTTCTTCCAGACACCTGCAGAGCACGAGGCAGAACTTGGTATCAAGTCCAAAGAAGCTCGAAAATATATCTTCAATTGTCTGGATGACATGATGCAGGTTTTTATTAAATTTACTATTTCTATAGCATTTAGTAGATGTTTTTATCCAGAGTGACTTGCAAAGGATTACTTTTGCATCTAATAACTTTTTTTATGTTGACATGTTTGTTCTGATCTAAGAAAGCTGCAGTGTTGTTCGTGGTGTGTCATTTTCACATGTGTATTTCTCCTGCAGGTTAATATGACTAGTCTGGATGGCACAGACGTTTTGGCTGAAAAGGCTGACAGGCGGGAGTTTATTGACTTGCTGAAGAAAATGCTTGCACTCGATGCAGACAAAAGGATCACGCCGATGAAGACCCTCAACCATCCGTTCGTGACCATGACCCAGCTGCTGCACTTTCCTCATAGTGCACAGTAAGCTGGCCGTATTACCTCATTCTTTAAATGTTAAATGATTTTAAAGTGTAATGACTTGAAGTGTTTTTGTATTTTTGCACAGCGTGAAGTCCTGCTTTCAGAACATGGAGATCTGCAAACGCCGCTGCACCGCCTTCGACAACAACAAAAACCTGTTTAGCAGCAGCAGTGGGCCGAGTGCGGCCGCTAACCTTACTGTCACCTTCAGCAGCCAGCTGAGTCAGCACAGTCAGGTAGGAAACCCAGTACACAAGCTCCCCAGCATGGATAATCTGTGGAAGCTACAGGGTTTAATTAAACATTCGTATGAGCATGTTGTTCATCACCATGTTGGATTTGTCATATTTATTATAGTCATAATTAAAATTAACATATGCAGGGTCTTAAAAAAGTACTAATTGTCCTGTAATTATGTGTCACTGTCATCAGATTTAGTCAACAAACTAAATGGGAAAATGTCTAAAAGTTAAGTCTTAAGTTAAAGACAAACAAACATTTCTGCCATCTAAAATATGCTAATCTCGTTAAACTGGTAAAGGACCCTGTTCCTACAAGCCTCTGACATCCAGCATTACAAACAGAAGAATAGTGTGTTTACAGTTTTTATAACATCTTGTTACAAAAGTGAATTGAAGATAGATAAAGGACTTACTCTGAATATCTAAGTGCACATGGTATATATGTAAAACATGGCCTTAAAATACAAACAATAAAAAAACCAATAAGAAAGTACTAGTAATGATAGCCATAACCTTGCAGAACCACAAGGAGTTTCTGAGGAGATCAGATAGTTCTGTTTTTGCTGTAATTACACTGGCATGGAGGTTTTACCATTCAAGAGTGCTTAACAATGTAACGTGAGTGAATTTTCAAACCATTTTTATCATTCTCTCCTAGCAGATGGCTCCCTCTGGTGGTCCATCCCTGTCTTTGAGCAGCAATGTTCCTCTGCTGAACTACCAGCCTGGTCTGTACCAGCAAGCCACCATCAACATCCCGGGTCTGACGCAGCAGAGTGTGCCACTGCAGACCAGACACACACAGCTGTGCACACAGACTGAACCCTTTCAGCAGACACTAATAGTCTGTCCACCCACCATACAAGGTTTCATAGCACTCTTTCATTAAAACTATAACTCATCTCATGTTGGTTTTAACATATGTAGAGATGACAATATAGGTTCATGCATTCTCATTAGGTAAAAATATAAACTGCGCAGGACATGAAAATATTAATTAATAGGAATGTTTGGAATCCTCCAGCCATTCCTAATAACAGTGGCAGTACAACCCTACATTTCACATTCATGGTACTTGCCATTAATGTCCATAGAAAACCAGAGCAAACTCAGTTTTGGCTGTGTCCTAAACTGCACAAACTTAACTAAATAGTATGGTCGAATTAGTGCACAGTGCACTACTACTATGTAGTACAGAGCATGTACTAGCTTTCTTTGTTCACAGGACTCTACACAAAAAAACACACAAAGGATGCAAAAATGGGTCTGAATACTTTCCGAATCCACTGTGTATCATTAAACTTCAATTATTTTTAGCTCATATTGGCACATAGCAGATAGTCTAACAGTAAGTAGCAGGCCACCTAACAAAGTTTCTGTGGACGAATGTCTTTGTCTAATATTTTTAATATAGAATGTGATTTCTCTTTCAAAAGTAGTCGTCACAAAGTATGTGTCTTTATTAGAAAATGTCACTGTTGCTATGCATTGACTAGTTTGACCCAAATCCAATCTAAACTATCGTAATCAGCTATACAAGAAGTGTTAACTGCTATAAAATCTGTATTTTTTAAAGAAATACAGAATCATTTGTCAGTTTCATTTCTTTTTCATCAGGGCTTCAGCCTTCTAGCAAACAGTCTGGGTATCCAGTGAGGATGGACAACTCTGTTCCAATGGTCCCCCAAAACCAGTCCACCCAGTCCTTGCACATCCAGCCTGGCATGCTGACCCAGGTAACACTGGTGTGTGTGTGTATGTAATTGGTTGTGTTTTGTTCTGTCCTGCATGTCCTGCACCATTGCTTTTTCTGTAGTGTTTGACAATGCTTTGATGTAGGAGCTTTAGAAGTAGCATTAATCTGTTGTTATACATGAACTGTATTGTGCTTGTAGATTTTTATTTGGATTAGGCATCTGTGTTGATTTATAGAACAATATTTATTTGTTTAACATTTAACATCATTTTTCCTGTACCAGCTCACTTCCTCTTTTAGCACAGTGAGTTTTATCATGTACAGCACAATGTGATGATTGCTGAAAAATCCAGATCATGGGACAACTGCAGATCCAATGTGGAGCTTTACAGTTGCTTTTATACCTGCAAATAAAGCCATAAAAACTTGACACTTTCTGCTGCATGTAGATACATATTTGGTAATTGCACATCATGCTGTTTCATTTTCCTGTTTTTGCTACTGCATTATCAGGACACCAATTTATCATGGGGCCTCGGTCAGTCATGTCTGTATGTAGAACCCCAACTGGCCGATAATGAATTGAACCCTGAGTCCCAGCATTATTGGGTTAGCGTCGTTTAACGCTGTGCCACCTGAGCGCCTCATTATGCTGTTTCTACCTAAAATGTTAATCTGGTTATGTTTTTTGCAGATGTGAAAAATGATACAAACACATACAGAATAACTATTCTAGCTGCCAGAATCATACGGTGGATGAGTTTACCTTGAGGGCACATGGTAATCAGATAAGTGCCAAAAAATCATCTGATTACAAAAACCGAACCTTCTTGCTGTGAGGTGACAGTGCTACCCACCAAGCCACCGTGCTGGCCATTCATTTAGTAGATTTAAAAAATGTTTAGACCTGTTGACTGTAACAGACTTTTTTATGCAGCCTGGTGAAGCCAGTAATAAACAGATTGCTGGGCAAATATCCAGCTAATTCATTTAGATGACAGATAATTCTAATTTAGGTGTAGTTATATTAAGATTATATCATTTGTATTAATTGTATTAAAAGAGTATGCTGTCTACATGATCATTTAAATAATGAGATTACTGCTAGAACCTCAAATTAATTGGATTATTAGTGGTTTCTATTTTATTAAAAGGAAGTGACGAATTTGACACTTCTTTGCCCCGTACAATGTTTTCTATTTCTCTAACCCCCTTACCCCTGCCTTGCTCCTCCCACTGCAGGGCACCTGCACACCACTGATGTTCGCTGCCCCACACCCCCCTGCAGCAGGAGTGCCCCCCCTTTACCCAGTGGCCCTGGCACTGGGCTGTTCATCAGCAATAGCCGGGCATCTGGAGGCAAGCACAGCCATGCTGGTAAAGCCATGCCACGGCTCACGCAATGTCCTTCCTAAACCTGTTCTCCTGTCCTTCAGTCCCCTTTTCCTTTCCTACTTTACCCCCAGCTTGCTCTAGGGCTGTCTCTGAGCATGATGGGACGCATGTGGCTTTACCAAGCCTGCGCTACTGCTTCCAGCTTCAAGCTTCCAGTGTCCACCCCAGCTCCCACACCTAGTTAAAACAATTTTTAACAGATCTGAAATATATGTGGGTACAGAACCAGGGTGCAAAACAAAACAAAAAGGAAATAATTGTATGTTTTTTTCTCTTTCCTTTGAACACATTGATCTTTATTTCCTTTATTAAAAGTAGTTAATCTCATCTGGCTTCCTCACAGCACCTTTGATTACTACACAGTTCATCTCTTATATATGTCTATAGAGACTTTGTCCTGTTGCTATATAATGTTCTTTTGCTTTCTTTTTCCATTAGCAACCAATGACCTTCTGGGTCTGCAGAAGGACTCATTTATCTTGGAAGGAGGAATGAATATATTTAATTTAAAAAATGAAATTTAAAACTGATTATAAATATATTATTGATGATTATTAGTGGTAAACATGAATCAGACTTCAAAGCTAAAGTGACTTTTTGTTGTGTGAGTTTACCCTGAACTGATTGGGGTTAATGAGTAAAGTGATTTCCTTATCAGTAACTTTTTATGATTTATTTCAGCTGCCTAATGAGCAGAACACATGCAGATGATTCATGCTGGGAACATTTTTTTCCACAGCTCTCTTGATCTCTTTTTTGTGACTGTAAGGAGGTGCATGGTTTTGTGAAAGTTTTTACATACACTTTTCCTTTATGAGAGCATAGCCTGACTCACCCAAATGCTTCATCCATGTTGCATGTGCTTGCATGCATCTGTCAGTCAACATTCACACATGTGCAACATGCATACATTTGAATTGTATTGAAAATGTCGTGTTTAATATCCCGTCTGTCTTCTGTGTTTTTTAGCAGGGCTGGCCTGCAGGTGCTCAGCAAATCCTTATTCCGTCCACCTGGCAGCAGATGCCCGGCATGGCCATCCATGGTACAGGCCAATCTGTTCTTACAGACTCTCCTATGGGGTCGCTGCTGGCCGACAGCTCTGGCCAGTCCAACACCAACTGGAGGTCTGTGCAACACTAATCTGCATCAGGATTATCATTTTTATCCTTGCTGTATGACTATTTTTAACCAGTATACTTTAGCTATAGAAACCTCAGGCAGAGAGATGCAAAGGTGCTGCCAGATTTGTACCATTTGCGTAAAAGTTGTGGTTCTACTGCTGTGTTTGACACTGCATTTGTGTGTTATTAGGGGACGACATGGCGGTCAGTGTGACGGCATGCAGCATGAGACCTCACAGACGGGATGCCATGTGACCTCACAGTCTCTTAACATAGTTGGAACCAACAGCCGCGCACAGCAGAGCGGTGTGAAGAGGTCAAAAGGTCGCTATGCAGAGAACAAAGCCAGGTATTTCCTCTGTGTTATTTTGCTGTTTGTTAAAATGCATTTATGCTAATCAGATATTTCAACTGTTGTAATGGGGATTGTAATGGGCACATTTGAAAAGAGCAATGCTATTTGATTATTGCATCTTTACAATTGCATCTTTAATGCCTTCTAAAGTGGCATTAAACTCAGATCTCTGAACTCAGACTTCAGTGTTTTTGATCATTCATTTCTCATACTGTTTACTTATTAGGTTATTTCAGTATTATTTCTTTAACATAATGGTGATTTAAATGCCCATCCCTAATTTGTAAGATCTAGAAGCACAAACCACCTCATTCTACTGTGTATGCTGAGGCAGTTTGGTATAATGTGTGCTAAGTTGTCCTTCACGTTCCCGTCCCCAGGCCTGTCTGCTCTGGGCTGCAGAATATTGGTGACCCATCTCAGCCAATTGTCATTTCCGACACACCCAGCCCGGTTGTCAGCATCATCACTATTCCCAGTGACACAGAGGATGAAGATGACACCAAAGTCCCGCCCACCAGGTGACATTTCCACCTCACTGCTTCATACTCAGTCATACTGCAGTCATTTTAAGTTCTAACACTTTACTATAAAAATCAGGTTGTCCTAGTCACAAAAGTTGCTATTGTGTGGAGTACAGACCTTTTATTTCTCCACTGCTACTTACACACTATGTTCGAAAGTATGTGGACACCTGACCATGAGCTTGTTTGACATTACATTCCAAAATTATAAACAGTAATATAGGTTGTGGTCAGGGCACCGGGCAGGACACTGGAGTTCCTCAAAATCAAACTCGACAAACCGACTCTACATCCAAAATTGCATACTTCCATACTGAACAGTACACAAAAGCAGTATGTGAGCACGGGTAGTGTGTTTGAATATGTAGTATTCATTAAACAGTATCTATTAAAAAGTACCCGGATGACCTACTGCATGGGCAGTCATTTTTGAGTATGCAAACACAGCACACTGTTGTCTGATAATCTACCCCATAATTCAGTGAGGCTTTAACTGTGGCGATGTGACGTTGGTAAAATTGTGCACGTCAAATGCACACAATTGCATACTGAAAGAGCTTACTGCTTTACTGGCTTCAAATTTAGTACGTACTGTTGTAGTATGTGATTTTGAACGCAGCCCATGTCTGCTGGAACAGAAAAAGACC
This sequence comes from Trichomycterus rosablanca, assembly GCF_030014385.1. Classification (NCBI taxonomy): domain Eukaryota; kingdom Metazoa; phylum Chordata; class Actinopteri; order Siluriformes; family Trichomycteridae; genus Trichomycterus; species Trichomycterus rosablanca. The sequence continues at coordinate 23,443,673 of NC_086006.1, read as the reverse complement.
TTACATAAACTGTTGCCCCAAAGCTGAAGAATATCTGAAATCAATAATAATACATGCTTCTTTACCTTTGGCTATTTACTGCATTAGTAACTATTTTATATCTTTAAATTAGTGTGAACCAGCGAGCGAACGTCATCAGCTGTGTGACGGTGCATGACTCTCAGGACTCGGACTCGTCCAACTGCAGTCCCCTCAGTCCCAAACGTCCGCCCAACTTCACAGAGACCAGTGGCTCCAAGTCTCTGGCTGTTGTGATGCCCACTCTGAAATCTCAGCCCTGGGAAGGAGCAACCCAGGGTGAGTCACCTGGTCCACACTCACCCCCCCTAAAACCCTTATGAGACCAGGACTGTCTCACTGTTCAGTTTGTGAAGGTTCTCATAGTTTCGTGTGTTGGTGTTGTTTAGAGCAAAACAGCTCAGCCTCTGGGAAATCAAAGAAGAGTTCGGCGGTGCAGTCTTCCAGGTTAGGAGTGTGGAGTGCTGAGCGGCATCAAAGAACAGTGACCACCAAATCTCAGCCCCTCAACCTGAGCCAGGTACACCAACCCTCATACTTCATCTGAATTAATGCCAGACCAATTTACTGTACACAAGTTTTTAATCCTGTTTGGTTTTGGATAGAAAATGAAAAATCTACAGAGATTTCACTATGCATCTACAGCAGACAATGAAATGTCAAAAAGCTATAATGAAATGTGGGAGTTTCTGGCAACCTGACAACAATAGAAAGGCATATTTAACAGATTTAGAGTTGAAATGTTTTACTGTGAAACTGTTGATCTTCTGACAGTATTTGAAAGAGGCTAGTCTACATTTAACAGAACAGAATTGTGTGTCTGGAAGAATTGACAAACAATAGCCAATAAATCTAGATTATTTGAAAAAGATGGAACGGATATAAATATAAACTTTAAATATAAAATATAAATGCTAACAAGTATAACATTCAAAAACTGAGTTACAAACTTTGAACTTTAGTCATTTTCTTTATTTATTAGGGATGCACTGATAAATTTTTTCCTTACGATACCAATATCACATTCAAGTGTTAACAAGTATTAACAAGTGTTGGTTAATGTTCAGTACCATTATCAATACCGTTTTTTCTAGCGTAGCTTCTTGATACACTGTGACGTTGTTTGTATGGACAACTTTATTCGCATTGTTACCCAGTGGTTTGTATTTGGTCATACAACTAAGTTATTTGGGAAACCAGTTGTTTTTTCTGGCTCTAAACAGTCTAATAGATGTAATACTTTTGGGACAAACTGAAAATATATCCAGACATGACCAAGGAGAGGAACAGCCAACTTCAGCAACTACCAATAGAATTTATTGTTTTCACTTGTTTTTACTTTGTCATCATGGATGATTAATTGTAGGTTGATCAATAAAAATGGCAGTTGTATACATTCAGAATTAAACCCACAACAAAGTAAAGTGTGCAGAAAGTTAAGGGGTCTGAATACTTTTTGAACACACTGTATACACTGCCCAATTTGAGCTCTTGGTTCCTATATCAAGTCTGTTTGGTAAGTGAACATGACAGATTGAAATCAAAGTGGGCCAGTGGTGAGTTCAGCTCAGACAAACTGTTCCACTAGAAAATGTCTTTAAGTCAAAGAAGTTCTAGAATAGTCTGTGAGCTGGTTTTATATTAAGTATATTTTTGTATATTCGGAAAAGAGAACAGTAATATTCTAGGGCAGATTTTAAATAAATCACTGGTCTCTGATGTTTTCACTCTAATATCAGAATAGATGTTGTATTCCTCAAACCCCATGTCAATCAGAGAGCAGTTCCACTGTTGTTTTTTGCTATTGGTGCATTATTTGGACAGCATGTCTCTGAGGTAATAAAACAATCAAAATATTTCACATTTAAGCCTCCAATATTGAGCCAAGCTGATTGAACCGGCTGTATAAGCTTCAAAGCGCTTATACAATAGTCCACTGTCTGCTTTATTGATCAGTGAAAGTGCTTAACAAAATAAATCCAGCATGCCTCACTGCTTTTTTATTTTGTTTGGTAAGAAGTCTTTTTACTTCTCATTGGAAAATACTTGTGTACGACTAATTAAAGTACTTCAGTGCTTAACACTCCGATGATCGACGCGAAAATATTAACCATTTTAGGTTTAGAAGAAGATATACTTTATTTGTCATATATACATATACAGGTGTACAGTACAATGAAATTCTTTCTTCGCATATCAGAGCGCAGGGTCAGCCACCTTACGGCGCCCCTGGAGCGGACAGGGTTAAGGGCCTTGCTCAAGGACCCAACAGTGGCTGCATAGCAGAGCCTGGATTTGAACCGCCAATCTTCGGGTTGATAGCCCAAAGCTCTACCCACTAGGCTACCACTATCCCACTCACTCTTAGGTTTAGGTTAATTTCTTAATTGTGAAATCATATTTTGTTTACTAGGTAAGATGACATGCTAATGTTAGCATTATGTTGGTGCTATCATACACAAGGATTGTCAAATTCCTATTGTATGTGTTTGAATTGAAAGTTTGCTATTCTGTCGTTTAGATATAAATAAATTATTACAAATAACACAATCCTAAAATCAGTCAGACACTCAGCAGTGAGCGTGTCTGGGAAGGTCGATAGAGTTCTCTCCTTATTGCCAATGCAAATGTGACCTCTGCAGTCTGGTTGAGGTGCCGTCAAGACTATTTGAGGATACACGTAGTATGACTCTCTGTTTGCTGTATATCTCTCTGTGAGAATTTACTGCTGGCTGGTGTAAAGAAGCCGAATGAACTGCACATGTGTTGTTAGGGGCAAGTGCTAGTCTGTCTCTCCGCTGCCAAAAACATATATGTATGTAAACTTACATGAAGTAAGAGTATCATCTAATATATTGGGCTCTTTTTGCTTCATCACACTGCAGGTCCAGCAGCCTGCAATGTCATCACACGACAGATCAGGGGGCGTATCCCTGAGACGTCAGCCCACCTATCCTCCTGTCGGTCCATCACGCTCCTACAGGCTGCATGAGGCCTCCCTCTTTAGCTCCGCCCCTAACCTGTACGCCTACCCGGCCTCAGCAGCTCTGGCCTCGGTCTCTCAGGCTGTGGATCAGATGCACCACGCGGCCGGCTCTTCCTCCTCCTCCATCAGGCACACCCGCGCTGCAGGTCCTTACTCCGCCTCTCTGAGTCTCCTACAGAAAAGCAGTGCCATGGACCTGATGAGTCAATCAGCCTCGCACTGCCAACAGCAGCAGCTGCCCGGGCAGCCGTACCCCCTCAGCCAGAGGAAACTCAGCCAGTACCCCTATCTGTGAGAGATGATGGCAAGTCTGGGCATCAAAATCAAACGATTATGAAAATGAATACTTACATTTCCTGTATGATTTTAATGTTAGTTTTAAGTGGTATTTTTTTATTTTAAATCTTGGTTAAGTCCAGTGTGGAATTAATATCTACATGTGATTTATAGCTGTTCAGACTGTTTACATTAGTTTCTAAATTTTAACAGAAGTTGTGACTGTATAAAACGTTTCTCATTATTGTGAAGAGAATTTGCTCAGTACACATATTCAAATGATGTGGCAGCACACAATATTTTAATGCTTTTAATGGAAAGTACAAAAGATTACCTGGTTAGACACGTTGGTTCCTGTTAGTAAAGAGTTTCAAATCAATTCAATTCAAACTCTCAAAAACATGCAAAAGGTAGGTTGGCCTGAGTTCAGAGAAGTTAGTAAATCTGCCATGACCTACAATAGACGGCGGGCCATCCAGGTTGTATTCGCCCCTTTTACATAGTGAATACTGGTGTTTTTATGTGACACTGGTTTTTCCGAGACCCAGATCAGGATGAAGTTACTAAAAATAAATGAATATAATGGCTAAAATTAAAGGTTAAAATATCTAAAACTGCAGAGGGGGGCAAAATGGTGCAACTGCTACTGAAGGTAAATTAGCTGCTTCAGATTGCCTTTAGGTGTGAGTGCATGTTGACCCGGGATGGATTTTTGGAACTGTCCAGGGTGTTTCCCAGTCTTCTGCCAAGTGTGTGAATTGGTGCTGGACTCACCATGATTCTAATCAAGATGAAGCAATTGAATGAATGAAAAAAAACCCAGAACCAACTTTGACACTAAATCTAAATATCAGTAATTTGCTAAAAATAATATAAAAACTGATATTTTAAAATTGGAACGATAGTAAAAACTGGTGCGCACCGGAGATGCCTGAGCATGAGAAGATGCATGGTAATTACGAACATTGATCTTGGTCAGGAAGCGTCATGTTTTTAACATGTGTTGTAAAACGAAGACATACGTTCATTTCCATCATGTTTCTGTTTAACAGTTGTACTATGTTTATGAATTTAATACTATGACTTTGAATGGAATTATTATTTAATAGAAATGCTTGTTTTGTTTTAACATTTTATTTCTTTACAGTGCCTTTGACTATGTTAGCACTTCTGTTTTATTGTATTTAAGTGTGTAAGACATGGTGCTTCAGTAGCAGTCTTGTGTTTGTTACTAGATGTTTTGCTGACAGTTGCAGGTTTATGTGGAGTCCTAGATGCTACATACACTGTTCAGTCTGTCAGTGTATGATACAATGATACAAGAAGAGAGATGCATTACTAATCTGTTTAATAACATTCTGATTTTATACTGAGCCATTTTAAGGCTGATAGTAGGTGGTGATGATGTGTGAAGCCGGTGGTGATACATCCAGTACCCCATTTAGCACTTATAAAGAACCATTAATGTAATTGTTGTGCTGATATGTGCCTAGTGTGATGTTCCAGTGTGTTACACTGAATGTGAGTTGGGGTTTGTTTGTTTGTTTGTGTTTATTGGCAACAGTCACAGATTAAGACCTGTTCACACTGGCCAGTTATATACACTCACCGAGCACTTTATTAGGTATAACTATCTAGTATGTACTCAGTAATTATTTTATAAGCTCCACCTACTACCCCATTTATCAATCAAAAGGATTCCCTGACCAGATTTTGTTTGGATGGTGATAAGTGGGGTACAGTGAGTATCAAGACACAGATATGGCACAGTAAATGTATACCCTTAAAGTTTATCTGTATGATAAACATGGCTTATGAAATACTGAAAACTGTAAGCACTAGCTGGGTGTACCTGATAAAGTGCTCATTAGAGAGTGTGTGTTTATATATGAACAGCTTTTGCTTTTGCAGTTTGCAGGTCGTGATTATTGTTGTTTCTGCTATTCTGTCAGAATATAGAATGTAAAGCAGACCAATAGCTTCTCTTATTAATGTACATATTGTATTTGTACAATAAACATTTTCCGTGTACGTTAACCCGTGTGTGTGTGTGTGTGTGTGTGTGTGAAAGCTTGTCATTTATTTAGTGTTAGTAATATGATCAGGGTCCCAGTGGACAGGACATTGTGCTACTTCAATTAATGTCATTTTGTTTGAGAATAAAGTGTAAAAAATGCAAGTGTTCGTTGTGATAAACCCAAAAACATGTTGGGTGAATGTTCTCTTATTGAAAGTGTTTATTATTTATTTTAAACTGAATTTTCTCATTTTATCTATTTATTTTGTAGAAATGATGAAAATCTGAGCTGTTCGTAGCTGTTTTCCTGGAATGAGTGAAGAACTTGGCTGAATTTAAAAATATCCAGCTAAAATGACTGACTCACCCTTTAATATGTCTGCATTGGTCAGGTTAGGTATCTCACAGACATCTGATGAATAGTTGTGTTTATTAAAACAAGCACCATTCAGAATAAAACAAAGTCATCATATCCTCACATCGAGGAGGCACAAAACTTTTACCCTCATGCAAAGTTCACTGCAACATGTACAGGTTTCTTTATTGCAGAGAAGATCCAATGCTTTAAATATTATGCTAACACTCTGGATAATCCTTTTTTAAATCTTATTGCACCCGAACCTTATTACCCTTAGTAATATTCTCATTAAATGGATTTATTGGTGTATTATAAAGAATTCTTTGCTCACTGGTTGGTGTGCCTTTGTCACTGTTTGGTGTAATTCAGGTTTCTTTAACACATCTGTAAATATCATTCTGTCCTTTCTAAGCCATGTATGAAGTGCAGCAGTGTCCATTCACAAAACCACACTTCCTTAGAAAACGAAACATAGTACAAACCATAGCGGTATAAAACGACACCAGAGAGGGGATGAAATAAAAATGTGGTTGTGTGCCAGATCACGAGAGGACAGGTCTCGGTCTTTTTCTCCTTTATGAACCATGTAATTCCAGTGTTTTCTTATTTTCAGCATTCTCATTTTTGACAGAATGTGTTTTGCTCTGCTCGTGAAACATGAGCGAGACGTTAGCTGAGGAGTCGAGCTGCTCTGAAGTCTTTGCTCCTGCATGAGGAAACGTCACCAAGTCTCTCCGTATAATCCAGCCAATCTCAAAGGGTGCACCACCGGCCTCATACAGTTGTGACCCTCATGACGACCTCGCGGTTTGAAGCCGAGGCGAGGCGCGTGTCGCTGGGTCTGATCTGACTCAGGATGTGCAGGATGGTGTAGCCGCAGTGGTGGTTGAGGATAGTCCTGAGCCTCCGCACACGCTGGGTCCTCCTGCTGCCACTGCTGCCCAGGCCATGTGGGTTGGAGCGTGAACCACGGGCGGCACACTTACTGCTCGAGCTAATCGGCTCCCCTAAGTCCTTGGCCTTTTCATAGTTCAATACTTTCCACTGCTGATTGACAGCCTGCCAGCGCTTAAAGATCCGGTAGACAGATGAACCCTCGTGGATGATGAGGCCTGTGGGAAAATATGGATTAGTGATACAGACTCCATACCAGTGTTCAGGACTCCAAAGTTTAAAGATTCATTTATACTGATTTCTAACATCATACATGTGAGATACATATGAGATTTATACTGATTTCTAACATCATACATGTGAGATTTTATATGGGGTCTGTGGCTGCTATTACTGACTGCATGTTTTATGTGTGTCTGTGTGTTGTTGTGTGTTGTTTTTCTTTTATATCATGTTTTTTTTTTATGTCGAGAAGTACTGCACAGTTTTTCTTTGTACTATGTACAATGACAAAGTTTCGATTCTATTCCATTCTATTTTATTCTAATAACAACTAATAATAGTTTAAAGGAGAAGTAAGCTAAACATAGTTGGTGGTTTGAACCTGAAACCTGCTCATTCTGAAAATGATGATGCAACATGTTCCAAAATTTGGGATAGAAGTCATTTACAAATCCCATTTCCAGAAAAGTTGGGACATTTTACATAGAAAATATTTTTTTATCTTAAATGTCTTATGTAAATATACACAGATTTAGAATTTGATGCCTGAAACATACTCAAAAAAGTTGGGACAGAGGCATGTTGAGTTACATAAGCTTTCCTGTTCATTTGGCAACTGAAGACACGAATTGTTGTTTTGTGGGAAGTGGGATTTTTGCCCATTCTTTTTTAATACAAGACTTCAGCTGCTCAATAGTCCGTGGTAGCTGTTGCATGATTCTCTTATTTGTGATGTGCCAAACATTTTCAATAGAAGACAGACTTGACTTCAGGCAAACCAGTCAAGCACATGCACTCCCATTCTGCTGTAGAATCAGCCGGGCATTGTCTTGCTGAAATAGACTTCTTTAGACTTCCTTTAAACTGGCTCAAAGTTGTCTGAACATGTGCTTCAATGGAAATGATTAACACGATCAATTTCACAATTGTGTTAGTTGATTTTAGTCGTGCCAAATAATACGAATTTTTTAATTAAATGAAATCTATAAATTAAAATGAATGAATGTTTTGCTGATTATATGATTTGTAATTAAAATATTGTTTTGATTTCAACAAACAGAATAATTGTTACTCGTAGTGTCAGACTTTTAACCTCCACTGTATTAACTGTAAGTTTTTATCTGTTGTTCACTTCAGTTCTATTTTCATGTTTGTAGAACATCAGAATAGTGTGACTAGGCGCTAGGTGACTACTTATATTTAGTTGTTTTATTTGATATATTTAGTTGAATCCCAGTATATTATTGTATCATGCACTGTGATGATTTGCAGTGAATCATCACCTCTTCAGTTTACCTTGTGCTGCAGCACCCAAATGCTAATCTGCATGTAAATGGATAATGCCTAGGGTAATTACAAAAGTAAAGGTCAGCAGCTGGGTTGGTGTGTGTTTAATTATCCCTCATCTAAACTCTGGTTATTGCCCTAAAATGCTTTTATTTTCCCAGAAGAGTAAGAGAGTTAGCTGTCCATCAAACTAGGGTAGATTAGATTTGTTGTTCTCTTTAAACAAAATCATCACTGAAGATAAAGATTTTGTAGTTTTCTAAATGAGATATGAACACACTGTCTCAGTGTTAGAGAGCTACTAAAATGTGGTTGACCAAAATAGTCTCTGAAAACTTTACAAAAATAGTCTTCAATGCTGCCACCTCAGTGCTGAAGTTTTTGGTATATTTATTCATGACCTGTAGCCACACTACAGTTTAACACTTCATCCAGTGCTTATCCGATCATCCTGCTGTTATATTAGTCTAAATTTTACAATAAACAATACAACTCACCTATGCAAACGATGTCCATGAAGCCATACATCCCATAGCAGATCTGGAAGAGCAGGTCCTGTCGCTGCCACTTGGCAGATGGGCTGAGAGAAGACCAAACCAGCCAAGAGATGCTAGCAATAAGAAAGAGCGAGCCGAGGATGATTGCAGCTATCTGTACCTTCTCAATCACAGTCAGGGAGATAGCCTGCCACTGAAACACACACCACACAACAACACGATTCAGTTTCACTTCAATGACAAAACATTCACATATCAATCAATCAGATGAGGACAGTGCAATGGAAAAAGGACCATCGTACAAAACACAACACAAGAAGAACATGAGGAAACATTTTGAATAATCATTTAATTTACTTGAAGCAGGGGGGTCCACACTTTTCCAGATAGAGTAAAAAATATGCAAATACAGGCCACAGATTCTTTTGTAATAAAACAAATAAAAATATAACAGACCTACTTCACAGACCAGAGTCACTAATGATCCATCTTTGACAGTGTTGTGTAAACTAAGATTTTGCCGATTTTACTCACCAGTTTATAATCCTAATAGGAAGATTATTATACTTATTTAAATCAAAAATACCCACTTCCCTCTGAACTCAGTGAAAAAATATTCATTTTCCCAGCGCACCTGAAGTTTTCTTCATTCACTGTCTAGTATTCATTTTTTGGAGCCACCATGTTTATCCAAAAACTTAGGAACGTAAATGTAGGTGTAACGATAATGTTTTAAGTCGGGGGAAAGATGACGAGGAGCATTTCCAATTTGTTTTATGCGATAGTGACACCCAGAGTTCAAGTTTGTTTTTTTAAACCTGCTTAATAGTGGCACAACTTTAATTCTATTTCTAAAATACTTCATAATCTGTTTTAAAAATGGTTAAGGGCCACAAATGGCTCGTGGCTTGTAGTTTGGACATCCCTGACTTAAAGGTTGAGCAACACCTATAACACCCATGTGAAAAAGTATTTGTTCCCATAAACATAATAACTAATTGAGCCACCATTAGCCAAAACTGCACCCAAACACTTCTAATAACAACAGATTGTCTTTCACAGCCTACAGACTCTACAGTCTTTCACATCAGCGTAGAGGTATTTTGGTCCACTATTCATTGGGGAATTGCTTTGAATTAGCCTCATTTAAGTGCTTTCAAGCATAAACTTTCAGTTTAAGGCCCTGCCTCAGCATCTTAATAGCGGTTCAAATAAGACCTTTCACTACAAAACTAAAATCTTTCTTATTTATATGTAATGGCTTTCGATGTTGTTCACTGGAGTCCCACAGTCTGAAATTACTTTGTAAGCTCGTTCAGGCCATTATTTACAAAACTTTAATTCCTCTAACTTTAGGGATTTGTTTTATTTTTGTTCCTTGTAGAGTGTGCTACGTTTAGAGACATTCTTGCTGCTTAATGAGGCTTTTGAGGAATTAACCCTGGTGTGTCTAGTCTAACTGAATCAATTATCAATTACATTTGGTTTATAGATTGATTGAGTGACTCATACATTTTTACACATGTCCAGATTGCTTTAGTAATTATCTGAAAATGAATGTAGGGATATTTGAACTGTAGTGCTCTTTTACCTGCAGTGGGTTCTTGGTGCTAATGGCCAGCACTTGATACTTGAAGTAGCACAGCTCACAGCTCCAGGAGCCTCTCTCACTGATCCAGCGGATGAGACAGGGCTGATGGGTACAGCGTACTGACCCATCACAGCGGCACGGACTCAACAGTTCCCCCTGATGGAAACAGAACAAGATAACAAATGTGTTACAGCTACATTTACCACTAAGGTATCTTACATTTTTTCAAAAACCTGATATGTTACGATTTATGTCTCTTTTTCATTCGGTTCACTCTAGCTGTATCTGGGGGCAAAATACACTCGCATCCTACTCCAGGCCTCAGGTTCATTACAGCGCTGGTTGATTTACACATGTTAATTAGTGCCGTGGACGTGGGCCTTTTCAGGCATGTAGTTGTTTATTTATAGCTATTTAATTTGTTTTTCTCATCTTTTTTTGTAGATGAATGAGTAAAGAGAGTAAACATATTTATATCCAAGGGACACTAGATATCATAGATGACCACGTACAAGGGCCTAATGAACAAGTAAAATATTAATCGGAACATGATTCTGTTACATTTGCTTTAATATAAATATCTAAGGATGCTATTCAAAATATACATATAGATATGAATGTTTTTTATTTATTTTTGTTTTATTTTTATTTATACATTATTTTTATATGTTAAATGTGTAATGATAGTGTGAGATTAAGACTGGACTACATACATATTATGTTAAGTTATCTTTATCAAGGGTGTCAGTATTTCTAAAACTAGCTGTATTGTACTGTTCGTTTTAATCGTATATGGGGTTTTTTCATGTATAAGCCCGGGGCCGGGCACATCTGCTTTATTCAGATGCACCCATATAAGTGTCTGTCCTGCTACGCTCTCTCTGCCACGGGCATGCTAGTATCAACCATAAGATTCACACCCAACTGTGAGGCATCTGTTATCTGATAGCAAGAAAACGTCTGAATCCCAAACTGCCTCCTACTCCCGGTGGTAAAGCTCTAAATCAGCTCTAAATCGCACTCTATGTTTAAAAGGAAGCTGTATGGATTGGAGCCTGTAGCTGATTTGACCAGCAGTGAAAAAATCAAGATGGCTCAATCAAGCAATAAAAAAGGGTTCTTACACCCAATACAGTGCATTAGGGTCACATTCAGAGCTGTGTTACATGTATGTAGGGTTTGTAATCTACTGATTACTGACATACACTGATCAGCCATAACATTAAAACCACCTCCTTGTTTCTACACTCACTGTCCATTTTATCAGCTCCACTTACCATATAGAAGCACTTTGTAGTTCTACAATTACTGCCTGTAGTCCATCTATTTCTCTACATACTTTTGTAGCCTGCTTTCACCCTGTTCTTCAATGGTCAGGACCCCCACAGGACCCCCACAGGACCACCACAGAGCAGGTATTATTTAGGTGGTGGATCATTCTCAGCACAGCAGTGACACTGACATGGTGGTGGTGTGTTAGTGTGTGTTGTGCTGGTATGAGTGGATCAGACACAGCAGCACTGCTGGAGTTTTTAATTACCGTGTCCACTAACTGTCCACTCTTTTAGACACTCCTACCTAGTTGGTCCACCTTGTAGATGTAAAGGCAGAGATGATCGCTCATCTGTTGCTGCTGTTTGAGTTGGTCATCTTCTAGACCTTCATCAGTGGTCACAGGACGCTGCCCACGGGTGTTTAAAACCTCCAGCAGCGCTGCTGTGTTTTATCACTCATACCAGCACAACACACACTAACACACCACCACCATGTCAGTGTCACTGCTGTGCTGAGAATGATCCACCACCTAAATAATACCTGCTCTGTGGTGGTCCTGTGGGGGTCCTGACCATTATGGAACAGCATGAAAGGGGCCTAACAAAGCATGCAGAGAAACAGATGGACTGCAGTCAGTAATTGTAGAACTTCAAAGTGCTTCTATATGGTAAGTGGAGCTGATAACATGGACAGTGGGTGTAGAAACAAGGAGGTGGTTTTAATGTTATGGTTGATCGGTGTATCTCTGGACTATATTATGCTATTTCAGGACAGAATAAGACACAGTTTATTATAATATAATATATGGTGTTAAGGAAAGTAATTAACCTCTTTCAAATTACCTCTGTTATCATATTTCATATTTCAGGGAATGCAAAGGGAGTTCACAAACCCATTTTATAAAACCTAATATTATTAAGTAACAAAGTTATTCAACACAGTTCACTCTTAGTGTAACACAGTTTAATAAATAAGCCAGCTTAACTAAGTGACCACACCCAACCACCTTAAAAATTTGTACAGCACCATTACACAATCATCAACAGAGGTTTGCACAGATATGTTTAAGGACCTAGGACACAGTTGAACCACAGTGAGAGTCTGTGACAAAAGAAGAAAACCTGAAACAGTGGTGATTCTGCCCAGGCTGGGCTGCTTTGTTATATTTCTTTGAGAGCTCAGTGAAAAATCTCATACATTAAACTTTAGTCAGCTAAGGTGATAGCTCTACAACACTAAACAGACTATAAATAAATGTAATTCATACAAATAAAAACACTGCCAATCATGAGAGACTTGCAAAAAATAAGTAATCATAGTCCTCTGGACAGACACATTTAAATATGAATATTTGTTTACAACAAGGGGTCTCACTGGTGAAAAGCAAACAGCACACCTCATGAGAACATCATAGCACGAGTCTAGAATTGAAGTGTGATGGTGGGGGATGGGTGATGGATGCTTTACTGTGTCTGAACCAGGATGAATTTAAGTGATGGTAGGAACGATCGCACTATCAGGAATTCTTCAGTGATGTAAAGTCATTTGTTCACTGACAGAAATAGAAAGTAAGAAGTAAAGAACTAATTGCGTCTCTTATATAAATAAGAGAATAAGACAGTAAGAAAGCTTATGAAACATTCATGCTTTCCCTGCACGTTCACTATCACTCCACCATAATTGTACTGCAGGTTTACTGGAAATTGACTCTCAGTCTCTCATACACAAACCTGCCGGCAGTCTTATCAGTTCACATTTTCTCCTGCTCAGTTAGATCAGGCGTAATATGAAAACAACAAAAGATGGAGCTGTTTGTGGATGCGACTAATGTTTTTCCTGGGACTTTTATATTAAAAGGCAATATGTCCAGACACAACACATTGCTTTATAAAAAATATCTGAAATAAAATAAAATATGTAGTGTTAAATAAAAGGAAGTACAAATTAAAGCATTATAAGGCATTAATAACCCGGAAAAAGTCAATAAGTCGAGAATTTACAACAAAACCTGTTTGCAGAAACTAATCATGGCGAGCTTTACTCTGGAGAAACCTGGCAACCTCAGAGAAATAAACTGCATGCAGGTCATTTCCACGATCTGAACAGGCCATTTAGAAAATTTATTCATGTAATCTTGTAGTGCACATCTGGATACAAATAACTTTGTAGTGACATAGGTTTGATCTTAAGCCAACAACTATGAATACAGATCTGTACGTCCAACTCAGAACATGATGATCGCAGTAAGTTTGAATCCTTTTTAAGATTTAAAGCGCTATCTTACATTTCCCTGACTGACTTTTTTTTTTTTGGAAGAACCATAATAAGCAGTTTGGGTCATCTAAGTAAATGGACCTGCATTAATGAGATATTACTCATGCAAGCGTTCAGGCAGAGCACTAAATCGATGAACGCTCCAAGCATGGAGCGCCGTTGATGTGCAGCTCTGGCCGCAGGGCCGCGTCCGTTTGCAGAGGGGAAAGCGATGTGAAAAGCATGCAGGTTAATAAGAAGTGAACTAGCCCATCTTCCGCTCCCCACCAAGTCAACCAATCAATACAGGGCTCAAGCACCCGCAGAGAGACAGACACAACATCCCTCCAGGCCCCGACTTACACGCTGTGTTTCAGAGATATATCTTTTCTTTATATTATTTGACTGTGTACAAGATAAATAGCCGCCCTGTGTACACTACATGACCCAAAGTACATGGACATGTTTAACTAGTGTATTGAGCTATTTTGGTCACATCCATTGCAAACAGTTGCACAAAATAAAGCAAACAGTCATGCATTCTCCAGAGAAAAATACAGGCAGTTCATGCTTTAGAGCTCAGTGGCTTTCAGTATGGTACTTTTTATATGATCACATCATTTTACAATAAGTTAATCAGATGTCAGCCCTAACAGATCAGCTCCAGTTGGGTGTAGGTGATATTATTGCTAAATGAACATGTATAGGACCAAAAACTGCTCAGGTTTTAAGCAGGGGGGCACACAGCTTCATTCTAACACTGTTAAGATAAGCTGGTGAAACCCTTCCAAAAATGAAGGTAGCACCAGGAAAAAGCCAACTGTATTAATGATCATAATTTAAGGAACAAAGCCATTAAGAAGCTTTAATGTTTCAGGTACACATATTCCTTATTTAATAAATACATTCTATGTCTACAATTTTGTGAAAATCTTCCTTCTTCAGGCTGACATTGATGTTTCAGGATGAATGTCCGTAAACTCATGATTTGAAGAGTTTGGTGTGGACGAATTCCAAGGCAGCTGTAGCCTAGTAGTTAAGGTACTGGAATAGTAATCAAAAGGTCACTGCCAGGTTGCCACTGTTGGGCCCTTGAGCAAGGCCCTTAACCTTCAATGCTTAGACAACATATAATGTCACATATAAAGTGTAAGTCACTTTAGATAAAAGTGCCTGCTAAATGCCAAAAATGTAGATGTAAATGAATTCCAGTGACATGGACGGGTCCCTGACTCAAGTTAGGCATATAAGTAGTAACTCACAAGTGGGTATGTTTTATACTGAATGTCCATTTATTTTATCTGCTAGTTCCCAAATTTCCCAGAGTTTCATTATGTTTGTCAGCCCAGTCACACAGATTTGGTGACATGCACTCAACAGTTTTTTATCCTGAAATGTGGGTGTGCCAGTGCTGTGTTCTAGTTGGATATAAAGCACAAAGAGTAACATGTGGTTACTCAAGAATGGCCTAGGACTCACACTCAGGTTTAAAGCTTCAGGCTTTCATTGGAATCCTGGCCTTGAAGCAATGACAACATTTACTCTTCTAGAAAGACTTCCCAAATGATTTCTGTGTGAATAGACACTAGTGTTACTGTGGGAATGTGGGTCCATTCAAGTCAAACAAGCATTTATGAGGTCAAACACTGATGCTGGATGAGGAAGTCCTGGCCTGTAATCAATGTTCCAATTCAGTGTTCAGTGGGTTTGAAGTCATGCCATTTTCATTTATAATTAAAACTGTCGCCACAAAGTTGAAAAGCATGTTAATTGTTTTATATCATTGATTTTTACACCTGTAAGCACAATGTGTGGCTGGAACCCCTAAACTCAATCAGTACAGGGAGTGTCCACATACCTTTGGCCATGTATTGTACATGAAATAAATATGAATATGGAGTGACAGATTATTATTTTTATTTTTTATATAAGGATCATAAAGTTAAGAAAAGACTATAGGTGGAGGACATATGGCCGTGTAGAAAACAAACTCCCACTACTGACAAGCACAAGAGTGCAAGAGAAAGCAATTTGTGGGCATTAAAATCATTGATCTGTTAACTGTGCGGCACTGTGCCGAACCCCGGCGCGTGAGGAAATTTGAGATGTGACGAGAATGTAAAATGCTTAAACAATCGCTGCTAAATTTTTAGCCTGAGCTACAGATTTATTTGTGTTTCCAGCTTAGTGAGAACACAGGGAAGAAGAAACGTAATCAGGTTCAGGTAGTAACAGAATACACATACAGCACAATTAGTAAGTTCTGTAAGTAATTAACTTTGTAACCTCCTAATTTCTTATTATATATGATGATTGACCCCAGCTGGTAAATTTTCTCTGTTCTGATATATGAAGCTAGTTTGACTGCACCAATCAGATGGAGTCACAGTCATTACAGTACGGATCATGGATTCTCAAAAATTAGGAATGTCACCTGCTTTCCACAAGAGAGTCTGTGGGAATTTGCACCTATTTGGTCAAAAGTGCATTTCTGAAACCAGGCACTGATACTAGATGAGAGGTGCTGGCTGGCAATTTTGGTTTCATATATGTAGCGTTCAATGAAGTTCAGGTCAGGGGTCTGCAGGCCACTGAGGTTCCTCCACATCACACTGGAGTATTTCATTTTATTGGTATAGATTACTATTAGGTATATGTATATGCACATGCATAATTACTTATTATGTTCTCCTGCCTGTTATTTCTATTTATTTTTATCCACACTATATGGATAAAAGTATTGGGACACCCCTTTTAATTACTAAATTAATGTGTTTCAGTCACAACAAGCATTACTGTGACTTGTAAAAACAAGCTCTATAAAGACATTAAAAAAGCTTGGTTTTAAAAAAAACTCCTGTGGCCACACAAAGCCCTGAACTGGAACATCAACTGTGACTTTCTTAACCAACATCAGGGCCCAGCCATACAAACGCTCTTTTGACTAAATGGGCACAAATTCCAACAGAAATACTTTAAAATCTTGTGAGAGGCCAGCTGTTGTTATAGCTAAAAAGATCACACAGAGGTCAGAGGTTTTTAAAATGGGATGTCCAACAAGCTCATGGTCAGGTGTCCAAATATGTTTGGCTATATAGTGTATTCTCTAACAGCCAATCTCAAACATGCATTTCTAAGTCTTGATGACAAACAGCTCTATTCTCTTTTAATAGTAATAAACATGATTTTATTTCAGTGTGGATTTTAGAAGTATCATTACACAGAATTAGCAGCAGTTAAACTGAAACTACTCGAATGCTTTCCTAGTATCTTAGTTGTGATCCTGCTCTAGTTCTGTTGACTCTGACCATTAAATGTCATTGAAAACCTTAAACGTTCCTTAGACAAACAAGCTCCTGCCTGGTTTAAATCACAACAGAACATTAAGAATCTTTTAGCATCAAGGAAGATTCTAGAATAACTCTGAGAAATCTGCATGACTGTTATAAAGAGTAAAACAGTCTAGTCAGTTCTCCCAGTCTCTCTGCTCATCTGTATTCATTCCCTATCAGTTGTTTACAAGTGCGCTGAATCATCCTCCCTTTCAGATTTACTCTGTTCTGGCTTTTAGCGTGACTAGGTTATGCTCAAGCCCTGAGGTCAGATTTCATTTTCCAAATGGAGTGAGTAACCACTGCCAGATATCAGAGAAATAAAAAGCCCACACAGTCCTCAACAAGAGCTGATGAGACTAAAATACATAGAGTGATTATTAGAAATGGAACAGCATGTAAAATTCACAGTAAGTGACAATATGTACCATCCAGTTCTTCAGTACATGGCCAAAAAAAATTATGAGTGATGTGTTAATGTCACAGCAGACAGTGACATTCTCGAGAAATGTGTCATGGCAGCTGGGATGTGGTCTGGCACTGGCTTTTAGAGTAAAGGTGGGCAAAGAGAATGAGCGGGTAAGAACTTGTTTTACCTTAGGTGCACAGAAAATGACAAAAAAAGGGGACAAATACCATGACAATGAAAACCATTGTTTGTTTGTTTGCTATATTGGAATTTTAACGTCATTTTTTACACTTTGGTTACATTCATGACAGGACGGGTAGTTACTCATTACACAGGGCTCATCATTACACAAGTTTTAATGTCAAACACAGTCATGGACAAGTTGTATCTCCAATTCACCTCACTTGCACGTCTTTGGACTGTGGGACTGTGGGAGGAAATCGGAGCTCCTGGAGGAAACCCACACAGACACGGGAAAAACATGCAAACTCCCCACAGAAAGGACCTGGACCACCCCACCTTGGGATCGAACCCAGGACCTACTTGATGTGAGGCGACAGTGCTACCCACTGAGCCACCGTGCCGCCCGAGAACCATTAAAATCTGCATGTGTTTTGTACCTGTTTATAGAACTATAATAAGATAATAAAATGCAAAACTCTGCATATCTCAGCCACCCGCTTTCTTAAGATCACGCAGTGTCATACCATGGGTTTTATCCACTACTAGACCATTAGGGTACATTAGGGTACCATTAGGTACGGCCCTACCACCCATTAAATATGATAAAACACAATCATTGCAGATCAGTACGACTTATGTATTTTATGTTTGGAGATAAATGGAAATGAACTGAATAAAACAAATGTAAACAAAATGGGCGCTACCCGTCAAAATTGGAGAAACCTTCTATCTGCCAACAGGAGAAAGCTGAA
This sequence comes from Trichomycterus rosablanca, assembly GCF_030014385.1. NCBI lineage: Eukaryota > Metazoa > Chordata > Actinopteri > Siluriformes > Trichomycteridae > Trichomycterus > Trichomycterus rosablanca. Next base: position 23,425,323 of record NC_086006.1, on the reverse strand, counting down.
TGTCTGTGTAGCTTTTGCTTTAGTTCATAACTGCTAAATAAATCCTAGTCCATGCACCTTTAATAATACCAGTCACAATTTTCAGTTTTAATTGATGAGAAGCAGCATTTTATGTGTGTAAGTAAATTAAAATGAATCTGTTATTACTCTGGGGCTTTTCTTCTATGGACTTTGACGTGTCTGACAGTTAGCTAATGGGGACTGATATTCCAAACAGTCCCATTCATCAGATAATCATGTTTGCAGAGATAATTTGACACACAGCAGGGACCAGACTTTCACCTGCTGTGACATAGCTAGATAATTCAGTTGTGATTTAGTGAAGATTATGGATGCAGGACCTGTTTTATAAAGCTTTATAGACTTTAGAGACATCAGACGGCTGAAATTAGATTTTGAGATTTTGATGAGATTTTGTTACAATAGAAAAAAGTCACATGATAAACAGACCCCTGGCTATTTATTAGGTTCTCCTATTTACTTTGTTTTTTAATCCACCAATAATTAATGTACAAATGTTTGTAATTGTAAGACTCATCATGTTAAAATGTGTTACTCGTAAACTGATGCATAATTGGTGCTTTTACAATTAAACAATACAGGAGGTGGTGTGGAGGGAGGCATTTGCCAGACAAATAAAGCTGAATCACTCATGTGTGCACATATTTTTGCGTGGAATTAGTGAAATGGACTCCAAAACCCCGAAGTTTATGCCTTAAATAATAAAAAAAACATATTGTTTAATTCCAGAGTAATGTGTGTTTTAGAAAATGCATAATGTATGGCAAATGAATCATGGTTTGTCCCATGTAAACAAGAACACTACCTATAAATACACAGTGCTAATTAAACAGTACAAATGATAGTCTGCAGCTTCTTAAATGGTGTTGTTTCAACAAAAGGATATTAATGATATTACAGCATACACTGTCATCCTGGAGAACAATTTGTGGCAGCAGCTTGGCTTGTCCTGCTCCAGGATAGCATTGCTGCTGTGCTGAAAGAATTTGTTTGGCTCTTTTGGTATGTAAGATCTTGGCTGGCCTGGCCTTGACTGGGCTAACCTCAACCCCATCCAACACTATCAGGATGAACTGGAACACCAATAGGTCATGCAGGGTCTTATTACCCACCACAAGTACAGAAGCATATAGTACAGATTTAGTGATGAACTGAATAAAGAAAATTAAACTTGAATACATGTGCATATGCAAAATAAAAGATAAAAAATATTAAAGGTGACCAGGTGGCACAGCGGGATATTCCACTAGCACACCAGCGCTGAGATTCTGAACACCCCGGTTCAAATTTCAGCTCTGCTACTTGTCAGCTGGGTGCCATCAAGTGGGCACAATTGGCAGTGCCTGCAGCAGACAAAATTGTCCCTCGAGCCTGCTGGGTGGGAAAAGGGGTTGAGGGAGTGCGCACGCATCAGAAGGGGCATGGAGCAGGTGATTGCCCTCCTCAAATGCAATCGTGATCCCCATGCGCGGTAGACTAACTGGCTACACTAAATCGAGAGAAAAAAGGAGAAAATGCAAAAATAAAAGATCAAACTGTTAAAGATTTGGGATGAACCACATATTTATTGCTTTTCTTGTTAAGTCACTCTCACGTTCTAGAATTCCTCTGAACTCTGGTAGAGTCTGAGTTATTTAACCAGATCCAGCACATGTTTGTTGAGATAAGCGATGGATTTAAAAATGCTGCTGGGGAAGTAAACAAGATGGATTTTTAGCTTAACTTTTTTTTAAATCGAAATGATATTTAAAAAAACAAGTTTATGCCTTGTCAATATCATAGCTGTTTCTGGGCAGATTGTATAAAAGGCTCTGCAATCTAGGTGGGAGGGGAGGCGTTCCTGTCACCCCATCAGTCAGGCTGACACTAGCCAATATTGGCATCTGTGACATTATTTGTATTAAAGGGTGAGGTTGGCTCCCTCATTGGAACAGATTGATCTGCCCAATATGGTTGTATAAGCTCAAGTTTGGAAGGCCTGCACCCCTGGTAAATGTTATGTGATAGATGCCAAGCTTTTAGATGCCAAGCTAAGCTACTACTACTACTACTACTACTACTACTACTACTACAATAATAATAATGATAATAATAGTTATTATGAGTGGTCAGGCACTGTAACCTTACAGAGAGAAGACCTCATGCCTGTGTGGGTTTCCTCTGGGTCCAAAGACATGAAGTCAGGCTAATTAGAGCTACTAAAAATGCCCTTAGGTGGGAATGTGTGTGTGTGTGTGTGTGTGTGTGTGTGTGTGTGTGTGTGTGTGTGTGTGTGTGTGTATGTGTGTTTGCCCTGCGACGAACTGGCGACCAGTCCAGGACATTTTCTACCTTTTGCCCAGTGAATCGTACCTACCGCAACCCTGAAAAGAATAAAGCAGTGATAAAACTGACTGATTAATTTTTAAATGCTTGACTGCGTGTGAATCTGGTAAGATTGTACTGCTGGATCAGATCAAAAATACAAAGGCTGTGATCAAAAGATATTCAAACTTTCAGCTTACAGGGTTGCTAAAATCTAATTATAAGAATCTAATCACTGTGACAAATCTGTGACTGTAACACAAACATGATTGAGTCATCCACAAAAACAAGGTTGTAATGTTCACTGGCTTTGCCAGATTGAAAAAGATTTGAACATTTCCCACACGTTTCACTATTTTTCACAAATTGACTTAAGATGGATAGGAATTTACAGTTTAGATTTGTTTATTTGCTACTGGGCATCTTTAAAACCCTGAACTGCACAGAATCAGCCAATCCAATCTGCTAATCCTGTTACAGACAGCTGGGATTAAAAGGTTACAGCCACGACAAATTAGGGTGAATTCACTCCTGCAGCCCTGCAGTGTTCATGTCCCCACTCAGCACGACTGGTGTTAATTCATCACTGTAGATGTTAATTCAGCCCTAGGGATGTTGTGCTCCAGTCTGGGCAGACGCCAAACTCAGACAGGCTGCTGTCCTTACATACAAACAAAAGAGCCTTTACTGTTGCATGCAGTCCTGTCAGTCCAGCCTTTGTCTGACTCACCATGCCAGCAAGAGTGAAGAAGAAAAACAACCTGAGCTGCCAGATCACATGCTGTTTTTTAAATGATTTCAAATGTAATAGGCTCCAAGCTTTACAGAATGAATCTGACCAACAACACCGGGGTCTGAAATATTGATATAACAGAGGGTTGATTATGTAAAAAGTCCTTCGGCCAATCGGTGTATTGCCTGCGAGCGTGCTGGCCAACCAGAGGCGCTTATGCTGTATGTTTCTGTGTGTTTTGATGAATCATGGCGTTCACATGATGTGAAATTGCTTTTGGCCAAGATAATGCAGGCTTATCTTCAGTCACCTCACATGAAATATCTTATTATACTAGATATATTGAAATACACTGCGACCACCAAAAACTAGCAAAATTCTTTATATTAGAGGTCTTTAAAACATCTATATCTAATTTGTAGCAACAGTTTAGGGAAGGCCAAAAGTGGCCATAAAAGAAGGCCATAAAGATATGATTAGACAAGTTTGGTGTGGAGGAACTTCAGTGGCCTGCACAGAGAACTAATTTGAACATTGATTGTCAAGCATTCTCATCCAACATCATTGTCTAATGTCAGAGTTGTTTTTTCGACTGAATGGGCACAAATTCCTGTACATGTTTCAAAATCTTGTGAAAAGCCTTACCAGAAGAGGGGGCTGTTAAAGCCATAAAATTGGAGGTGGTGTAACTTCATACTAATGATTTTTGTGTTTTGAAATGGGAGGCCCAACTAGTTTACAAACAGGGGTCCACATACATGGTATCACGGCTGGGTATACAGGGTATCACGGCTGGGTGTACAGGGTATCACGGCTGGGTGTACAGGGTATCACGGCTGGGTATACAGGGTATCACTGCTGGGTGTACAGGGTATCAGTGCCTCATAGACAGAAGGGTTTGATGCACTATGCATTGTGGTACATTCACCTCATCATCAGGATTATACAGATTTGCAATTTGAGCCACATTAGCTCATTCGTTGGTCTGTATCAGACACTGTAGCCTTCATGTCCTTTGGTAGCAATGAATCTTACTATCACAGTATTGTTTTTAAAATGGTACAGAGCCATTGTTAACCTATTACTAATGATCCATTACCAACATTTACGGTTAAAAAGGGTTCCGGAATATGACATCAAAATATTTATTGCAACATGAAGGCAAAACAAAGACAATTAGCCTTTTAGTTGAATCAACAAATTACACAGTGGTGGTACAGTGGTAAAACTGGTAGAGTGGGTGCCACACAGCAACATGTATCCTGGGGATCAGGGTTTGAGCCTCACCTTTGATTTTTTTGTGTATTTTCTGTCTGTCTGTCTGGATTTCCTCCAAATACTCAGGTTACCTAGCTCTCTACCAATGAGATCCAAGTTCAAATCTGAGCTACTGGCTGTTCGGGTACCCTTTATTGAAGGGAAAAGGGGATTGATGAAGTACTCTGCTGTCTGGTTAAGATGCCTGCACTATATCAATGGATAAGATCTCACATTAGAAACTCACAAGTGGTTGTAATATTTTGCCAGAAATGTCACAATATTTGGCATATCACTATACTTAGACTCTTGTATAGTAGTGGTGCTGATGGGACTTGAACCACTTTTCGATACAATATTGTACAAGAATTAGGTAGTCCTAGTCTTAGCGTTCAAGTGTTTAGTGATTAAACGTTTTAGTAAACAACAATAAGTACAATAACTTTTAAATCATTTGATAAAAATAATGCCACATCAAGTTAATGGTTAACCAGTATGGTTTTAATATTGCCAAAACAATATGGCAATACTGGGCACAAACAAGTATTTAGTCCTTGTCTTCTGCCTAAGAGGATGTTTACATTTAACAAACGTTAATAACCTGTTTACATGTGCTTTATAAAGTAACCATCTCAAAAGCAATCTACAGCAGTCTAACAGCAATATAACATTATATCCAGCTGTATGGTTTGGTGGGTGTTCTGTGCGTTCCTACCTGCTCGGGTCCCTGGAAGCAGATGCGACACTGGGGGGTGCGGGACCCGCTGCTGAGCGAAATCGTGTCCGCCGCCTGTAGCCGCACATCTCGTTCCTCCAGAGCCGCGGCCGTGCTCCGCCTGGCCCCCGCCTCGCTGCCGTAGTATTCCTCGGCGTCCGGGTCTGTGTGTCCGGAGCAGTGGGAGAAAGCTCGCCAGCCGCAGCCGCCCATCGCACCCAGGCCTCTCATGCTGCCTGTGCTTGTATCTGCGCCGGGCTGCCGAGGACCGGACCGCATGAACACCAGGAGCTTCAGCTCGTTGAAAAACATGCGGATCCGGTTCTTGAACATCTTTCACTACATGCGCGTACTGGAAGGCAAAAGTGAAACGGAACGCACCGTTTATTATTATTATTATTATTATGGTTTATATTGTTTACTGTATATTATTATAATTGACTGTTTATTTTATTATAAGCCCACTACCGATAGGCTGCTATAATTAGGCTGTTACTGGTATTGGTGCTAGAGGAGGTGATGGTCGGGTCTTGTCGTCCCTTGCAGGCCTTTTATTGCAATTAGCCTACATGTTACTCAGGGTATACAAATAAATAAAGCTTTTGCAATCCCAGCCGTGCAGGATCACAGCAGGTCTCCCAAAAACAACCCGTCAGAAGCTTTTATTTGCGGTCTGATGAGCGATTTTCTGCCCGACGCGGCCGACGCTCAATTTTAAATGTTTATGTCTGAATAACACAGGCGGCGTAGCCACGTCCCAGCACAACATCCATTCAGGTGTCTCCAAAAGCGTCTGTCCAGCTAAAAACAAGCGTCAAAAGAGATGATATCAAAGCCGTAAAAAATGGATTTTCAACAAAAACAAAAAGCGCACGTCTGGTTGGCACAGTCACTGTACAATCAGCCTACTACAATAAACAGTGCGTGTAGTACAGACGTGGACAGAAGTGGACACAGCTCGATCCCTATCATTCACGTCTCTTTTTATTGTTCATCCCTGGCATCGCTGTTACTTGATCATAACAATTCCTTCAGCTTTTTCTTCTCATCGATGCTTGTGGACATGTTTTGACGCCACCTCCCATCCGACCACCACAACACACAGGAAGCATCCAGTTGGCATTTTAAAAATGACCCGATCCTGCAACAAAAGCAAAAAATCCAAACCCTTCGCTTCCGTTTTGATGTCCATATCCATCAGCACCCCAACCGACAGTGCTCCACGATTCCTACAAAGCAAGATGGAGCCCAAACATGAAGCCCCAGCATCAGGCGGGTGGTGTTTTTCTTCCTGGCAGGGCAGAGCAGATCCGAGCTGTGATGTGATGGTTGGTCCAGGCCGCCTATTTGTTCAGCAGAGGATCATGACAGCCCGCTTCTCCTTCCGCTCTCCTTTTAGAAATGGACGGCTTTGCATAAAACGAGTCAGTCCAGTAGGACAAGGTGTGCTGCCAGCCGAGCCCAAGAAATTCATTCATTCATTCACATGTTGGAGTCACGTCCTGACGGACTAATGGCGCTGATTTCGGTGCGGGCTTTTGGACAGGCGCTGCTGTCCGAGGTGCTGATCTTTCCTCCTGACGCCACAGTCACGTGATGATCAAAAGCGGGAAATACAACTTGAAATTAAAATAGGGGTTAGGGCAGCACGCCTCACAGCAAGAAGGTCCTGGGTTCGATCCCCAGGTGGGGCGGTCCGGGTCCTTTCTGTGTGGAGTTTGCATGTTCTCCCCGTGTCTGCGTGGGTTTCCTCCGGGTGCGCCGGTTTCCTCCCACAGTCCAAAGACGTGCAAGTGAGGTGAACTGGAGACACTCAATTGTCCATGACTGTGTTCAGTATAACCTTGTGTGAAGTAATGAACCTTGTGTAATGAGTAACAACCGTTCCTGTCATGAATGTAACCAAAAGTGTAAAACATGACGTTAAAACCCTAACAAACAAACAAACAAATAGGGGTTAAGAATTGTCTGGACAGGCATGAAGCAGTGTGTAGAAGTATTTGCACCCATTTTTATCTGTTAATACATATTTGACATGATATGGTTTTGGTTGTCCATGATGGAAAGCACTGTAACAGAGAAAAGGACTCTGACTCATGGACAACCAAAACCATCCACTGCACACAACATTTCTGAGACAGAGAAGTGTGTTTAGTAACAGACTACAGGGGGGGGGGGGGGGGGGGGAACTGAGGACTGAATGTAACAGAATTGTGGCACATGTACATGTACAATCAATCTATGTATGTGGGTGGGCACTCGTGTGTGCACTTGCACAGACAGGCACATCTGCACCTTTTGTACATTACATTATTCGGCACATTTTCGTATATGTTCTTACATTTTCCTATATCTGCACTGTGGCTCACTTTATAATTCCACTTGACAATTTACTTTATAATTCATTTTATAATTTACTTTACTTTATAATTTATATTTTACAGCCATTGTAACTTATAATATATACCAGCCTTGTAGTGTTAACCGAAATAACATTTCCATCTGCATCCTCAGGTCCTGTTTGGTGTAGTGTGTTGTCTGAGTGTTGTTGTGGTTATACAGATACTTGTTTGTATAATGTGAATCTCTGTAGTGTGTACTATTACTTTTGACTTTTTGATTTATGTAACTTGCTACTGAGGCCTTAATTTCCGTCGGGATGAATAAAGTATCTATCTATCTATCTATCTATCTATCTATCTATCTATCTATCTATCTATCTATCTATCTATCTATCTATCTATCTATCTATCTATCTATCTATCTATCTATCTATCTATCTATCTATCTATCTATCTATCTATCTATCTATCTATCTATCTATCTATCTATCTATCTATCTATCTATCTATCTATCTATCTATCTATCTATCTATCTATCTATCTATCTATCTATCTATCTATCTTATCCATCCATCCATCCATCCATCCATCCATCCATCCATCCATCCATCCATCCATCCATCCATCCATCCATCCATCCATCCATCATTTATTTGTTTATTTATTAGGATTTGAACGTCATGTTTTACAGTCTTTGGTTACATTCATGACAAGATTCATCAGTTCAAATCTTTATGTCAATCACAGTCATGGACAATTCTGTATCTCCAGTTCACCTCACTTGCATGTCTTGGACAGTGGGACAAAACCAGAGTTCCCATAGGAAACCCACGCAGACACGGGGAGAACATGCAAACTCCACACTGAAAGGACCTGGACCCACCTGGGAATTGCACCCAGGACCTTCCTGCGACAGTGCCACCCACCGTGCCGCCCATTTGACATAATAATTGATTCTGTATCACTGAACAAAACATATTTTACAAAGTGAACATAAGTGAAATATTTTACAGCACCTTCCCCAGACATAGCCAGTATTGTCTGTAACCGATAGCACTGTTGGGGATTTGAACCCTGTGGTAGTGGGCTAGCGTAGTTTACCGCTGCACCTCCCAAGCACCCCACCCATTCATTTAGGGAGCCAAGTCCTTCACATCACATCAAAACAACCAATTTACCTAAATGCTTCGATTTAAACGCAGCTAGACTTAACACAGCTAGTCAACCTAATGTTCCCACAGAAAGCCTGTACCCTGATCCAAAAAAAACTTTGGCAGTTTACAAAGATATATGTAAACATCTAGACCTGCAAATGAACAATTGTGAATCTAACAAGGAATGCTCATCCTGTTGAAATTTCTTAATAGCCTGGGGGTCAGCTAATGCAGGAAATTACACATTAAAAAAAAAAAAACATCTAAAGAAATGCTGACGTCTTTAGCAGTTAAGCTAAAAGCAGCGTTCATGACTCAGCTATATGAAAGAGACTAAGCAAAATGAGTGTCACTGGAGGGTAAAAAAGAGGAAATCAGCAAGCAAAGCTTCATTTGCAATGATGTTAAATGTTAAAACTGATTAATAAATCACTAAGAAGCATGCACAGCATTTTACAGTAAAGGCATTATGTTTAGTGTTATAGAGCAGTAGTTTGGGATGCTTTGCTGCATTCCATTCTGTAGGAGAAAACTTTTGAAGTGATAACAATCCAAATTTACAGTAATCTTAATGTAACTCACAATTGTATTTTTACATTTAGCAGATGCTTTTATCTTGTACCATTCTGACCATGTACAATCCAAGCAAGTAAGGGTTAAGGGCCTTGGTCAGGGACCTTGTACCTTATCCGCTACACTACCACCTTTTTTTTTTTTATAAAACTAAAAGTAATTTAGGGGGCTGCTCGGTGGGTAGCACTGTCGCCTCACAGCAAAAAGATCCTTGGTTCGATCCCCAGGTGGGGGCGGTCCGGGTCCTTTCTGTGTGGAGTTTGCATGTTCTCCTCGTATCAGCTCTGGTGTTCTCCCGCAGTCCAAAAACATGCAGTCAGGTCCAGGGTCACCCGTCCATGGTGTTACTGTGTGCCTTGCACCCATTAATAAGCTGGGATAGGCTCCAGCACCCCCCGAGACCTTGATTGGATAAGTGGTTAAGAAAGTGAGTGAGTAAGTAAAAGTAATTTATATACCACAAAATGCATGTCTACATTATTCTACTTATAAGAAATAATGCAATAGATTGGTTCCCTGTCCAGCTCATTACTCACCTTGCACCACCTCTTGGAACCAAACCTGCCACAACCCTGACCAGGATAAAGCTGTTAATAAAAATAAATGAAATGAATTACTCAAAATGATCCTGAGCTTGGTATTGTCACTGCACCACAAATACAACTTTACATTTTCTTTATGCTAAAATATCCTGCCCACACTTTTCATTTAAGCATTCCAGAATAAAGGTATTTTTGTTTGGTCCAAAATAATTTTACTTTATATTTTAAAGCTAATTATTTCAAATGTTTTAGACATAACTTCATGCAAAGTTATTTTATTCAGAATACTGAACAACTAAATTCTATTTTAAAGATTATCCTGACACTTGAATCTCAGTTTGGACTTTAAGATGTTCACATATGGATGTACTAAAGAGAAATAAAACAGTAAATGAAACACTGCAGATCATTCAATTGATCCATTTATGCTATAATGAGGTACGCTGAGTTGGGTCATAAGGTCAGTGTAATCAGCAAGAGCAGAAACACTAATTATTGACACCCAGTAATTTCAGGTCCCAGATACATAAAACTGACCCTAACACATCGAGCCACATTGATTTTCATCCTCACTAACTGCGACCACTGAATGTAAATTGTGCCAGGATGGTTCTCATCGTGTCAAAGAAGTCAGAATAATTTTAGGATGTGTTATATAAGTGTATAAAATCAATTCTACAAAATAAATGACTGTTTTTAACATTGTGGGAACATTTTTAGGAAAGGCTGTTTAATATTCAGCATGACTCTGTTCTGGTGAATGACGTGAGGTTCATAAAGACATGGTTTAATGAATTTGGTGTGGAGGAATTCCTTTGACCTGCGACGAGCCCTAAACTAAATCCCACTAAACACGTTTTGAGTGAATTGCAATGTCAGGCCTTCTCATCTATACCACATATTGTTTAGAGGCAATTCTGCTTTTCAGCAAGACAGCATCAATCCACATTCTGCACATTTTGCAACAGCTGGTTTTGTAGTTCCCACCTCCCTTTAAATTCAAAAAGCTTTATTGGAATGACAGGAGAAACCTAAACTGTCAAAGCATTTTCATTTAATTTTATTGTCACTTTGAATTGAATTTCATGCAGTAACACCAATCATTCCTGTACACAGACACCCGGCCGACCGATAGCACCACTGGGGATTCAGAGCCTGGAATCCAGCATTAATGGCCTAGCATAATTTACAGTGGTGCCACCTGACCACCCTGTAATACATTTACATTGGGTATTTAGTCCAGCTTTACATGTAAATCAAATACGATCATAAAAATCTACAAAAACAAATCTAACACTGGATAGGAAAAGCTACAAGTTCAGATCTTCTGTCTTATTGATAGCAGTGACAAAGAAACTGGGCTGCTAACTCTACTGTCTCTCTATTTGTCCCCAGTAAAATCTTCATGTTTCCATTTTGTGGAAGGTGAAAAAATACTGGGTTTTGTTTCTGATTTTTTGCAGGTAGAAATCTTGGACTTGTTTAATTTTGCACATGAAAAGATTATTCTAAATTTCCAGTTCTCCTGTTTTGGCCCTCCAGGTTGTCCTGTGCTGTCCTGTTTCAATAGTGCAGTTGTGATCATTAATTCTGTACTTTATAAGGTTTGTACCAATCCTTGTCATTAATGGTATAATACTTTATATACACGCGCACACACACAGCACCTGAAAAAAACCCACAGACACACAGGCAGCAACAATCACACAACCGAACCGCTCCATCTTCATTTACCCAAGCGACACACAATACCGGTTCATCTAATTACTTACACCTTTAGTGAGGTTGGCTTATCCAGTTGCAGCAGCGAGAGAAATCGCTCTTCCTGTTTGTGAAACTCACTCTGCATGCAGAATCTTAAACAGCTGCATCTCTGTGTTTTATATGACCTCAGCCTGCTTCATCAGGTACAGTCATCACAGAGGAAAAGAACTGCACCTGAGGGCCTCAGTAACATTATTAGAACCTAACAGAGCTGAAATCAGTTTACATACACATATAAAAGACATGAATGTGTTGACAGTCTTGGGATTTCAATCATAAAACATGGGACACTACAGTAAGGTGTACAGTAAAGTGAGCTTTTTTTCAACATGGGTTTAAAGGCTGCCACACAAGTGAACCTGGAAAAAGAAAAAGCAGGAGCAGGGGTTTCTTCATTACTTGGCAACCTCCAGGCCCGTGGTAAAAGCCTTATTTACAGTTGTGGACAGTTACACATGGGCTCTAGTACCTACTAATTCATAGCAAACCTGTTCCGTTCTATTTCTTCTAATTTATTACAGGCCATTTAGAGTAAAATTTTATTTCCAAGTGTTTGGAATGTAGAGTTAAAGCAAAGCACACAGCAGAGCCAATCTGTAACTGATCTGAATTTAGAAGTCAGATTCACTTGTATACAAGCATTAAAACAAGCACACATTCAATTTGCTCCAAGATGTTTTAATTGGAAAAATTAGGTTAAAAATACAGAAGGGGTCCAGGAAAACGAGGCACAGGTGCATACAGGTTTTAAAAATGATGGTGCGGCCAGCTTATAATGTCAATAAATAAATATAGGAATTGGCCACGGCAACGTTTGGAATAAAGACGAACGTCTACAATATCTCATCAGAAAGTCTCTATGGTACTAGCACTATATGGAGCTTCAGCACGCACATATACACAGATCAATACGCAGGGCAAGAATTCAGTGCATCCTAGTTACTGTAAATAAATGTGTTGAATCCAGACAAGCAAATCTGTACATGCTCGGAAATTAAGTTCACCTGGACTGAATCTGTTAACATTAAAACTAAACAATGACATGATTATCTAGTATACAGTATATACAAATGTTTACTAAAATAGAAAAAAAAAAAAAAAAAAATCACATTTGGCTATTTAAATAATGGAAAAGTATATAAAGCCAGAGCTAGGAAACAATGCATTATTCTTCCTCAAAACCATGTCCAGGGAAATCTAGACCAGTAACATCACTGTGCATATATCAGATAATTAAACAACTGTACTATATTACCCAACTGATTTCCTACTGATAAAAATGTATTTATTGCTTAGGATTTTAACATGACAGAACAGGTAGCTACAGGTTAAACAAGATTCATCAGTTCAAGTTCAGTGTCAAACAGAGTCACAGACTATTTTGAATTTCCAATATATCTAACATGTGTTTGGACTGTGGGAGGAAACTGGAGCTTCTGGAGGAAACCCATACAGACCGAGGAGAACAGGCAAACTCAAACAGAAAAGAACCTGGATCGCTCCACCTGGGAATCAAACCCTGGATCTTCTTGCTGTGAGGTGAGGGGTGTAGTGCTACCCTCTGTCACCCCTCACTACAAATTTGCAAAGCCACATTGATTATAAATGATTTTAAGGAACAATAATGCATTTAATATATCTGCCATTACACAGCCTTTTCTAACCATAAACAATACAAAGCCAAACATGAGCTTAATATTAATACTTGCATGTAACTTGCATTGCACTTTTTCTGCATGTACAAAGAAAGCAAGGCGTAAGAAGCAGTGCGATCTGGTAAATACAGTTTGGCAAGACAAGATTCACAGACAAAAATAAAAGGAGACGACTGAATAATTATATTGAAATTTACATATTTAAGCCATGGCACGGAAAGAACTAGAATGTAGAAGTCGTAGCACGAGAAAACAAGCATGGTAATCACATTGCAAAAACACAATATTAGCGACTAGTAAAAAAATAAAATTAAATAAAAAATAAGTGTTAGTTCCAGTGCGGGTTGTACCTCAGCCAGGGACAATTCTCGGAAATAAACTAGTAAAAGCTACAAGCAAAGCAACCCGTCAATGAAACATATATACAACATGAGGGCTGCAGTTTGCTGGTATCGCATGGCTCAGTTGCGTGACCATAAAAATGAAGTCGTAGTTGCAACCCTGTGTTCACACAAACAGCAGCAAGGTGTGAAAAAGAAGCCAAGAGCCATTTTTAATTACAGCTGCCGATTTCCAGCAACATCAGGAGAAGAGATGAGTAGTTTTAAAAAACTGGATCTGAATATGGTGGCCTTATTTTTCCTATTGTGAGACGTGTCTTTTTGGCAAGACAAGATTGGTTCATATCTGGTATTTGTCTAGGTGACAGAGACAGTTTGCTGTAATTTACTGCTTCAAATACTTGCATAAAAAAAAAAACTGGTTGGAAATTATCTTTGATGGTGTATCAGTAAAATCAGACTTGCTACGAATCTGACCAGGATATAACTTGGTTAGTGGAAAATTACAAATTAGTGCACCACTAATGGTTCAGTAGTAGGTGGTATTTATTTGGGAATTTTTTGCAGAGTAACCCAACTACTATACAATGTCGTAATTTGTCTGCAATGACCAGATATTTTGCTTTCTGGCAATCAAAACTGGCTTATCTAGTACAAATAAGCATATCAATTTGCAAACACAATGAACACAAAAAACATCTATGGTAAGAGAGATCATGCACAAGGTGGCACTTATAAAAGTCACATAATCAGCTGTGAACTGGAGTCAGGAACAGACACGATCCAACGCATTTGCTTTTCCACAATTCTGCAACTGTAAAATGTTACTTAACCAAGAGCAAGCGTTTACCAAACAAACAGAAGAACTGTGATTAACCAGTGCTGCCTTATTCTCAAGTGCTTCAGGGGGTTTAGGAGCACACCGGCCTACAAACCAAAACAAGTGGAAATTTATGAAAGAGTACTTGATCTTTAAACCAGCACAGATCTAATCTCACACTGATTGTTTAAAGAAATATAATTACTATGAACTGGCTTTAGTTTTGTGTGAGGCAGTCATCCATGAAAACGAATCAGGAGAGTGCCCTCAATAATCAAAACCTTTTCTTTCCTCAGAATGTCTATGCTGGCTTGCTATTAAATTTTGGGTGAATCGAGATGAGAAACGGCTGCTGTTGTGAACGCAGGGTACATTAGCACATCCCTATCAGAACAGATCACCACAGCTATAACATCTGCATGGATGTTGTACTACAAAACACTATTCCTTGAGGCCGACCTAGACTAACTCATTTATAACAAAATCCATAAACTGCCTGCTTTATCGACACTAAACGCCGAGATAGTACGTGTAGTCATTTACAGAGTACTAGAGAAACTATAGGGAGCACATAAAGACTGCAGCTATACTGTGAAAGTGCAGGGCGCTACACAACTGAGCATGCAGGTATCAGCGCACACATTCCAGGACGTGTTTCTCAAATCAAGGATGGGGTTTGTTGTAGGTTGTGACCTGAAATTGGCAATCAAATTCTAAATATCAAGCTTCATCCTATCATCCATGAGACGTCCAGGCTCTGCACGTCTGAATTTAAACCCTATGCTAGGCAGACTAAAAATGAACTGATTCTACACTGGGGATGTGTTTATTTATGTAATTCTGCAGCTCTCAGGCTCTGTAATGATGTGTGAAACCTCATATTCCAAGCAGTTGATGCCTGAGTGTCTCTAGGTGTATTCTGTTCAAATTGGACTCGTTTGTCTACGCTGCTGCACTGAGGGGTTTAAGACTATAAGAATGCACTGGGATTTGCTCGCGGGTCTTTCTGGTTCCTGTAGCGCATGGCCAGCAAAACTCCCAAAATCTGCAAAAAAAAAAGAGACAATCAATCATTAAAAGCATGTGACCCTTGTAGTGACATGAAAAAAATATTTACGAAAAAATATCAACAAAAACATGTTATTTTTTTTAATAGTTTGTTACTGGTTACATAACACTTTCAGGAACTAAGGCAGAGTTTGTTCTTATTAGTCTAGGTTTTTTTTAATTTGACCTTTGCACATCTCAGGAAAAATGCTATCTAATGCTATCTTTTTGTGCACAGTCAATGTGGGTAATTAAATATGTAGCTACTAGCAATAAGCAGTATCTGTATTTGTTAAGGGTGTAAATACCATTACATAATTTCAGACAAGCAAACATTTATTTAAATTTTTTGATGTTACTCATGCTAAACAATCCTATTAGACTGAAAAAGTAGCCTGAATTTAGCAGCTTTTATAAGTCAGACAGAGATAAGACTTGCTTCAGATCAGTCTTGTTGCCATATCCAATTAAACTTCAACCTTAGATCAATGACTGATGATCAGACATTCTTCTTTATCATTTTCTGGGAGAAAGCAGAAATCATGATTCAGTTATTTATGGCGTCTATTTAGGCACCTATGAATCATCACACCGCCACCACCATGTTTAACTTTCGGTATGATGGTCTTATTGTAGGATGCTTCTGAGCTTTATGCAAGATATAATGTGACACACTTCTTTCAAAGTTCAATATCTGGCTATGATCTATATTTGAAGACAACGTCTCACACTGGTTCAGTGGAGTCTTCTGCAGTAATTAAGAAGGGAAGAATTTACTTTTATTACCATTGGTGCTAGATTTTTTTTATATAACAAATGAAACTTAGTTTTAAACTTAGTTGTATTACATTTTAGGAGATCTGACATAAATCAGAGACAGGCAAAAACAGAAAAAAATCAGCAAATACTTTACACCACGTTTGACTTCACACATCACACATTTGATCTTTAATGATGATTTTTTTTTTTACCTTAAGCCAATCACGAAAAATGTCCTCTCATTAGCAATTTAATTTTTGACCCTATTAAATGTTATTGCAATTAGGGAATACAACCACAAGGGGTCAGGAACGAGCCAAACTGAAGAAAAATGACAAACACTCATCACAAGACGTTCATGGTGAAATCTTACAGAGATTTCTATTTCTAGTGCATTAAAATATCTGTGTTTAGCTTTGTGTGTTAGCTAAAAAAAACAGATTAAACGAAGTGAAAACAGAATAGAACACTTAGTAAGCGGATCTGAAACAGGAACCCTCAGAGCTTTAGTCTAGATATTAGTCTATAAGTGCTATTTCTAATGTGGAGCGTCACAAACCACAATTATTGATTTTAATTATTATTTGTATCTTAAAATTTTTACTTGTTTGTCTGTTTGTTTATTAGGATTTTAACGTCATGTTTGACATTTTTGGTTACATTCATGACAGGAACGGTAGTTACTCATTACACAAGATTCATCAGTTCACATATCGAACACAGTCATGGACAATTTAGTGTCTCCAATTTACCTCACTTGCATGTCTTTGGACTGTGGGAGGAAACTGAAGAACCCGGAGGAAACCCACACAAACATGCAAACTCCACACAGAAAGGACCTGGACCGCCCCACCTGGGGATTGAACCCAGGACCCTCTTGCTGTGAGGCAACAGTGCTACCCACTTAGCCACCGTGCCGCCCGATTGTTAAATGTATATGTATATTTAGTCATCAAAATCTTTTCAGAATTATCAGTATTGTGTCACATTTGGAAAATATTCATAAACTAAATAAGATTCTTTCTATGGTGACGTGTGAATCTTCCTCACAAGTGACCCATTTTGAGCAGCAGCCTTTGAGCTTCGCATTTTGAAAGCAAAAATACTGCACTCAAATACAACCATCCATCTATCAATAGACAGATAATGTATATATGACATACGACTCATGTATGTATGTTACAGCGTTAATGAGTTATTAATCTAAACACACTATTAATAAAATAATGAAAACACATTAGCAGCAGCTCTGCAGTGCAGAATAACTTACCTCAGTAAAACTGAAGAAAAGACCCACACCACCCAGAATCCTCAGGGCCTCGGAGGCATGCTGTAGCATCTTGTCACCACACGTTGTGCACCCGTTGTGCTTGGTACAAGGCTGTGGTTGGACAGGAGAAAACCATCAGCACTTTACAAGTTTGTAATGGTTGCCTGCCAGCAAACTGGTCTCACTGGCAGCATTACTGGCAGGTTTTTGAATATGATTTATTATTATTTGTATTTAGTTAAATTAATTTTCCATAAAAGAAAAAAAAACTTTATTAGAAATACAAATTTCTGAAACCTAATCTTTAATTCGGTGTTGTGACACTCGGGTGGTGGAGTGGTAAATTAAGCTAGCCCACTTACTGCTGATGAAGATGTAAGGTTCGAATCTGAGTGGTGCTATGAGCCGAACAGCCTGGCCACTGGGGGGTCAGTGCGCTCTCAGTGAAAAAAAAGGCGGGACTGTCCCTGTTGCTAGGTAGGACGCATTCTTTTGAACACTATTGGTCGTCAAAGCCAGACCCCCTCCCACACAACAAAGACATTCTTAATTATAAGCTTTTTTTTTTACCCTAATCACAAATATATGTCTTACATTTATTCACCATGATCATTTTTATACTTAATCTATTTGATATTAACTGGAGAAAAAAATAAAAAGTGTCCCAATAATTGTGTCCATATAGTGTATGTATAGTGAGAGAGAAAAATCTTACAGCACGACAGATAGCAAAGTCTTCGTCGAAGTCTTTGTGGTTCATAGTGGTGTTAAACAGGCCACAGCAGTCCAGCTTGTTCTCTAAATCCATCTTGGTGTCATTGCTCATAATCCTCCAGGAGGAATTCAGCAATGCTTGCTGTAAAGCACCAGCAACGACATTGTTCATATATAAACTATTTCTCATACATTTTTAATGTTAAGCTACGAGCCGTTACCAAGAAAACCTACCTGCTGGCCCTGGTTCATTGCCAAGCATGAGCAGGACACACCAAACTGAAAGAGGAACACGATGATCAGGATGACCATGTACTAGAGCAAATATAAGTCAAGGAAAATTACACTTGGTTCAAATACTCAGGTCGGTACCCAGGATCAGTTCTGGGCTTGTTTAGGAGAAGGCGTTTTTTTCAAACCCCGGCATTACTGCAAAAAACAGCAAATAGTAAATCTGTACAGTATTCTTATAGTTGTACCTTTTACTTATGTATTACACAGTAGTTTTTTACTGCAGTAAAACTGGTTAGTATTTCTTCCCAAGGGTGAACATGTTAAATGTCCACTAACCCACAATCATTAATCTCTAGCTCAGCAAAAAGAGGTTTTGCCAAACTGTCTAGCTATTGGAAGATGCATTTGTCCCAAGCCTGGATAAAATAAAGAGAACTGCATTAGGAGGGGGGGGGGGGGCATCTGGTGTAAAAAAAAGTGAGCCAAATCCAGTATACAGACCAGAAAATCTGCTTAGGTGATCCCTAAAAATATCTGGGAGCAGCCAAAAGAAAAGAAGTAAAAAATAGAGGCAGTAGAGTGACCTGTATATGTGAAATGGGCTGCAGATATGCCTCCAGCAAATAATTCCAGTTTAAAGACCAGTTTGGGGATAAAGTAGGAAGGGAGAACTGAAAGCACACTGTACCACCTGAAAAAGCTTTGCCCAGTAAATTTGGCTGAGCTGCTTCAAAATTCTCAGCAACCTTCATTATTTTGCATAACAGCTCAAGGGTGTCGATAGGTATAAAAAACTGTATAATTTCTAAAAAGATGATCAGTTCATATGCAAAATCCAGTATAAGTCTCCTCTTACTATGTACACAGACAGAACTCCAGTCATGTGTATGCAGTACTAACAAAAGGTTGTGGAAACCATGCTGAACAGATGTTCATAAGGATACAAAGAAAAGCATGACTTGATGATGATGCACAGCGCCGATGAGGCCCACAATGGCAATCAGCAGCAGGAAGAAGCCCACGGCGATCACGCCTCCGATGATGTGGATGCTGGACACAATCCCAAAGCCCTTTCCCCATGCTGCTACAGCAATCAGCAGCAGCCCAACCAGCTGATAGAGACGAGGCAAGACAGTCAAAGAGAGGGACACAGAAATAGTATAAAAACTTGTTACACACACATACACTTGACATACTAACATGACACATTATGATAAATATTTCATATTTTTCATATTTTGTCAACTATCAGTCTTAATTATGACATACAGGGTTGAAGACGTTGATTGGTCAAACAGAATCACCACAGGAGTAAGACAATACAAACACAATACTTAACACCTAAATGCGATTGTTTGCAAAAAGCAGGACTAGAAAAACAACCTCAGTACAACAACAGCTAAAGTGGGGCTATAGGTATTGTTTACAGTTAGCACGGTCTATTAGCTCTCAGCATCTGGTGGAGCATGCCATCACAGCAAACTTTACCCTCTTACAAGTACACTTGTGCAATTGGAAATGGACAACAGCATGCTGGGTATGGTACAAATAGTACTGGATGTGCACTGTACTGTTCTGCAAGGAATCATTCAATGGTAAAGGGGCAACATTGGAAGGCACTGTTCTGGGTGAACACTGGGGTGGTAGTGAAATGGTATTGCTGAGGTGAGATCTGTTTTTTTTTTTAAATAGGCCTGTATGTCTTACAACACTGTACACAGAAATAGTTTTTAATAAGAAAAGATTCAACATAATATAATACAACATCAATAAAATTAAATACTGGACATGGGTGGTGCTTAAAACTATAGAGAGGCTACAGTCAGTATTCAAAAAGTGCTCTTACAATACATGGTCAAAAGTATGTGGACATAAGACCATAAGCTTGTTGGACAACCTAGTACAAAACCACGAGTCCAAAACACCCTCTTTGGATCCATTAAGGCCTCCACTCCTCTAGACAGGCTTTACAGAAATTGTTTAAACTGTGTCTGTGGGAATTTGTGCCCATTTGGGCAATACAGTATTCGTAAAGGCAGGCACCTATGTTGCAATCAATGTTCCGATTCATCACAACAGTGTTAAAGGGTTGAGGTCAGGGTTCTGAGGTGAGGGCAGTGGTAGGTCAGCGGTTAAAGTACAGGACTAGTAACTGGAAGGTCCCTGGTTCAAGACCCACATCTGTCAGGGTGCCACTGTTGGGCCCTTGAGCAATGTGTACAAAATGTGGATAAAGTCATGTGCTAAATGCTGAAAATGTAAGTGTAAATGTAGGCAGACCACTTAATTTTCTACACATCAAACTCATCAAACCATGTCTTCATGGACTTTATTTTGAGCACAGGTACACAATCATGCTGGAACTGGAAAATGTCTTCACCAAACAATGCCACAAAGTTGGAAGCATAAGATAAGATAGACTTTATTGTCCTTGTAGTTATACAACGAGACTTTGTTTGGTAGATCACAGTGAGCTCAGCAGCAATAATAAAATAAACATAGGATAAAACATTAAAATATATTTTTAAAAGTACAAAAAATATAAAAACTCGGTACAGCACAAAAGCTAAAAATTACAAGAAATATGAGAAATGAGTATTAACATAGTAACGTATTAGGGATGCATCAATACAATTTTTTCCCAACCGAGTACAAGTACATGTATTTTTGTACTTGCCGATACCGATACCAATACCTATTGGATCAGATATCTGACATGCTAGAAAACTTGATCCGGTCGCCGAGCGCAAATCAGGGCAAAAATCGTGTAGTGTGAACCAGGCATAACGCAGCAACGTGCACTAGGTACACGGTATCGGATGTTTAGTATCGGAGCCTCGTTTGCGAGTACGAGTAAGTTAATGAGCGCGGTATCGGGCAAATACCCGATACCAGTATCGGTACTCATGCATCTCTAATTATCATTATTAATATTATTGCACATTAATATATTTATGTATTCCTGCACTTTACCATCACCCTGGACTGCACACTGGACTGTTATAATTATTATTTATCAATTGCACCTGCGCTTTACAAAACTGTCATATGTATAGTTCTAGTTATTTTTCACTATCCTTACATAGTTATAGTTATTATTTACACATCTTTTATTATTATTACTGTTATTATTATAATGTATACCTAACTAATCTTTATTATTATTACTATTATAATGTATACCTAACTAATCCTTTATTATTATTACTGTTTTATTATAACACATACCCATTTTTATTCGTATGCTCATTGTTATTATTGCTATTATGTAATCATACTATGTACATAGATATAATTCCATATATGTAAATAGCTATAGTTATAACTTTATATTCATATTAATCATAGATATATGTTACTGATATTCTCTGTTTTTTGCACAATGCTACTATTTGCACTTCTGGTAGATGCTAACTACATTTCGTTGCCTTGTACCTGCACTGAGCAATGACAAAGTTGAATCAATCAGTCTATCTATCTATCTCTCTCTCTAATCTATCTCTCTCTCTCTCTCTCTCTCTCTCTCTCTCTCTCTCTCTCTCTATCTATAATCTCTCTATCTAATCTATCTATCTATCTATCTATCTATCTATCTATCTCTCTATCTCTCTATCTATCTATCTATCTATCTATAATCTCTCTATCTAATCTATCTATCTATCTATTCTATCTCTATCTAATCTATCTATCTCTATCTAATCTATCTATCTATCTATCTATCTATCTATCTATCTATCTATCTCTAATCTCTCTATCTAATCTATCTATCTATCTATTCTATCTCTCTATCTATCTATTCTATCTCTCTATCTATCTATCTATTCTATCTATTCTATCTATCTATCTATTCTATCTCTATCTAATCTATCTATCTCTATCTAATCTATCTATCTATCTATCTATCTATCTCTAATCTCTCTATCTAATCTATCTATCTATCTATTCTATCTCTCTATCTATCTATTCTATCTCTCTATCTAATCTATCTATCTATCTATCTATCTATCTATCTATCTATCTATCTCTAATCTATCTAATCTATCTATCTATCTATCTCTCTATCTCTCTCTTCTATCTATCTATCTATCTATCTATATTCTATCTATCTATCTATCTATCTATCTATCTATCTCTATCTCTCTCTCTCTCTCTCTCTCTCTCACTCTCACTCTCACTCTCTCTCTCTCTCTCTCTCTCACTCTCTCTCTAATCTATCTATCTATCTATCTAATCATACCTCTATCTTATCTATCTATCTCTCTCTCTCTCACCCTCTCTCACCTATCTATCTATCTATCTATCTATCTATCTATCTATCTATCTATCTATCTATCTATCTATCTAATCATACCTCTATCTTATCTCTCTCTCTCTCTCTCTCTCTCTCTCTCTCTCTCTCTCTCTCTCTCTCTATCTATCTATCTATCTATCTATCTATTCTATCTATCTCTCTAATCTATCTATCTATAGAATTTAAAGTGATCTGTGCTTTAAATAGCAGCTTGGGGAGGTCAGGGTTCAAGACAGTTTGGCTTGCTGTCTCAGCATATGATGAATCTAATATATTGTGGGTGTAAGGTGTAACTTTAACACCTGGAATGAATCATTAGAAGGAGTGTCCACGTACTGTTGACAGCTGGTGACATGAGCAGTGAGTGTTTGTTGAAACCCTTTGTGTAGCCACGTTGAATATTTATTGCGTAGCAGTCAGAGCTAGATTGGCCTGGCTGATTAGTAGGCGAACGGAGTCTGACCAATCAAAAATGAGATTTATGGGTGAAAACAGAAATATAGCAAATATAGTCACACCACTGAGCACCTACACCACTGAGGACCTACACCACTGAGCACCTACACCACTGAGGACCTACACCACTGAGGACCTACACCACTGAGGACCCACACAAGAAGCAGCCGGGTTCATCTCATGGACTTGGTGGTGCTCAGTTTATCTAAACCCACAATGCTAATATAAAGCTCATGCTAACTAGCGCCCTCGCTGTTTTGTTGTTGTTTCTCGTTAAAAAAACTAAACATTTCATTTCCTTTATAAACTCACATTTAAACTCCTTTCTATAATAAAAAATAACCGATAAACAAAGCTAGAATAATATTAGCTAGGCCAAAGTCTGTGAGCTAATCAGGTTAGCCAGGCGCTCATGACTCACCATGTAAACAACGTTGAGAGAACAGAGGGCATTTTTCGAGCAGGTAAATCCTCCACACACCATGTTGAACCACCCGCTTGAAAGTGTTCTTCTGCCCGCTGCTACCAACCGACTGTAGGCGAATCTGTGCCAATTATCAGCAGCAGTCACCAGGCTAACGGAGCTCAGTCAATCCTGCGGAGGAGCGAAGCCACAGATCATCGACACACATCCGACTACCGAGATAGTCCACTCTTACTAGCGCCCATCCGCCACAAAGCATTGTGGGTAAACTTAAAGCTGCGTGTGTGGAAAACAAAAGTAAAATAAAATAAAAATAATAAACCACAAATATTGGTTTTCAGGTGTGATAGTTTATGAATTTTGCTTACGCAGTTGTGCAAATGTGTTAGAATTGCATTTGGAATCGCTGTTTTCTATCAAAAAGACATTCAGTGGAAGCCAAAGACTACTAGTGAACATGCTTGTTTTGCAGTTCTCTCAAAATTGACCGTATTTTGTTACAAATCATGAAACCAGAATAACAATCTTAGTGAAAAGTTGAAAGTTAGAATTCCTTAGTGTCAGCTCATCATCTAAAACTTAATCCCAGTAAGACTGAGCTGTTACTTATTCCTGGAGATCAATTTCCAACCCAGGACCTGGTCATCTCTCTCGATGACTCCCAAATCAGGCCGTCTGATAACGTAAGGAGCCTTGGTGTTGTCCTGGATGACCAACTGACCTTCTCTCCTTATGTAGCCAGCATGACGAGAGCGTGCCGATTCCTCATCTACATCAGGAAGATTTGCCCATTTCTTTCCATGGAAGCCATTCAGATTCTTGTGCAGTCACTTGTAATCTCATGGCTGGACTACTGCAACTCCCTCCTGGCAGGTGCTCCTATGTCCACTATCAAACCCTTGCAGCTCATTCAAAATGAAGCTGCTCACCTGGTTTTTAACCAACCTAAACATCACCCCACTGCTGCGTTCTCTTCACTGGCTTCCTGTAGTTTAAAACACTGATGCTCACCTACAAAGCCAAAAATGGACCAGCCCCAAGTTACCTTTAAGGTCTAATCAAAGCCCGCTCTGTACCGCGCAACCTCCGAGCCACTAGTCTCGCTCGACTTGATCCTCCACCCAGGACTCGAGGAAGACAAGCATCAAGGTTCTTCTCTGTACTGGCACCCAAGTGGTGGAACGAACTTCCTGTCTGTCCGAACATCTGAGTCTCTCGCTGTCTTCAAAAGACGATTAAAAACCCTCATCACCTCTTTACTAAGCACTTAAGCTGACATGTACTTACTAACTAACACTCTTTTTCATTTCCTGCAAAAAAAACAAAACAAACACCTTTGGTTCTAACAGGGTTTCAGCAGATTTGTGTTCTTAAACTGTTGTCTACTTGAACTAGACTAAGTCAAATCACTGACAATTTCCCTGTTTTAATTTTCTTGTTTACACCGAGAACCCCTCCAGAGAATTGTATCATGCATGGTGAGACACACAATGAACTTTGTGAATGCTCCACCACTAGTACAATACTAGTAATACCCATTCAATCCATTTGCATGTTCTCCTAGTGACTGTGTGGTTTTCTTTTAGGGTTTTTTCCCTCCTCCTTGAAGCAAGAAAAAGGATAACCACACAGTGACTTTTGATGAAGTTTGATGAAGCAATTGGTGAAAATAATTATAGAAATTATTATAGAAAAATTAAGTTGTAATATTTGAGTAAAAACTAGTACACTGTAATTTTACAATATCAAAGTCATAGTATTACTTTTCCGGAAAGTCAAAAGTATTTTACTAATTTTATAACAACCTGGAGAAGTGCTGAAAACTGAGGTACCATTTTAAACTCTCTACATATACTGTACATCCACACATCTTTTCTACCCTAATTTTCTTCATTCACATTTTAGGAATAATAGGCTAGTTCATGATGCTAAAGTTATTATAAACAAGCTTTTTTAAACATATGCCAGATGCATTAAAATTCCACTTTTTATGGAGGGGATAAAGTTTGCACAAGCTTAGAAACTCTTAAAAAAATAAAAATTACATTATTTGATATTGTTATACAGTGTAGATCAACTGGGACTAGGATTACTGGGAGATTCTGATCTAATATGAGTTAATAAATATTAATTTGAATTAAATAATATGAAATTAATATGAATCCCTCTCACACACAAACATAAGTTTCTGCTATAATAGCATCCACACAACTGAAATGGCTTTCTACAAGATTTCGAAGTGTGTCTTTACAAAAGTATGCCTCTTCAGTAATAACAGCGTTTGTAAGTTTAAGCACTGATTTAAGACTGGCTTGCAATTATCATTCCAATTCATACAAATGGTGTTCAGTGTGGTGGCGTTGAGGTCAGGACAGTGAAGTTCCTCCACAACAAACTCATTAAATCATGTCTTTATGGACCCCATTTTGTGCACATGGGCACAGTAATGATATAAAAGGAGATGATTTTGGCCTTTCCTGACCCCTTTTTATACACATTAGGAATAGGTGTGACCCAGACACCTAAACTCAGTTCATACTTTTTGCCATGTTGTTTAGATTAGTGGAGGATGTAGGAAGATGTTCTTATCATCTGCTTTTGGTTTGAGTATTTTTTTATACTGAAGGATTTATAAGGATCATCATACATAGACTGCAAAGTATATAGCTATCTTTTTTTTATCCCAGAACCCCTGTAGAATCACAAAATGTTAATATAATTTAGGACAAATTACACATTTTGGGAGGTTGCATTTTGAATTTGTATTATTTTCCCAATCTCCTCAAAATAAGGTCTGTAATTTAATGAACTATACGTGATCAGACCTGGGTAAATTTGCTTGCCTGGGGCAACTGTTTTGAAAAACCCTCGAGGCCTTTTTCCTTTCAGTTAAACACCGCAAAGTCCTGTTTGTGAGTGAGCAGTACATAAGAAGGCAAAGCTTTTTGAAATCAGGAAGTGAACTCAGATGTGCGTAAAGGAAATTCATGCACGCTGAAATACTTCTCTGCCTGTCCTGCATGCTTTTGATAAATGGCTTTCTGCATCTGTGCATGTTAGGAGCACGGAAGAGGGGGGCTAAATGTGCCAATGGGTTGCAGGGATACATTTGTCCATTTCAGGCTGACTCACCTAAATGAACATGATTAACACAACTAAGGTGACAAATTCGAGTGCAATCCGAGCTGAAGTGAAGCGCTATGAAAGCCTGCAGAAAACACTCAACAAGGTACTGAAACAGGTGGAGAGAATCGAGGACCCACAGCTCAGGACAGGCCTGAAGGTTTACATCCACGCTGTACAAGGTGAGTGTTCATAACATTTTAAGTGTTTAAGTGAATCTTTTTCTGTAAGCTTTCAAGTGTAGAATTGTAGAAGTGTAGTCCTAATGAGGATCAATAAGAGGAAATTGATTATACTAAAAATGTAAAAACAGTTAGCAGAAATGAGCAGTTTTTTTATGGAGGTACAGCTGGCACTTCAATACTATAAGCCTTTTATTTAGATGAATATATTAATGCATGTGCTTGGCTCTCAAATAATAATGTTCAATAATGAACACATTGTGTATTAAAAAAGAAATCTGACTTAGGACCAAGTGTATGTTAGAGGGTGTGGTTAAAAATCTAAAATTCTTTAACATGCTGCATTTATATTGTCATTGTCATGTAATACATATCATCATTTTGCCCAGCAACAAAAAGTAACAAAATGTAAATAAGTGTTTACACCTTTTATGGGTAACTAAGGGTGTGGATACCTGTGCATTCCATTTAGCTCAGATCTACACTGACACAATACTCTGATTTATGAGAAGAAACAGTTGTGCAATCTGACAAAATGCATTTCAATAAAAAATAAAATCAGACTCTAACAACACTTGTGTACTCTGTAACTAATCATAAAAAGATTTATACACAGGGAAAATAATTCAAGTGGCCATGTAAACTGTTTGCCCTAAAAATTAAAGTCTAAGAATTAACAGCACAGCCAAGTTGCCACTATTGGGCCCCTGAATCTGTGAGCTGCTTTGGATAAAAATGTCGTTTAATATAGTAAATGTAAATACTTGCTCTTACAATCAAACAGTAGAATTCACGACGTGATGGATTAAAAATAAGTAAAAGTATTAATTCATTTGTACTACTAAACTAAATTGTAGCAGTATCGATATTGATGTAAAATATAACTAAACAAAGCTTTATTACAGATAAGACCTAAAATTATTTATATATCAATGATAGCGACATTATCAGATTATCATTTAAATACCTAACAGGTATATAATGCAGAATATTATAGTCAAACAAAATGGTTCTCATCATTACGAATATTATGAGCTATTTGATTTTAAAAAATGTAGAGATGCTATTAAAAATAAATAATTCTTTTATGGGAAGTAAGGAACTATATCATTGCCCTAGGTTTGCTCATCAGGGGGTTTTGGCCTTGGAATCTGTAAAGTTGCTTTGAGACGATGTCCACTGTGAATCTGACTTTTCTTACTACCTGTATCAGATATTAGACAACTAATTAAATTTAGAGTTGTTTTATTATTATACAGATTGCTAAATTATTCAGCTAGACTATGCATGTAAATGTGCTCAGTCTTTGGTGCAGAATATCATGACCTTTTAATTTAATTTGAACCCTGGTTAAGCTTAGCCTAGACAGCCATACGTGTACAGTTATCATGAATAAGCAAACTCATGTCTGCTTTATAATGCACTTTACAATTCAGATCATTTACATGGTTGATTTTATTTTAGACTGTCAGACCAGTTCTTGTGCATTCAGACTGAAGTGCTTATAAAAATACGTTTCCACGTAATTATCTTGCTTCAGCCTTTAACATCTAAACGTTAGTGTTAACAGGAAAAAGACTTAATGTTTCTGCCCAGCAGTGACATAGTGAGGTGATCTCCCAGGAACCGTGTACCGTAATGCAGCGTTATCACTTGCATCACTTCCTGTCTGCAGTGCAGCCTTACTGCTCATCATGCAGAATGCATATCCATTACATTTAACTGATCAGGTCTACAGTCTACATACTTAATCACGCTCATGGATAAAATGGCGAAGGCTCAAGTTGCAAGATTATCTCTCATGTGTAGTCATGTAGCGGGCTTAGTATGAGCCCACTTCCTGTCTGACAGTCTCTGCCCTAAAAGCCACTTCCTATGCATCTTAGACACCACCTGTCACGTCAGGCTTATAAGTTAAAACAACAAATACAAAACGAATATTATTTCAACACCTTGTAATTTTTTCCACTAAATTAGCTTTGAAAAGTCTAATTTGAGGCTTTGAAATTCAGACATTCAGACAAACTGTTTATGAAAGGATTATTTACATTTCAGTACCAGATGTACGATTTATGTTTGATGGGGTCATTGGGTGAGATGTTTCTCATAACAAAGGTTAATTTACATTTCATTTGGTTTCTTGGTGGTTCCCCATAAGGCAAATCCTTTTGTAGTACTTCTATATTTCTTTTTGATTACAGTTATTGTAGTTATTGAATTATTATAACACTCTTAGATTAAACCAATATTATATCAACCTTAGATTCTTTTATACCCAAACATGACTACATCTCCTGTGTAAGATGTTGGGGTCTCTATAATATTTTTAAAATGTCTAACAAAATCAGAATAGACAGTATAATAGAGAGTATAATTCCAAAATTATAGTTATAAAAATAGACTTTTGTTGCTGCTTCAAAAACCACTTCTTCAGACCAGATTTTCTATTACATTATGGAACTCGTACAGTTGTCTGAACCTTCTTCTGAATCCAAAAGCAGCTTGAAATTCATTTCTGTGCAACTGAGCACAAGCAAAAATGCTGGCATTTGCCAAAACCAGATTTATTCACTAGACTGCAAGATAATAGCATGACTCTAATGTTAGTGTTCTTTACTTCAGCTGATACTTAACGTTCTGCATGGTGATCTTACACATGTGTGTAGCTGTTTCACAATGGAAACCCAATCCAACAAGCTCTCAGTAAAACATGTTTGTGATCACACAGCTTTCACAGCCAGTTTGGACCTTGTGTTGCAATCAAGGACAGACAAGCTTTATTACTTAGCAGTCCAATTCTGTAAACGTATGTGGCCTACCACTTCCTCGATAAGCTGCTGTTGCTGCTAAACATTTACTCTACCTAATAACAGTGCTTACAGCTGACTGTAGCAGGGCATAATGATGGCATTCCATGTAAATACCACTGAGCTCTTCAGAAAACCCAGCAGTAAAACTGCTTGATATTTACATCTGCTAACATTGGCTGCTCCAGTCAACAGATTTGGTGTTACATCTATGCTATGTATAATGATTCTGACTGCTATAGTAACTGTAATTACACACAGGAGACACAGGAGAGGAAGTAGAAGTAGATGAGGAAGTACATTATGTTGACTAGCCAAACGACCAAATGGTATAAATTAGGGCTGTCGAAGTTAACGCGATAATAACGCATTAACGCGACCTCAATTTAACGCGATTAAAAAAATTAGTGCCATTAACGCAAATTCTAGTTCATGTTGACACTTGACTGGTAGAACAAACGTTTTAATGTCGGACTTGCCACCGTTTTTCATTTGCGGTTTGTTAACATAATGTAACCGATCGTGGTAGTGATGCACTTGCATAATAAAGAAATAAATACACGCTATATTCACAAGTTGTCGGGAGCAGAACACTTTATTACACTTAATTAACTTCTTCTTCTGTACCGAATACCGGAAAGCTGAGTCGAGCACGTTAGTTCATGAACTATGGAAGCCCCAAAGGGTCAAAACACACTCACTTCGTGTAGAAACGTCCATCAAACCATCGTCACGATACAACCACAGAAAAGTCTGATACAATAACTACGCCTTATCCCACCTAAAGCACCGCTGATCTACAATGTTTGCTGATGGAGAAATTCTAACCTACAATCTGACATTTACTGCCTAGTATGTGAGTGAATAAAACTCCCTTACAGTTTTCTCTTGTCCCAGCAGTTTTTAACATCAGTACATTTAGCATAAAATGTGTTCACCATTTTAATTGTAACATTTCACTTAAAAATCCTTGTTTTCTATAACATTTACACAGATTTTTTTTTAATGCGATTAATCGCGATTAACTATATGAAATTCTGAGATTAATCGCGATTAAAAATTTTAATCGTTTGACAGCCCTAGTATAAATACAGTACAGGACAGCTTTATCTGAAAATAAGCCAAAACAAGGCAGGGTAAGACACACTGTACACTGTACAACACACTGAGAAAAACAAGTACTTTTTTATTCATTTATAATTCAGTGTGTTAAGAGCACCTTCACTGACACCAATACTTGTTGCATAAAATTTTCCCAACCAATAGCAATATTTCTTATTTTCTATTTCCTCTCAATAATAGCAAGTTGTCCAGGTTCTGTACAGTAAAGCACGCCTTTTCCATCACACCTCCACCGCCATGCTTGACTATAAGTTAGTGCTTTTTAACAGCCATGTTCACATTTTACATAAAGTGGTCAAACAAATGTTATTATTGATGTTATTTAGCAGTGAATTTCATTTTGCTATATACCAGAAATCCTATTTTTGCCTAGTCTGTTTGTATTGTAAGGTCATGAATATTGACCTTAGTTAAACATTGAAGTTTACAGTCCCAATCTCCCTGGAGATTTTTTTCATTTGGATATAATGACCCTTTCTGTGGTTTGGTGGAGTCTAGGACCATTTAGAAATTGTTTTAGTAGCCCTTTAGACTAATATCAACAACATGTTTTCTCATGTCTCTTGAATTTCCCGTAGACTGTAGAGTCTAGAGTGGTACTGGAGAAACCTGATGATAACTAGTTGATGGTAAAGTCCAAGATGAGTGAGGTTGTTGTTCCACAAACATCACCTTTTTACCTTAATTGTCATATCATTTAAATGTATTGGCTGAATAAATAATAAATAAAACAATTACTTTTTTACTTGTTTTCAATTTGAATGAAATAGCTCTATCTGTTATCTTTTCTGAAACCATTTACTGTTATGTGAAAATGATACCTTATCCCCTATTTATATTCAGTCTCAGATTAATGCTGTTTGGATTTGGCAGTTTTGAACGAGAGCTAATGTATTTCTCCTTCATGACCTTCATCGACATGAATAAATGCAGCCACATCCTTTTTTGCATTGTATCTTTTTTTCTCCCAATTTAAATATATCCAATTACACATTGCACGCACAACCCCTGCTGCATGCAAACAGCCACACTTCTGCTTTACATGCTTTTTTCCAGTAGAATTGATTTCCTCCCATGAACACTACGAGCACGGAGGAATGCGTTAGACTCCCTGTATTCCTCCTCCACTCATGTCGGCACAGACGGCAGACCAATTTTGTCTGTAGAGAACTGGGTCTCTGCAGCGGTGGGCTAGCATATTAAACCAATCTAACCGACTAATGTACAGGTATGTCAGAGTACATTCCATTAAGAGTGGCTAACATTTCAACTAATGACAGAGAGTAAATTATACACCTGGCCATTAACTGATTAACACAGTCCATTCATGTACTATTTTATAGTGATTAATGACAGCAGTCTGTCTTTGATGGATGCCTAGTAGATGGTATCTTCCATCTTCCAAGTAAATGGTTAACAGTACACCTTAAACTCAGTCACATGTATAAAGGGGGCAGTACGGTGGCTCAGTGGGTAGCACTGTCGCCCTACAGCAAGAAGGTCTTGGGTTCGTTTCCCAGGTGGAGCGGACCGGGTCCTTTCTGAGAGGAGTTTGCATGTTCTCCCCGTGTCTGCATGGGTTTCCTCTGGGAGCTCCGGACATGTATAAAGGACAATAAAACTGTAGCTTCTCAGTAATCTGCAGGTATTTAAAGGGCACGTGCTCCAATGATGTAAAGAGGGGAAGTCAAGTCATAAAAGATCCCAGTTATTACAAGTCATCCAGCTGACATCTAAATTAGGTAAAATTTTTCTGCTGAATTGAGCACAACCACACACACGTACCACCCACAGAGCCTGTAAACTCCTTCAAGTCAAACGTTTGAGTCTGTGGTTATTTGCTGCAAGAGCTGGTATCTGATGCTGACGATGAAAGCCATGCACCAATATATGTAGGCAAACCTGAAATAAAGATTTGCATAATGGCCTGTCAACACATTGCACCCCCTTTTACAGTGTAGGGATTAAACTGCAGTTTATCATATACAGTTTTATGTTAGTGCAGACCTGTGTGAATTATTACAGTATGTTGTGCTTCTAAATTAGGAAGAGAATGTTGACATCAGCAAAACTGATCTACAGATAGCAGAGGTGCATTTACATACATTACACACATCAGTACATGTTAAAAAATATAGACATCACTAAAATAATTAATTTTGATTAAAAAGAACAAGGTGAAATGTTAAATATCTTTATTTAAATCACTCAGCTAATACAAGTGTCTGAATAGAGAACACCATATATGAATCTTTACACTTTGCATGATCCGTTGAAATTACAACTATAAAATCTTTTACATGAAAGCATGCACATCTTTGCATTCCACTTTTGATTTATATCCAATTTATTCATATCGCAGCTTTCTCCAAATGGCATTCTTTGCATCCTATGTAATTTGTTTTGCTTGCTACACCTACCTTTATAGTAGCATTTCCAAAATTCTCTGTGCAACCACCTTAAAATTTACAGTCAGATGTAAACAAAACTGTTCATGTGACAAACTCGGTTCAAAACTCGACGTTGCCACCGGTCGGCTGGGCGCCATCTAGCGAGCATAATTGGCAGTGCCTGAAGGGGGGGGGGGGTGGGGGGGGGGGGGGGGCGGGCAGGATGACCGGACTATGTGGGTGGGGTCTTCAAGCGCTGTGCAAGGACCCTGATTAGCAGATAGAGAGGCGCCTGTGCAGAATGCATGGGCAAAAAGAAGGGGTCCGCCAGGACTGCGCACATGTCGGAGGAGACGTGAGCAGCAACATACCCTCCTCGCATGCAGTCAGGGATCCACAGCAGCAAAAAGACAGATTGACTACGCTAAATCAGGAGAAAATGGGAGAAAATGCATAAATAAATAGAAAAGAAAAAAAAATAGAGCGGGCACTTCTGACTTCCCCAAGTTATAGCTTAAAAAGCTTATAATGGGAATTCACAAAGCTGGAATTCCAGGTACAGCAAAATATAAAACAAAGAAGAAAGAAAAGAAGAAGAAAAAAGAACACAGATAGAGGCTGAATAAATGAAAAAACTAGACAGACTTGGTGTGAAGAGGAGGAGATTAAGAACCAGAGTACCTTGGTAACAGACTGCCTCAGCATCTACAATAAAAGAGGGGGGAGGAGGACACGTCGCAGCTGAACCTCACTTACTGATAAATGAAGCACAAAGCTGTTGCTGGTATCATGTGGCAGTGGATGAAAACAAATAGACGTCTTCCTGTTTCAACCGATTAGGCAATCTTGATTAGCTGCACCGACTTACATTCTGCTCATTTGCTGATTAGGTTTTCTATGACTCCTCCCCTTTTCTTCACCAACATTTTATTGGCTTCTGATGCTTTGAGCGGTGTGCCCACCTCTTCCAACAACACATCATCGCCTCTCCCTTTTTTTCCAGTGAGAGAGAGAGAGAGAGGGGATGGAGGGAGGGGGACATTTCTGTGGAAAGCAGTGGCTGCGAGCTGCCTGGCTGTTGACAAGGGCAAGCAGGCAGAGGGAGAGGATGGGGCTGAGGTGTAGGCAAGGTATTCAAGCTCCTCACTGTGCAATGTGGGCACTATGAATACCGTCTGGCAGGTGGATTGAGTGATTCCTGTGCTTCAGACAGACGACTGAGACTTTGGCGTAATGGGAAGTTTTTGCATCACAGGGACGCAGGATTATTTTGTGCACCTGATACTTGACACGCAGGTCTGAGGTCTGACACTGGAGTCTGCATTATCCATACTGCACGAACGGTGGGAAGCTTAGATGAGAAAGCGTGATGTATAGACTGTCTATGGAGAGTGAGAAATTGTTCTCTCTGGATTTACTCTAAGCACTCTAAACTGGTCTGTGTGACAGGTAGTCTTCTTGCTTGCTTCATTCATCTTGTTTCATTCATCTCTTGCCTGTGCGCAAAAATCTTCTTCACACTGTGGTGCATGGCAGCCAACAACATGCCTTAATTTGAGGAAAACGAGATGGACTCCATCATGCTGGGTGGTAATGACATGATTAACTGGAAGTTTATCATTAATAACATTTGAGTAACAGTAGTAATAATATTTTTGTACTAGTCTGTGTGTTGGGTTAACAATATCAATAATAAATCTAAGATTTAGAGACATGTGGGAGTCTGATGCTGAAACTAATGAGCACAAAAGACACAGGAAGCAATTTGGTCCAATCCAAGGGAGGAAACCACAGCTCAAACATTACTCTCTCCTCTCAGAATGTCGTTTGCTCTGCTTGTTGGTTGCAGGCTAATCAGAGAATCTGATCATCAATCAGATTAATCTATGTTTGTGTCTGTCTATCCAACTCGCATCTCATGGAGCGAACTGGCATATCACAACCCAGAACCACCTACCTCATCTCCTTAACGCTGGTGAAGGTGGAGACAGCTGAGGACCAAGGGGTAGAAATGGCCAGGCAAAGTGTGGAAGAGGCCACAAATCAGGATAGAGGAAACAAACCTCCAAATGCAGACTCAAGCAACAAGGTTCTGCATAACCAAAAACCAGAAGAGGTGACTGAGCAAGAGGCTGGGAAAGGTGTCCAGCTGAAAACAGATCAGGAGATACTTCCAAGCCCTGGGGACCATAAAACAGTTTTTACAGATGGTGCACACCCTGGTGACAAACAAAAATCAATAACCTCATCTACTGAAGAAAGCAGCGAAGCAAAAGAAGCAACGGGACCAGATCACACATCCACATCTAAGAAAGTAGCTGAACTTACCCAACCTCTAGCCAAAAACAATGAAACAGGACATGTTAATAAACGCCCTGTGTCCCTTTTAAGGGCACACAGTGGTGCCCTCAGCGGTCATGAACTAAGAGAGGTCAGAGACAACATGCATGCCTCATCTAAGAGCTTGGACCGTAAGGACAGTAGAAGTAGTATCCAGTCCCCTGCTAGCCCAGCTCCTAACACCTTCAGGGCATCATGGGCTGTGTGTGAGGCCAAGCCATGTCAGGACGATCTAAAAGGAGTTACTAAAACTAAATCGTCCACAGAAGGAGCGATAGCAATGCGGACCCAGAGTCCCAGAGCAGAAAGACTTAAGGCAGGGTCAACATCTCTTCCAGCTCCTGTCACTGTGATCCCTAAGCCTCAGCGCAAGGGGAAGAGTCGAACCCTGGACAACAGTGACCTGAACTGCTTGACTGAGGATCTCCTGAAAGGGAAAAGTGACTTCAGGGCAGGTCAATCACAGGGGTCCTCGACTCGTGATCGCAAAATGCTCAAATTTATTAGTGGCATTTTTACCAAGAGCACCCAAGTCACAGCCAGCGCTGGCACCGGGGTCCAAGTTCCTAGCTCCTCACGGAGGGAGTCCAGTGAGGATGAAGGTAGGAAAGCACCACAATGATTTTTATTGATTAATCATAAACAATGTGACTAAAAAACAACATACTGCATATTTCTGGTATGCATTCGAACAAATGGCTCCTTCATATTCTCTCCAACACAATTTTTCATGTACCAGAAAAAATAAGAATTTGGAATCTGTAATCCCTTGGTGTTGGTTTAAGCAATTCTCTCCCCACAGAGCTTTTACTGATGCAGAACACTTGGAATGGAATATAAAATTCATAATGCCTACCCAGGAGCTGTGCAATTATAGCCCGTGTCCTAATCCCATCTTTGATGTTCCACCCACAGCCTGGTTTTATTCCAGTTAAATTTGTGGCAGCTTCCTTTCTTTTCACGCTGCAGTATACAGTCCCAAACCATGACAAATCCAGTCTTTTTTACTCTCTGATTTATAAATTGCTTCTTTGTTATCCTCATTTTACCCCAAGGAGTGACTGTTAATACATGGTGGATTCTCTGGCTGGTCAGAATAAAATATGTATTTAGAAGACGTCTTTATTGGGGCTTAATAGAATAATAGGATGTAAATTATCTTTCTCTATAATGTTTCGTAGAGCACTGCCTAATTTGTTGGCATCATGGAGGATTAAATATATTTTAAATGTATCTTAATCCTTGAAAGACTTAAGTGTTCGAAAGGCCGCACACATGCAGTAATATGACTAATAGGCTTTGCATGCAGAAATTCTGGCCACACCTCCATGTGTTGAGGGTAGCAAATGGCCCGCAGGCCGCAGGTTGGTAAACTCTATCCACTGTAAAAAATAGATGTTGCTGAGTAATGTGCTGGTATGTGTCTGTATGTCCGTGTATGAACTGTGTACTGGCTGATACATACGGCTGCAAACCCAATGCATGTGCGCGTGAAAATATTTACGTATGTGCGTATGTGACAGAACAGCTGGAGGTGGGGTTGTCATGGCAACAGGCAGACGGAGCTGCCTATTGTATGGCTGCGTGATGCCAGAGACAGAGTCCCCAGTCCAATGAATGAGAAAGAGCTGGGGTGTGTGTGTGTGTGTGTGTGTGTGTGTGTGTGGAGCAAGGGAGCCTTTTGAAAAGCATCCAAAAAAGAGAGGAAATAAAAAGGCCGGCTTTAGAACGTGACATAAAGCATCCCTTTTTTATCCGGGTGCTCCGAATACGCTGCTACATATAAATGGTTTGGGATCCACATAAGGCTCTTACTGTCTGGCCCTGTCTCATAATGCCCTTATAGATTCATGCTACATTTGAGTGGGAGGATGTTAAAGAAGGGGAAAGTCTTTTTATGTGAAGGATGGCTGTTTAAAAAGGAAGTGGTTCATAAAAAATGGTAGGAGACTCTTTATTTCTGTCTTAATGTTTGGCTTATAAGCAGGGCAGTGGTAGCTCAGTGGTTAAGGTACTGGACTAGTAATTGGAAGGTCCAGGGTTTAAGCCCCATATTTGCCATGTTGCCACTGTTGGGCTCTTGAGCAAGGCCCTTAACCCTCAATTGAATTAACCGTGTATGGTCACAATGTGTTAACATATTCTATTAGTGCATGATGTGCAGGTTACAATGGTAACATGAGACAAAGCACTTAAGCTGCTACTTCACACAACCAGACTTAGAAACAACTGGGCACTGACAGATGTGACGAACACAGGAAAGACAGCACAATACTCATCAGTCACTGCTGACAGCAGAACAGCTGGGACTGAGCCACTTCTCACAGACAGCATCTGTAGGCTGAGGGTTGTTTCTTATCTGGACAAGATAGTCACCCTCAGCCCACATTTTGCTTTTTTCATGTCCTTAAAAATATGCAACTGCAAAAAAGGACAGCCACCAGCCACCATACCTTTGTCTATTTTAAATGTGGCAAAGTCTTACAGAGATAGACGAGAACACACAACACAACTGAAAGAAAAGACATTCTGCAAATGATGGTGAGATTATATCAGGCTGAACAAGCTGATGTCAGCCATGGAGGATTTCAGATTTTTTGTGTTGATAAGTTGCAAGTTTTTGTTATTTTTAGAAGTGACATCATTAATGATAGAGAAGAGGCTTAGATTTAGAACTGTTCATTAAAACAGAAAGTAACTTTGTGATTTGTTCTGACATTGTTTATTAGTCTTCATTTAAACATTTTGGCACAAAGTTTGGTGAAAGGGTTAATAAACACAGTCTTTAACACAGTAATTTTCAGCCCATGTGACATTTCATTTTCTATTTTTGACTTGAATCTGATGTCTGAAACTGACAGTTACTTCAATCAAAGGACAGAAATTTTGGGTTTCAAAAACAGTGCTGCTTAGTAGTTTCAGTTCACAAGGACATCCTGTCATCTGCAACTCTCCTTACTATATATGATAATCTACACCGATCAGCCATAACATTAAAACCACCTCTTTGTTTCTACACTCACTGTCCATTTTATCAGCTCTACTTACCATATAGAAGCACTTTGTAGTTCTACAATTACTGACTGTAGTCCATCTGTTTCTCTACATGCTCTGTTAGCCCCTTTTCATGCTGTTCTTCAACGATCAGGACCCCCACAGAGCAGGTATTATTTAGGTGGTGGATCATTCTCAGCACTGCAGTGACACTGACATGGTGGTGGTGTGTTAGTGTGTGTTGTGCTGGTATAAGTGGATCAGACATAGCAGCGCTGATGGAGTTTTTAAACACTGTGTCCACTCACTGTCCACTCTATTAGACACTCCTACCTAGTTGGTCCACCTTGTAGATATAAAGTCAGAGACGATCGCTCATCTATTGCTGCTGTTTGAGTTGGTCATTTTCTAGACCTTCAGTGGTTACAGGACGCTGCCCACGGGGCGCTGTTGGCTGGATATTTTTGGTTGGTGGACTATTCTCAGTCCAGCAGTGACAGTAAG
Source organism: Trichomycterus rosablanca (assembly GCF_030014385.1). Lineage (NCBI taxonomy): Eukaryota > Metazoa > Chordata > Actinopteri > Siluriformes > Trichomycteridae > Trichomycterus > Trichomycterus rosablanca. The sequence goes on along the minus strand of NC_086006.1, from coordinate 23,386,444 downwards.
GTGTTTAAAAACTCCAGCAGCTATTCTGTGTCTTATCCACTCACACCAGCACAACACACACTAACACACCACCACCATGTCAGTGTCACTGCAGTGCAGAGAATGATCCACCACCCAAATAATACCTGCTCTGTGGTGGTCCTGGGAGAGTCCTGACCATTGAAGAACAGCATGAAAGGGGGCTAACAAAGCATGCAGAGAAACAGATGGACAACAGTCAGTAATTGTAGAACTACAAAGTGCTTCTATATGGTAAGTGGAGCTGATAAAATGGACAGTGTGTAGAAACAAGGAGGTGGTTTTAATGTTATAATAATAATAATAATAAATTTTATTTATATAGCGCTTTTCAAGATACTCAAAGACGCTTATGGCTGATCGGTGTATACAAGTAATATTGACTTAAGGTTTATTCTAACCAAGCACAAGCACAGCTGACTGGATACTCTTGGTTTTACACCAGCATAACATTAAGTGTAAAAACTGTCTTTATTGTTTTTAAAGCTTCCTGTGCCAACAGTCAGGAATGGACCCTGAATCGATCGATTCCAGAGCTGAGATTGGTATGACAACTAAATTATCATCCAACATTGATGGTAGTTTTTTCTCTCTCCAGGTTTTAATTGTATTTCATTGTATTTCATTTTATGCTAAATGTTTCTGGCAATTTTTACATTTAAAATACAAAATCACTTGTGTAATAAAGTTAAGATGCATTTTTCTTTCTGATTAAAAGCTTGATATTATTGTTCTTTTTTGGGTTTACACAGGGGGTGCTGGGTAGCACGAAAAGCGGAAAATCTGCGCTAGTAAACAGGTTCATCACAGGAAGTTATCTTCCTCTAGAGTCACATGAAGGTGAGAAGCTTCCTGCTTTTTTAAACCGTGTCTTTAAGTCGGTCTGGGTTCATGGTTTTTAGGTGCTGCTTTCTCAAGCTTACAATACACTTCATTGTTTTAGTAATTCTGTTTGATTATATTCTTCAAATAAGATATAAACCACATTTAAGTTTAATGAACCTTTAATGACAATTGTAACTTTTATTCTTGGTAAAATGCTGCAAATTGTTTATAACTTTGCATCAAAAATTACCCCAGAGCTGCACATAATCTGATTACGCAATCTTACTGATCACTGTCCTGGTATTTTTATCTACTTCCTGCTGTCCGTTTCAGGTGGGAGGTATAAGAAAGAGGTCCTGGTGGATGGTCAGAGTCACCTGTTACTAATTCGGGAGGAATCCAGTCTTCCTACTGCCCAGGTTGGCGAGTGCTTTTTGTGTACAACTCCCCATGTGCAATTAAGTTACTCAGGTCGCAATAAAGCAACAGTTATGAGCTTAATAAAAAGAATATATCTTACACAAACTGTACAAATATCATTATATCAAATTGTATATCTAAATTGTGTGCAGTGTAGGCCATGTACTCACATATTGTTCTGTTATTGTCAAATAGTTTTGCAACTGGGTGGATGCAGTTATCATGGTGTTTAGCCTGGAAAACGAAGCCAGTTTCCAGGATGTGTACAAGAACTTCAGTGAACTGAGTGCTCACGGGAACACGGCAGACCTCCCACTAATAGTTGTGGGAACACAAGGTATTTAAGGCTTAATACTAAACACAGTCCTACATGTGATTAAAACTAATTTAAAATGGAAATTAGCTAATGCTTTGTTTAAAAAAGATGCTTCATTAGAAAAGACATCATCCTCATTCTTCTGGTCAAATTGGTTTAGCCAAAATTGGGTTCCAAAAGTGCTGAGCACAAGGCAGGAATCCACCCTGGACAGGTTGCCAGTACATTGCAAAGCATTACTTACTCAGTCGTGTCTGGGGCGGTTTGAAGAAGCCAATCAACTTTTATACTTTTGGGAAGTAAAGGAAATAAGACCTCTTAGAGGGAACCCTCAGGAATACAGGAAAGACAAACGTCAAAAGTCTTTAGTGACCAGAAAAGAATCAAACCTAGTTTCTCAAGACGTATGTCGCTGTACAACACCCATTCTACCAACTGCAGCACCATACAGCCAGGAAATGCTTGTTCATTATTACATTTATTAAAACATTGTGTTTTAAAATAAAGTACATAAAATGCTTTTTAATACTAAAGTAATTGTATTTTTAATATTTCCTTTATCCTTTAAATACAACTACTCAGATTTAGTTTTATTATGTATTTTGTACTCTTGTGTAATGTTACTGTTTATTCTTTGCTTAAGTGCAGTTAATATGAGAAAGAATATACATGATGCTGACGGCCCAATTGATCAAACAAATAATGTGTCATGTATTATTTTCTTTACAGATAAAATCAGCAGCACTAATGTCCGTGTGATCGAGGATAAAAGAGTGCAGCAGCTTTGTGTGGATGTCCGTCGGTGTTCTTATTATGAAACCTGTGCCACCTATGGACTGAACGTGGACCGAGTCTTTACTGAAGGTTCGATTTGTTACCTAAAATACTGGTGTTATAATTGCATTTTAGCTCTATAAATATAATACCCTACAGGATTAAAGTAAACTAAATTGATTTAACAAACACAATCTAATGTGTAGGCTGAGCTGAAATTTGATCAACCCTAGATCACATATAGCCACATTATCTTTATAACACAGTGCTATTGTTAATTCACTAAACAAAATCTTCACCCCACAGTATGTCAGAAAATAGTCACAGCAAAGAAGCAAGCCACCCTACTGGCATCCTGCAAATCACTTCCCAACTCCCCAAGCCACTCTGGGGCCTCCACACCAGTGTCTGGTCCATTCCCAGGACAGGTACGAAGCTTTGTCTGGGTTGTGCTTACAAAGTAACATATGCAGTAACCTGTGGGTCAGATTTATTAAAGCATTTTTGCAAGAATATAAACAAATCTCTAAAGAAATGAGGATTTGTGCACATATGGTACATGTTTTATTAAATCTGACACAAGTTTACAGTAGCTGGACAAATCAGAAGGTGGACAAAACACAGATAACAGTATATTTATTTCATCAAGCCTGCCATTTACCCCAAAACAGCTTTAAATGTGGCTTTTCATGACACTCACTGATGGTCATATAACCACTCATGGATAATTGTAAGAGTATGTAAGGTGGCATAATCATCTTAAAATGGGACGATCATCAGGAAAGAGGGTGCACTGTGTGCTGTAAAACTGCTCTATTCTTTGGCTGTTAAATTACCATAAAAAGCTATCATGGGGTCTAATTATTATTATTTTTTACAATTGTGGATCCACTTTCATACTGCTGTCAGGAAACATTATCGGTTGAAGACATCATTTATCTTTATCCAAACACAGACATAGAAATATGATTAAAGTCATAACCTGTTGTATGTATGTTTGTCCATCATGTTTGTCCATCACCTGTAGTTTCTTTGGTTAAATAGAAAAGTTAACTCATAAAAACATTTTTTGTCTGTTTGTCTACACCATCATTTCTGTGTTCCATTTAACATCCCTCTATCTGTTCTGTCTTTCTCACTGTCCTCCCCTTCTTTCAGGCCAGTAATGGTGGTCAGAGTAGTGATTATTCCTCCTCTTTGCCCTCCACTCCTGTGATAAGTCACAGGGAATTACGGGGAGGGGTAGGAGGAGAGGGAGGCTCTCAGAGAATTTTACCGCGCCGACGGACCTCCTTATTCACGGTTAGTTTTTTAAAATAACACATGCAAACCAACCAAGAGACTGGTGGAGAAAAATAATTCTATACAGAAGAGAGGAGTTTAAAAACTAAGTACATGTTAATGGAGAACCACATCATTTCATCTCTCACCTCATGTCATATCTCATCTCTGTCCATTTCTGTCTCTCTGCTTTGTTGCTTTGTTTGATTTGCCTTCTATTGTAGAACCGCCGAGGCAGTGATACTGAGAGGAGGACTCCAGACAGCAGAGCTGATGCAGGAGGCAACAAGTCAGCTTTTATCAGACAGGTATGTGCAGGGCTGTGTCTTCAGTTAGCAAATCTTTTCTGACAAATGGAGAAGAAATAGAAATAGACTGGTTTGTAGAGAGTGTGTTTACATGCACAGATTCATTGCCAGAGTTGAGTAATCTAATGATCATAAAGTCAGTTAACGTAGGTGAGTGAAATCTCTCATTGTGCTGACCTGTAGTAAAGATGTTCAGTTTCCATTGAGGTGAGAGTATTACTATGATTAAATCAGGGCAGGTGAAGCTTAGTGGTTAAGGTACTGGACTAGTAATTAAAAGGTTGCCGGTTCAAGCCCCACTACTGCCAGGTTGCCACTGTTGGGCCCTTGAACAAGGCTCTTAACCCTCAATTGCTTGGATTGTATATTGTCACAACTGTATGTCCCTAAATGCTGAAAATGTAAATCAGGTTAGATTTGCTTATAATTAAAGTATATTCAGACTGTTTGATCATTTCATATTTGTACTTACATTAGAGCAATATAAAGCAAATATATAGAAATAATAAATGCTGATTTATGGTTTTGTTTTTTGTTCGTTTTTGTGTTTTAGGGCACATTATGGAAACGCAGTGAGCGCTCTCTGAACAAGGAGTGGAAGAAGAAATTCGTCACACTTACAAACAACGGCATGCTCATGTATCATTCAAACATCAGTGTAAGCATCACCTACTTTTTCTGATAAGCAAAATGTGCTGTGACTGAAATGAATTCAGTTTGCATGAGGCAAATGCAGATTCCTGGAGTCTGGTTTCCTGTTGTTTTGATTATATTTGTGACTGGTTTTGTTGTTTTACTTGTTTTGCTTTTTTGAGTTAACTACAGACAGTTTAGTCAAGATGCAGATTGAGTTTTGATAGCATATGAAAGAGAAATCACCAGGATTACTTGGGTAAATGTGTACCACCATACATTTGAATCAGAATGTGTAACACAACAGTTCTTCAGGTGGCACGGTGGCTAAGAGGGTAGCACTGTCGTCTCACAGCAAGAAGGTCCTGGGTTCGATCCCCAGGTGGGGCGGTCCGGGTCCTTTCTGTGTGTAGTTTCCATGTTCTGCGTGGGTTTACTCCGGGTGCTCCGGTTTCCTCCCACAGTCCAAAGACATGCAAGTGAGGTGAATTGGAGACACTAAATTGTCCATGACTGTGTTTGATATAACCTTGTGAACTGATGAATCTTGTGTAATGAGTAACTACTGTTTCCTGTCATGAATGTAACCAAAGTGTAAAACATGATGTTAAAATCCTAATAAACAAACAAACAATAGTGCTTCTGGTTGCAGGAATACAAGCAGAACAGTCACAGTAAGGAAATGGACCTGCGCCGGGTGACTGTGAAAGTACCGGGAAAGCATATGCACAGGGCAGCGCCCCCAACTGCTCCTGTCCCTGCCCCGGCCCCTGCCCCAACTCCTGGCCCTGGAGTCAATGGACTTACAAAAGACAAGCTTGGAACTGAAGGAGGAAGCTCAAGTGAGTACAGGGGGATGTGCTTTTTTTATCAGGTATAACAAAAACAAAAAAAAATTTCCCTCAACTTTAACAAGTGTCCTGTTTTTCCAGCATGTCTTCTCCCTGTGGATGAGGTTACTGGCACTGGAGCTGCATTGCAAGATGAACAAAAAATTAAACGCTGTCCTTCATCTGTGTCTAATAAGGCAATAAGTATTGGTATGTTAAAGATTTAATAAAAGAACAAAAATAGTATCCGAATGAACCTGAGTTTAGCACTGTAAACCTATACAGGCTTTTGTTTTACATTATTCTTCCACATGTTTTTTGACTGCTTTCACTTACGTAGAATCAAGCATTGAGGGAGCTACAAGCCCTCCTCCATCATCCCCCATGACCGACAGGAAGAAGACCAAGAGAAAGAAAAGCATGAATGTTAAAGGAGACGCAGCAGCCAACCAGGCTGAGGGTGAGCAACACCTGAAGCACACAGAAAGTTTATATTATTTAAGAACTCTATTTAGTCAATTATATACTATATTAATAATAAAGGGACAGCATGGTGCTGTAGCAGCTAATGTGGGTGCTGAACATGATTGGGTTCCTGACACAGGTCTTTGAGGAAACACTGTCTGTGTCCATGCTGATGTCCTCTGGGTACTTCTGATTTTCTCACACCTTCCAAAAATGTCCCATTATTTATTCGGCTGCTTAAAAAGGTCCCCTAGGTGTAAGTAAGAGAGTGGATGGGTAAGTAAGTCTTCCCCTTCAATAGACCGGGGGCTTTTCCAGTGTGTTTCTGGGTATAGTCTTTATAGTCTGATCATTTTTTCCTGCTTGTTCTGCTTTCTGCCTCCTTTTTTGTGATGTTTATGATGACTAAATGATACTGTTATAACATCTATTTACTTTTCTCTTGCTTCTTTCCTTCTCTTTTTCCTTTTCCTTTTTCTCTCCTTTTGTCTTCTGCTGGCCTGGGCTTATTTCTTGAACTGCAAGCCAAGCGCAAAATGTGGAAATTAAAAAGCTTCGGTAGCTTGAGAAACATTAACAAAACAGGTAATATTAAGCTAGTGGATGGTGTATGGTTGGACTAAGAGTGTAATGCTTTTACTCTTCACTGTGTGTCTTGTCTTGACTGGAGGAACTGTTGCTACTATTCTTTATATCTCGACCTTCCTTTTCTATAGCATGCTTCATATTTTTTATTGATGACTTTCTGCCCATTAAATAAACGTGGATTTGCTTCTTGCAGAGGAGGAGAATGCAGACTTCATCATCATATCAAGCACAGGGCAGAGCTGGCACTTTGAAGCCCAGAATCAGGAAGACAGGGACGCTTGGGTGCAAGCCATTGAGAGTCAAATCCTCGCCTCTTTGCAACTGTGTGAAAGTAGAAATAAGGTAATTTGACAATTAACTGTAAACCAAATCCTGGATGTCCTCAGGCGACAAAAATACTTACCATGTTTGTGTATGTGTGCCAATCAGACTCGAAGATGCAGCCAGAGTGAAGCCGTGGCACTACAAGCCATTCGCAATGCTAAAGGCAATGACCTGTGTGTAGACTGTGATGCACCATGTAAGTTGCTTAATCCTTAATAAGCAAAATGCACAAAAGCTGGCGTCTCTGTAGTTTACATCACAATTAACCCCGGTTTCCTTTTTACACCAGATCCCACCTGGGCAAGTCTTAACTTAGGAGCACTGATTTGTATTGAGTGCTCAGGAATTCATAGAAACCTTGGGACTCACTTGTCCCGTGTCCGTTCCTTGGACCTGGACAACTGGCCCAGTGAGCTTACCAAGGTACTAATGGCAATCGGCAACCCGATGGCCAACAGCATATGGGAAAAATGTACAGAAGGCCGTCAAAAGCCAACACCTGAGGCAACAAGGTGAGTAAACCTTTTTAACATGTTAAAACTATACAAGTTAGTAGAATATATAGTGCACAATCAAATATTTACATGTGTAATATTACACCCCTAGTGGAAGGCATACAAGACAACTACTATTTTTTAGTCAAACTGTCTAGGCAGTGCACAAGCGACAGCTGTAGAGGTCCACTACACACCCACAACAAACAAATTTGTCTGAGTTAATGCAAAAGCTGTAGTTCCTAGACTAACATTTTGCCTTTCCCTTTGCCTTTGGCTTAGAGAACAGAGGGAGTCCTGGATTCGGGCAAAATATGAGCAGAAGGTATTTGTAGCACCCTTAACGACTGAAGATAAGAAGCCAGATGGGGTGACATCAGCTCAACTGATCAGCGCCATTACCAGCAAAGACCTTCCCAGACTCCTGCTGCTTCTGGCCCACAGCACTAAGGAGCAACTCAATGAACCTCTGCAGCCTCAAAGCCCCTTACATGCAGCCTGCCAGATTGGAGATGTGGTTATGACTCAGCTCCTAGTCTGGGTAAGCTTTAACAGAAAGTAGGGATATTATGTCTTAGGTCAGTTCCAGTCGTGTCCAGTTTTATAGTTAATGAAAGCATGTATCTAAGCCATATTTAATGCAGAGTAAAGACCACATATGACAGAACATATTTTACATAAATTCATCCATCTGCTTTCCTCTTTAGTATGGTGGTGATGTGAATGCAAAAACTCCACAAGGCCAAACACCTTTTACGCTGGCACAACAAGCTGGGAGCCAGGAGTGTGTGGAGATTCTTCGCCAACATGGATGCACCGATGACACCTCACCCACTGCACCCACTCCCATTTTGTCCCGCAAAAGTAGCATCACAAGTCTCGGACGTGCCAACTCCAGGAGAAGGGTCTCAGAACATAGAAATACTTAATGGACAAAAATATTCTTCCTTTCTGAAGAAAACAGACTTTTTATTTCATTTTGGTACAAATGTGTGTATGTCTGTGGATGTTTTGCTCTGTCCTCATTCATAGCTGTCAATGGGTTCCTCAAAGAAGGCAAAAAAATGATATCAAATTTCAGATATCAAAATGTCAATTTATAAAATCAACTTAGCCAGTTAGCTTGTTTCAATGACTCAAAGCAATATTATTATACAGTACATTGTAATTATATCTAATACAAAGTGAAATGTAGCCTAGAGACTTTCACCAAGCAATCTGAGCAAATGTATTCATTACTGTTATACTCATAAACTGTCCCTTATATTAAACAACATTGATAAGGGGAAATTGTTTATATGGACAGGGAATAGTATTTGTCATTGTGCAGCATTTTCAAGTACTAGAAGTAATAAAATTCAACCTTTAATTTTTTGGGTAACAGCTTACTATTTTAAATGGAAAACTGCTCAATTCGAAGTCCTGTAAGTGGACAAAGTAAACAGAGATGGAACAAGACTATACTGTGAAATATATAATATGAACTCTGGAACCAAAATCTTGGTCAGTAATGTACAACCTAAATTACATTTCTAATACACTTCATGCAAAACGTCCTATGCTTACTTTATGCTCTACCTATTAAGTCTATTTTTATCAACAAATTCTGAACTAGTACCTATCTGGTGGAAATATAATACATGCTACAATATATTTGGCATTGTAGACTTCTTTTTAACAAGCCAGTTCGAAAAATTTTTATAGGTATTTAACCAGGTAAAAATCTGGTGAGTGCAAATGCCAAAGCATCTGATTCCAATCTTTTTATGCTTGTTAAACCATTGATTGACCCCTTGCACCCTCTGGACAGGGTCATTGTTACTATGGAGAAGACCAATCCCCTATCTGGTAATCTATAAAAACAACTTTTAAATTGATTTTCGGTGACCCTTTGCTCCAATGGGACAAATGGACCCAACATCAAGCCAGCAAAATGCCCCACAGTATGACCAAGCCATTAAATATTCATTGGAAATAATCAATGTATTAACTGCAAATATATCAATATTTTTTATTAAAATATTGTCCAGTTTAGGAGAGTTTGTGACTGAAAATTCTGCCATCCATGCCCCAATAATGAACCCACCTTAAAATTCACTCAGATGTTTTTCTCTTGTCATCTTGCTCTAAAATCACTGGTCCTGCTAATATAGAATATAGTGGGGTGTTAACTGCTTATTAACCAGTATGAAGATAAACAAGTAAGTACAGATGTTGGGAAGTATTCTTAATTAATCAGATGTCAGTACTTTGTATCACTGAACCTTAAGCTGTTTGTCATTTTTGTAATGATCAATCTAATATCACCTGAACTGGGTAATGGTCCAGTGCCACCAGGAAACACTGGGCGCAGGGCATAAATACAACCTAGACTGGGTGCCATTTCACCACAGGGTATCACACTGCCATGCTAGTTCACTACAGAAATGTTTTTAAAAGGTAGAAGAAAACCACACTTGCTGACAGAAAGAAAAGCCTACTACAAATATGTGGACACCTCTCTTAATTGGTAAGTTCTTCCAACTTCTTCCAACTTCATGGCAAAGCTTTAAAAAAAGTCCTTTCCTGTTCCAGCATGGGCTATGATGACATGTTTTTACATGTTTGGTGGTGAGGAAATCAAGTGACCTGTACAGAGCCCTGACCTCAACCTTAGTGAAAACCTTTGTGATTAAAAGGAACATTGATTGTGAGCCAGGTCTTCTTGTTTACCATCATTCTCTGATCTTACAGATGCTTTTTAGGGTGCTTGGGTTGTGCAGCGGTCGAATACACTAGAGACCCAAGTCTCAGTGATCTACTGGGATCCACTGGCCTGTCTGGAGCTCAGTAGACGTCACAGATTAAAATGTTTCCCATTCCGATGTTTGATGTGAACATTTAACTAGATTTTTTTAACCTAAGTCTCTATGATTTTATGGATTACTTTGTGTGTAGAACTTTGGGGTGCGGGGGTGTTAGTTTTTCCAGGTGATGCCAGACCCACAGCGACCCTGACCATGACAAATCACGTACTATAGTCCACTTAGAGTCATGTTTAGGTAATAGGGAAAAAACACAGTAACTAGAGGAAAACCATGCTAACATGGTAAAAAAACACCAAACTCTGACCCCTGGCAAGGTTGGAACCCTGGTTCACAGAAACATTGTGTTGCGTGGCACTAACAATATCAACTTATTGTTAAATAAAGTACATTACGATGTGAAACAAGCTCAATATCCATAATAAATGTGAAACTTGCACCCACAGCTGGCTGCTCAGTACTGTCTGATGCCCGGTAGGCGCTTTGGCACAGTGGGTGTTAGCTAGCTGGCCGTCATGGTGCCGGGAGAGAGGAGTGAAAGTTGATGAAAACTGGAGAGGAAAAACTCAGTTTCCGGAGTAAACTACTGCCGCGGCTCTGTGAGTTACTACAAAATGTCTATAATTGCTGTTATTTTTTATTCTGTTCGGCTGATATTAGTTAGCTTAGCTTAGCTTAGCTAGCTAACGCGACTTAGCACAGTTCCGTTGCAATTGAATTTGAGTGATAGTCGCTAGCATTCATTGGCTAGCTAAATAAGCTAACAGGGCTCATCTTTTGTACAGTAAACCATAGAGCTTTAACCAGAGAGCGTGACACGTAGACTACATACATTATAATATATGTGTTCAAAAATAGCACATAAATGAATGTATTATATGTTATTTATAAACATTTAGTTGTTAGCTAACTGGCTGAGCTAATTTAGCTCAGATTGCTAAACAACGTTACTAAGCAACATCTTTACCTGTCGTCATCATAACAAACTACAGACGTTTTCATAACGCTGGTAAATGTTTGCGGTGACATTTATCTTAAATTTGAGTAACCTACCTTTTTAAAAACAACGTTTACATTTAGTATACTGTAATGTAGGATATATTCTTGTTTTATATCAATAAACTAACGACTTCTACAAAAGACAAAGTAAAAAAAATCTGTATGAGGAGTCCAAACTACTGGCGACAAATGTCTGAGATTTAGTGACAGTTTATTGGTTATTACAGGTTGTCTAAACATATGTGGTCATGTCTTTAAACAAGTTATTTATAATTGTTTTAGAAATATTGTAACAATCCAGTCAAAAGTTTGCGAACGTTCAACATTTGAAAACCCAAGTTTATGGACATTAATAAGTAATTGGTCCCCATTTACAGCTACAATGGTATCTCATCTGGCTAAATTTTGGATCATAACTGTAGGGATTGATTTTCATTTAGTATGCCCACAGATGCTCTTTAGGGTGCTTGGGTTGTGCAGCAGTCAAATACACTAAAGAGACTCAAGTCTCAGTGATCCACTGGGATTTGAGGTAAACATTTAACTAGAGCTTTTTACCCAAGTCTCTACGATTTTATGGATTGCGTTGTGTGTAGAGCTTTGGGGGTGTGGGTGTTAGTTTTTCTAAGTAATGTCAGACCCACAGCGACCCTGACCATGGCAAATCACGTACTATAGTCTTACCTCAACCATATTGGAACGTTGAATGTAAATCAAGTTTTTTCATCCAACATTAGTGCCTGACTTCAAATGTCTATATATATAAAATGTATATCCACTTTGTATGGATTTGCTTAAAAATATTTCGAAACAGCTTATCAGTCAAGTAAACCAGTAAATACAATCTAAACGATGTATTCTTGACTCCTGGGTAAATAACTCCTCCAGTTAAAATACAGGGTCCTGGATGTACAATGTTCAGAGCTTTATAATGTTTTTTGCATGACCAAAAGTTATGTCAGTTCACATTTCTTTCACGATCAGTAAACATCATTTACATTCTCTCCCATTATTTAAGCAAAAAACACCCTGTCACTTCGAGCTGATGTTTCTAAATTTGTTTCATCTTGTTTTTATTTCATTTTGTTTTGTATCAGAATGCCAAACCTAAAACTGTTTGTATGCTGTTTAGGTTAAACTGAGCTCAGCGTTGCACTACCAGGTATGCGGATCAGACTGCATAGCTCAGGCCATGCGGCCCTGATCCTCTCCGAGCTCAACCGCTGCCGTTTGTCTCGCCTGCTGTGTGATGTGGTCCTCCAGGTTGGAGGACGATCCTTCCCTGCTCATCGTGCAGTGCTTTTCTGTGCAAGCTCCTACTTCAGCAGCCTGTTATCCAGAGGCGTGTTCAGCCAGGGTGGAGCTCTCCCAACCTTAACGCTGGACTTTATCTCACCAGCCAACTTTGAGAAAGTGTTGACATTTATTTACACAGGTGAGATATTTGCTGATCTGATAGATGTTGGTGTTTTGTATGAACTGGCAGAACGACTGGGTGTCAGGGAGTTGGTACGTGCGTGCCATGCAACCTTCCCAGACATGAAGAGCACAGATGGAGATGCAGATACAGATATAACCACCACTCCTGCCACCACCATGGCTGCCTCCATGTGTTCTTCATCTGTGGCATCCTGCTCCTCTTTGTCTTCTCCTGTTGCTCCCACTCCAGTGGCTCCTTTCCCACTTCATCAGAGCAGAGGGAACAGGGTGAACCGTGTTCATGTGGCCCCTCTCTCGCAGACCCTAAAGTCTAAACCGGAGGAAGGCTTCCAGGTGCATTTGAATTATAGTCAGGTAGCAGACAGTAAGCAGAACCCATTGGGTAACCACACTCAACCACCTGAGATCCTCCCATCTTTAAATATCCAGCTTAAAACAGAACAAGAAGAGAAGAAGGTGGATGAAAACCATACCTCGAAGGAGCAAGCCATTATTAGTGGTAGCAAAGCAACACTTTCAGAAGCATGTTCAATTCCTGACTCATCTGCACAGGCTTCAGCTGAGACGTGTGCGCCATCGTCTTCCTCGGGGGATCCAATAGACAACCTGCAGCTGAGAGTTGTTGAGAGTGGAACTGAAATAGTCAAAGGTGGTGTTCTGTTTGGGGAGGAAGACGATGCAGAAAAAAGAAGCCTTCAAGAGGGGTCTTTAGAGGATGGAGAGCAGTGGAGAGCGCTGGCGGGGGACATCATTGAACTGAGTGACGATGAAGAGCATTATATGGAGGAAGAAGAGGAAGACGAGGACCTGATGTGCATAGAGAATGGCGAAAACAGTGCCTCAGTAAATCGGGCTAGGTTGGCACTGTCTTCACAGCCTTGCAAAGCGTGTGGGGTGTTGCTGCCTGCCGATAACAGCATCCTACGCTCTCATGCAGAAACACACCTGTCTGAGACGGGCACATGCAGAGTGTGTGGCACTTCTTTCCCAGACAGATCAGCCAGCGTGGCTCATGCCCTCACGCATGTCGGTATCCTGTTGTTCTCCTGCGAGATTTGCGATTCACAGTTCTGCACCGAGTCTGAACTTATCCGTCACAGACGCCAGTCAGCAGCCAGATGCATCCCTCAAACACCTGATCAGTTAAGCAACGCTTCTGAAGGGCCAGAAGAAGAACTGCAGTGTGCAGTGTGCGCTAAATCTGTTCTCAAGGATTTTAAGGTTTGTGCCTTTATTTTTATGTCTTGTGATCACTACATACCAGTACATAATGGTGACTAAGTTTCCAGATGTGATTTATCATTAGATTTCAGTTAATTGTTTAATGATATCATGTATCATTTGAGTGTCTTAAACTATGTTTTCATCTTAAGATGCATTTCTATTAGAATAATACAAATGATTAAAAATTCAACTAAAACAACAAACATTAGTACCCTATAAATACAAATTAGGTGCTCAGGTACATTAGCCCACCACCCCAGACATCCAGGTTTGAATCTCTGCGGTGTTATCGGATGGCTGGGTGTCTCTTTTTTTTTATTACTTATTAGGATTTTAACGTCATGTTTTACACACTTTGGTTACGTTTATGACAGAGCAGGTTACACTGGTTAATTACTGATTACACAAGATTCATCAGTTCAAGTTTTTACACGTCTTGGACTGTGGTTGGAAACCGGAGCTCCCAGAGGAAAACCACGCAGACATGGGGAGAACATGCAAACTCTACACAGAAAGGACCGGGACCGCTCCACCTAGGGATTGAACCCAGGATTTCTTGCTGTGAGGTTACAGTGATACCCACTGTGCCTCCTGGGCTGGATGTCTAGTGGATGGTGGCCAAATCCCTGCTATGGATTGCTGCCCTGGCCAAAGTGTTGCACCCAGTGTTTCCTGCTGTAACTCTGGCCAGGATAAAGGGGGTAATAAAAATAAAATGAAATGAATATCTAAATAATGTGTATTAACAATTGTAGAAATATAAGGTTTTATCTCATATATACAGTACAGCTGAAGCCAAAAGTTTCAAAGAACTGTTTTTTTTCTGTGACTAAATCATTGAAACACTCTTCAAACAAATACCTCTTTGTCCAGGTATCTTTTAGACATTTTTACACTTTCGCAGTATTCAAGAAGGGTGGCTCAGTGGGTAGCACTGTCACCTCACAGCAAGAAGGTCCTGGGTTCAATCCCCAGGCGTGTATTGTGTTGTTTTTGTAAAATATGACGCAAAGAGACCACTGTTCCATCTATGTTTTTGTGGGTGCCACTGTTGTCAGTTATAATCATTTTTAAGGAATTGAGACCATGCCACGAGGGTAAATATAATTGTAAGATTACGAATGATATGACAGAATAATTCAGTCAAACTGTTTGTTCCTGCATTATCAGAATGACAGTTCTGTGTGTGTGTGTGTGTGTGATATAAATATTTGTTGTTCCTTATTGTTTTAACCATACATTATTTATTTTTCAGGCTGTCAGAGAGCACATACAGAATCATGTATGTTTGCCGACGATGCGCTGTGGCGTGTGTCAGTCGGCCCAACCTACCCAGTGCGCTCTTCTATGGCACACACTCACACACCTTTTCCTCATCCACTCCTGCCCGCAGTGTGCCTGTCCCTTCCTGGAGCGCTCTTTACTGGACACACACGTAGCCTTGCACACTGAACAAGCAGGAGTGACCAAAGAAAACGAAGGCAGTCAGGACGGTGTTGCAGAAGGACTGGGCGAGTTTCAGTGCTTCCTGTGCCCACAGACCTTCCCATCGGATGCAGCGTTCCATTACCACCTGAGCACGCACCCCAGCGAGTCCCAGGTGTGGCCCGTTAAACGCAAGGCAGACCAGCCGCTGGAGTTTTCCTCCTCTTCCTCCTCCCCGTTAGAGCCTGGCGCTTTGGGGAAACTAGGCAATCTGGGTTTTAACATGGGTGCATTCATGTCAGACAAATTAATTCAAGGCGGGATGCCATTTCCTCCTGGACTTCTGCAGAACGGCTGCAGCTCCTCTGGTTCCGCTCAGTCTGGTCTGGTTATGAAGCAGAAGTGGTACCGCTGCCGATATTGTGGCAAACGCTTCGCACACTCAGGAGAGTTCACGTACCACCTGCGCATTCACACAGGAGAGAAGCCGTATCAGTGTAAGGTGTGCCTGCGCTTCTTCCGTGGTCGCTCCACTATGATATGCCACCTGAAGACACACGCCGGTGCCCTCATGTACAGGTGCACGGTATGCGGCCTCTACTTCTCCACACTCAAGATGGTCTCGTCACACATGGAGATTCATAAGGACCATTTACCTCCAGATTTCAACATCGAGGAGACATTTATGTACAATGACCACTCCAAAGAACCCATCCCTAATCTGGACACCTGAGATTTATAATGCCGTGCCTCAAAAACCTAGCGACTGTGTTAGTGTGGTGGGACCAAGTGTCTGTAGAATTAGGATGCAACTAAATGTTTTAGAACGGGGGTTTTCAATCTGTGACCCGTGGGCCACTCACGGCCTATGAGAGTTGACATTGCTGTGCACTTGTGTACTCTATGCATTAATGCACTTGCAAGGCCCATGAGACCTGCCTTTGTCTGCTGTTGCTGCCCATTGTCGTCTAGCTGAAGGAAAGGTTTGAGAATCACTGTTTTAGAGACTGGGGAGGGTTATTTTAAAGAAATAGACATTTTAATGTTTGGTAGTTACAGTTCTTGCATTGCCACTTGGTGGCAGCATTTAAGTATTGTGAGGGGACCCTGACTGTTGTCCATGCAAATTTTAGATTTGAGAATTAGTTTAGTTTAGTTTATTGTTTGATGTTTTTTCTTCCAATCTACATGTAATTAATATAAGCTAAATGTAAATATTCCAGAGCGTTACAACAGCATGTTGTATCAGTTTGAGGAGATGGTAGTATAAATGGGCATTGTGTAATAAACAAGCATTGTTAGGTGGCAGGATCTAACTAGAGTTGCCAACCTTCCTCAGTTGACCCAGAGACTTTGGTATTGAGCCTTAGTTTAAATTTAGCCTTTGAAATAAAGATACTACAGCTGATTATACTAACTAAAGTAAAATGTGTACAAAATATCACGTGCCAGATGTGAAATGGTTGCATAGTATTTAAACTCCATTTATAAGTTTTTTCTGTTTTCTCTTACTCAGTTGTATCTCCTCTACAGCTGCAGACCCCTACCTCAACCGAGGATGGTCATTCCTAACACATGCCCCCATCTGACAAATGTATAGTAGCTACTTCTTTTCACCTGCCCCTTCATCACACAGAGATCAGTATTGCGTACAGAGTCATGCACTGCTCTCCTTTATTCCCCGTCTCTGTGCATGCACCATTAAGCAGCCAGCAGAGGTCGCAAATGCAGCAGAAATGAGGAATTCCATCTGCCCTCCTACCCTCAAACATAGCCAGTCCTATCTGTGTAGGTGCCGGGCCGGCTCATAGCAGAGCTGAGATTCGAACTCGAGAGCTTGAGATTACAGCTAAGCCGCTGTGTAGACATATAAATACAGTGCCACATTATGCAGATTATATAGAATCTTTAGCTGAGGGATAATACAGGACTGAAGTTAGTGTTTACAGCTTCACTTAGAATCAGATTTAAAGGAGTAAAAAGGCAGTTTGTGCAGCAGTGTAGCCACCAAAAGATCCATGGCTCTGCTCGCATCATGTTCATCCTAATGCAGATTTGAGTTACATTTATTACCGGGTGAAACTTGCTGAGCTGTTTCATTCCAGAGGCTAATTCAAACCATTAGCTCTGTGAAAAAATGCAAGTAGAGGGTTCCATCCACAACCTGCAACATTTATGTTGGCTTTTAATTTGTGAATTATTTACGGATTACTGGCAATGACTGGAGAGAGGGGTGCAAAATAACTGTAGACATGAATATGTCAATCAAAATAGCCCATCAGCCCCACATGCTGAATCATTTAAATATTTGACACACATATTATGGGGTCTCTTTATTTTCACTTTACGAATCCACATCCTACTTCTTAATCTGCCAAACAGATGCTCAAATTAAGTTGGCAACTCTAGATCCAGCAAGACCGCTCTAAATGCAGAATGAAAGTGCTTTGTTACCCTTGTATGAAGGAGTAGATTTTAAACAGAATTGTTTATCATTATCATTATTAGGATTGTTTGATTTTATTCCTGATATTCCCTGCTGTTTCTATGTTGTATGTAAATTCACCACAATGTGCTCATGTCTCATTGATGATCAGTGAGCTTTGTATTAATTGAAAGTCTCCTGGAAGGTATTAGCAATGAAGAAAAATGTGCATATATCTGGCAAATCTTACAATAAGTAGTTACTCGAAACCTATTTTACACCAGATGTGTTAATCGTTGTGTTACATGCAGCGTGACCACAGTTTAACCAGTGTAGTTTTTAATGTCGCCCCCGTCCAGCCTGTAGAACCATAGTGGTCACGCACAACTTGTCAATTTGTCACCTAAGTTGCTTTCTTGAACATTCACTCACTCAGGGGTGAGGTGGGGTGGTGTGCTGGAGCCTATCCCAGCTTTTCAATGGGCGCAAGGCACACAGTAACACCCTGGACGGGGTGCCAGTCTATCGCAGGGCAGACACACATACACACACCCATTCACCTATAGGGCAATTTAGTGTCTCCAATTAACCTGACTGCATGTTTGTGTACTGTGGGAGGAAACCGGAGCTCCCGGAAGAAACCTACGCAGACACGGGGAGAACATGCAAACTCCGCACAGAAAGGACCCGGACCGCCCCGCCTGGACCTTCTTGCTGTGAGACGACAGTGCTGCCCTTCATGAATGCTACAAAATTAAAAACTGGGATTAAATACTAATCAGCCACATCAAATTTGCCTATACAGGTATGTGCCCTGTGATGAATTGGTGTCCTGTCCTGTCTTGTGCTCAGTGGCCCTGGTACTTACAAGGATTTTGCAATCTAGTCTAATTTGTTCAGAATTATTAGCATAGTTTAAACAGTTCTAGCAATATTTGTCAGGGCTCACAATTTACTGCACTATATTTAAGCTAAACATATATGTTGGTCACGATTCTATTACAATAATTGTAAGCATGCAGCTTAACCATGAATAATGCTAGGAAAAGATCACATACACCAGCAAAGAGTGAGCAAATGAGCTCAGATTTAAGCTGATGCAGAGTCAACTATTTTAGTCAGTGAGAGACAAAAACGCTGAAGAGAGGCTGATAGGACTGTAATGACCTCAGAGTATTTACTGTGTTGCATGCAGTATGATTAAAAATAACACACTGGTATGTTCTGTGGAATAGGAACACTATCTGGTGAAAAATGGGCTTTGATAACAGATACGTTCTGTATAACTGGATGAAACCTGTTGTGCTTTAATCATTTTAGAAGTTTTGCAGTGTTCACTTTTACTCATTTCAGTTTTACTAATCAAATGTAATAAACACCCTAGAACAACGTTACTACATTTAATAACCACTGCAGCAGCAATACGTAGCATTTTTTTAATCAATTAAGTTCCTTATGATAAAAAAATGATGAATTGGTGAACAGCAGATGAACGTGCTGTTTATGTAGTCAGAAATTCCAGGATCGGAACCAGCAGCAAACCAGTAACATGTCTGTCGTGACAAGCAAAATATAAAAAGGTACCTGTTGCCTCTTTGAATGGAAATGGTCCTGACCGGGCGTGCACTATTTCCATAATGTCTGGTATTTTTCTAATGTGAAAATGTACCTTATCAGACAAGGTGAGATCTATAGCTATTTATTTATTGTATTTATAGCTTTTTAAGTTTGACATATTTTGTAACAAGTGTTTTCATTAGAAATGACGTGTATTACTTTGTTTTTAATCGTATTTGTTTTGTATGTGCTCTAAATAAAAGTACCATCACAATTGCTGTAAACTGTTGTTGATGTTGACTCTTTAAAACAATGTGCATTTTTTGGCAAATAAAAACTGAAACACTAAAGTTGTTTAACAATTTATAAGAACTGACAGTAGTATGATCACAAATGTATTAATAATAATTTAACAAGCCATCAAACAAAGTTACTGACTTTGATCTGCAACTTGCAGCCCAACACTAAATTTGGCAGAATATAAAGTTTAGTTTTGGGTGGGGTTACTTTTTCCACACAGGGACAGTGGGGTTGGATAACCCAGATTGTCTTTGTCATATGAAATTTGGATAGAAAACTGAAAATAATGATGCAGTAATGTGTAACACAGTATATGTAAAAACCGTTAAGGGCAAATTTGCTGGGGTGGCACATGTTAGCTCATCACTGCTGGGATCCGAATCTGCAATTGCATTTTGAAGCAACATGCTGACAACATGTTGTTCATGGACGCCCCTACTTGTTTTAGCATGACTTTGTGTTAAAAGAGTGCAGGAGCTAAACTGGCCTGCCTGCAGAACATCCCTGTTCCCTAGTAAAATGTGTGCTGCATTATGAAGGACAATATATGACAATGGTGACCATGGACTGTTAAACATGGACCTGAAAAAGAGGACTGGTGTTCTCTGTTCCCAAAAGATTATAGTACAGTACTGTGTTTAAATTAAGGTGGGGTAATACAGGGGTTAACAAGGTACTGTCCTAAATTTGCAGCTATCAAATTTAGAATAAGAGTATTGATTAGTTAAAACATTAAATATCTAATATGTCTTTATACTGGCTTTTATTGATTACAGGTCAAAAAGGATTAACTAATCATTGCTGTCTTTTTTTATTGACCTGTTTTACTGTCACGACCTTTTGGAATTGGGTTTGTCTATGATTAAAGTTGTTAAATTTCTAATACAATTTAATATGAATTACAGGGTTTGAGACACTATCAGGTCAGTGATGTTTGGAAAATAAACTTCTATTCATAACATGCCAGCTTTGCCTATCAGTGCATGTTGATAGAAGTAAAAAATGTCCAGGTGCCCGGGCAGCCGAGGCCGCTTGTGTCTGATAAGCTTAAAAGAAGATTCCAACTGAGTTACAAGTCTTTTTATTACAGTATTAAACATCACATCTATTACAGTCAGTATCTATTACAGTATGTACATACAGTGAGTTTCCAGAGTAAAGCAGTTCAGAGCAGAGTCCTCAATATTTATTAAAAAAATATATATTACATGAGCACTTGTTGGTGAAAGTGGTCACGTTTACTGTACAGATGTTCATATAAAACTTTTGGTCATCTATAAATTGGCATCTTGTGAAACAATAAGCTTATTAAAACGTCTAGTAGTGCAGCCAAGTTTTGTTGCCAGTGTACAGACAGTCGTGTCGTGTTTTAACTGTGGTATGTTCCTCGATAAATACCATCGCTTCCTGTGGGGGTTTACACACACGATGCTGGATGTTTTTTCCTTCCTCTCTTAAAACCACTGTCAGACGCTCAGGTGGTGCAGCAGACTATTACGCTCTCCCACCTCTGCTCGGGTAGGTTTATAAACGCACTGGGCTTTCTAACTCCACTAATCACAAGTAATAAAAAGAAAGAATTTAATGTATTTAACTTTCCCTCTGAATAGCTTTTTGTTTTTGCACTTAAAAAGACCAACATCTTCAAGAGAAACAAACATAACCCCTCCTTTATATAAAAAATAGAACAGGACTGTTGTTTTAGACTCTTTAGTTTTGTTTAGGAGCTAAAACCAGGAGACAGTGTTTCCTGTCTAATGTGTTAAATGTTGCTAAGTATTTTACAGGGACATTTTGGAAAACGAGGGTATCTGGAGACATTTGGGAAGCATTTTATTCACAGCAGCACATTAGCAAAAGCTCAAGTGCTTCCTTCCTCGCAGAAGACCTAAAGCTGGTCTACTGGGAATTTCCCCTCATTAGGATCCTATCTCTGAGTGACTGGTGCTGGCATTGCTAAGCTTTCGTTCCTTTTGCGATACTGTCCCTGCGGTGGCGTTGGCCGGGACGCTAGCGGACGGCGAAGTAATACAGGAAACCACGTCGCTGATAAAGTTGCTGCAAAATCTCTTGCTCAGAAAGTTGTACAGGATGGGATTTGCGATGCAGTGAAAGAGCGACAGGCACTGCACAACGCTGAAAGCGAAAAACAGCACCTCTATAGTGTTGCAGGACATCAGGTATGGGTTTAGGTCATCCAGCATAAGCAAGAACATGACCAAATGATAGGGCAGCCAGCAAACCACGAAGACCAGTGAGTACACATGCACCAGCCAGACGTCCCTGGGATTCTGTATGTTCGGGCAGGCGCGCACAGCCCTCGCGATCAGAATGTTGCAGGTAATGATAACAGACGCAGGTCCCAGAAACTGGAAGATGAGGCAAAGAAAGGCAACTGAGACAAACCACTCGGTGTAGTTCTGCTGGGGTATCATGTAGCAGCCAGGCTCTTCCCACTCCAGTAGGTCCACATGAACGTTCTCCAGTAGCGCCAGCACCAAGGACAGAATCCACACTGCAGCGCACATGAGCCAGCGCTTGTGCCTGGGCTGCAGTGGGAAGTAAGAGGGCGAGTTGGGTCTCGTCAGCAACAAGTACCGCTCCAGAGTCATAAAGGCCAGGAAGAAGGAGCTGCTGTAGAAGTTGATAATATAGATGAGGTGGGTAACTTTGCAAAGAAAGCGACCCCACACCCACACCTTGTCCATGGTGACTTCCAGAATGAAGAACGGCATGGTGAACACCACCATCAGGTCCGACAGGCTGACGTTGATGATGCAGAACAACATGCCGCTGGCCGTGTGGCGCCGACGCCAGTTTACCCACACCACTAGGAGGTTCTCGGCCAGGCCCGCCATAAATAGAAAAAGGTAGAGCAGGAACAAAGCGATGCGCCTGGAGTTCCGGTCCAGGTCAACATTGCACTCGTAGAACCACAGTTCATGGTGTTCTGAGGAGTTGTGATCGTCCAACATGGTCTGGGAAGAAAGAGCAACAGGTTAGAGTTAGGGGTATGTGTGTGTGTGTGTGTGTGTGTGTGCTCAGAGGTTATTTAACAGAATCATGATAATCCATTGCACAAGCTGCAGAACAGAGTCTAAAGTATAAACTACAGACAAAAATAGAATTTGCTGAACAGTGTGAGGTTCTGTGCACCATCCTTAACAATCAAAGTCAACTTTTTAAAAGTTAAAACCTTAAATTATTGAATACATTTATTCATGACATTCATCTTTACCATAGCAAATTTCTTTGAAAAGAGTAAAGTTTTTAGCAGTTGTGCTGGATGAATTTTACAGTTATTATTATTATTATTTAATTTATTGAATGAATGAATTTATTAATTCACTGTCATTTGAACCACCGCTTTGTTCTGGTTAGGGTCACGGTGGGTCTGATTACCAGATTACAGGATTATTATTATTGTTATTATTATTTATTTATTTAGTAGGATTTTAACTTTTGGTTACATTAATGACAGAACAGGTAGTTACTCGTTACACAAGATTCATCAGTTCACAAGTTTAATATCAAACACAGTCACGGACAATTTAGTATCTTCAATTCACCTCACTTGCAAGGTTTTGGACTGTGGGAGATAATCGGTGCCCCCGAAGGAAACCCACTCAGACAAGGGGAGAACATGCAAACTCCACACAGAGAGGACCTGGACCGCTCTACCTGGGGATTGAACCCAAGACCTTCCTGCTGTGAGACGACAGTGCTACCCACTGAGCCATCATGCTGCCCTATTATTAGTTGACACAGCAGTAAATTATGCTAACCCACTACCACTTGGATCCAGGGTTTAAACTCCCAGTGGTGCTACATACATGTTTTAAGTCATATTTTAAGTTAATGGTATTAATATTTGTAGTAACCATAACTGAACACCATGAAATCAAAAAGTTACAATAAGATTTCAGAAATTAACACACAAATAAAATGAAATGATTATAACACATCCCTGTCTTTCTGAAATCCTGTCACACCTTTATATCTATTCTGCAGTGTTCTAATATACATATGCACACTCCACATTTCTAAGGACTTGAGTTTGATTCTCACCTCTGGTCAGAGTATATGGGAAGTTTGATATTTGATGTGCCCTTAATAAATGTTTATTACACATAAAATCTATATAAAAAAAGCGACTCACCAAGTAAATTTAAATCTTAAAAATAATATAAACTTTGATTTTGTAAAGTTCCTCTCAGTAGGTAAACAGTGTTTTACTTCCAAAACACAGTGGTTGATGTTGATGCTCACTGCTGTCATACAACAAGGCAAATATTCCTGAACCCTGTATGTACCAATTACTGCAAACATTTGCACCGATCAGTGTTCATGGCAGTACTGGTTTGAGTTTGTTTGACGTAACAGACTCTTTCCAAGCCCCTCACCAGGAGATTAACTAATAGAAATGCTATTTCCCTTATCATCTGCCTATTAGATTGTTTTAAATGGTTTTCCACTATGCTGAGAAATCTTTAACCTTACAACCTAAATATATCCCCTCATGTATAATGGATTAATGCTTTATCATTTGGCCGTGACTGGCAATATGTGAACTGCACAGTTATGATGGACTAGTTTAGAAAATAAAACAGTCCTACCCTGTTAATGTCCAGTGCTGCTTGATGAGCTGTAGTGGGGCAAAACCCCCTCAGATGTAGAAGCGTCCTAGTAGAGCACAGTCTGAGCCGTTTGGCGATTTGTGCCACCTCAGTCTATCGCCTGGCTGATTTGGGGTATTAAGCCCTCCTCTTGCTCCCTCTTCCCTGCCTCTTTCTCTCTCTGAAACAACACTGCTGATAAAACACGCTTAAAGGGCAGGAAAGAGGCATGCATGGCAGGAAATGTTTATGACAAATGTATCAAGCGCAACCAACATTAAGCAAAGTCGCCACAGGGATTAGTAGAGCTGGCTTTCCAGGGCCCTAGGTAGGGGCCCTATGTGTTGAGAGGGGGGCAAAGGGGCTGCATTTCACAGGGCCTAGAAATTCATGTAATGTGTAATATGACCAAAATGATGTGGACACCCCTTCTAATTGTTTAGTTCACACCTATTGCAAAGAGCTGGATTCAATCAATTATAAAGAATAAATTGTAAATTGCTTTTAACTTTGTGGCAACAGTTTGGGGCAACATATCTTATTTATTAAATTGGCAATCTTTCTTTTTTACTTTCTATGATTGGCAGGTATTTTTGTTATAAACTAAGTAATTATATGGTGAGAAATTATGGGCAATCAAGGGCATTAATGCTTTAAATAACCCATATGTTGCCAGGTTACTGACTGGATTCCCCTTTATTAAAAACATCTTTCTGTGCACCTGTTTCTGGGTGTGGTTGACACATGGATTCCATTATGCATAATACAGTCTAAACGTTCAAATATCTAAATATCAAATTATATCAGGATTGACAAACCGCTACATCCATCAGGTCAGAGTGGATCTGGTGCCACAAATAAATACTAAGAGCAAGGAACCAGACCTGCCACAACCCTGGCCAGGATAAAGCATTTGATGGAAATTAAGCAAAATAAAATGAAACTGAAGCAAACATAAGATCTCATTTATTTTTTAAAGTGAAAAAATGTAAAACAATTAAATACTGCATGTGCCAGATTTATCATTTCAGAATTCAACTTTTTAAAAGACAAAAATCCTCTCTCCACTGATTAAATAAAGACTGACCAAAGCCACAATTATCAAATATATAAAGAAAGTAATTCAAAGCTAATTTCATTGGACTAGGAATGCTGAAAAGTTTTTTTTGTTGTTTTTTTTTGCTGTGCAACCCACCTATGTGGAATATTTTCTGTCTTTATTGGTTCCTATAGTCAAGGAAAGCCATATGGATGGACAATAGGGGGAAATGCCAATGTGGTAGGGGAGTGTGAACAGGGGTATCATCAAAGCTCAGTGAGGAAGGTGGACATTTAACCCGGGCTGCTCTTTTCAGCACATATTTATAATGCATACCATCCATACCTGCTATAAAGGATGCCAAACTATAGATGTGTGTTACTCATTATTCACTACAGATGGGTTTAACAGATTTCTGCATTCGTGGTTACCTACAAATTGAGTATGTTTTTTATTTTTTAAATAAAGCACAATATAACCAACTTCATCAAGCAAATAAGTCAAGTTAAATTTATTTTAACTTTTTTATTTATTATTTTATAATAGACTTTGTCTCATAGCAACTTCTAGGGCCGAAAAAAAACCCTAAAATTACAAGAAAGGAAACCTTGAGAGGAACCAGACTTAACAGAAACCTCTATCATCTTTAAGTGGCCTAGAATTAGAATTAAATAATAATAATAATTCTAGGTAAACAATTAACCACTGCATTTCATTGCCTTGTACCTGTACTGAGCAACAACAGTAAAGTTGAATCTATCTATCTATCAGTAATTTTAGATTGTTGCCAAGAATAGGTGCCAGGGACCTGGGTCTGTAGCTTGCCTTAAGTTACTGTCTGTAATAAAAAGTGACACGTTTTCCTGTCTGTGTACATTTTCCTCCACCAAAAACATACCAAGAGGAAAAGTGGGTGCTTTAAATTGCCCCTATGTGTGAGCAAAATACTTGTTGAGTGTGTGATGCCCGGTAATGGATTAAAGCTTAGTTTGTTTTCAGGAATGCTCCTAATGGCATAGTGCCAACTGTGAAGTTTGGTGAAGGAGGCCCTTTAGCTTCAGTTAAGAAGAATAATGCTAAATAGTGAATTTCTAGGTGTGTGTGTGTGTGTGTGTGTGTGTGTGTGTGTGTGTGTGTGTGTGTGTGTGTGTGTGTGCACTTTATACTTACTGGTGATAGATTGGAAAATGTCCTTTTGTTTGTTAAAGAATTAGTGACGAATCTCACTAATGTTCTTACCTTGGAATGGGAAAGAATCCCTGCAGTCCCCCAATGAATGGAGGAAAGTGCAATAACCTTTATATTAATGCACATAGATCTGAAATGTTATTATCTTCGAGCATATAGATATGGCATTTGGACTAACACACCCTTAAACTTGTCCATAACCACAGCTCAAATGTCTCTGTACATTTGGAATTCAGCCCGTGCTTCATTGCACTCTTGGTTGGTTTGTGTTGGCTGTGATTCCTGCCAGTTCCACTTTTTTCCACTTTTACATGCTAAGTGGCAGGACTCTCTGTTCTACCCTGCTGCAATGGCTAGTCAGCGTTTTACTCGATAAAGTGGGGTCTCACTTTTTTTTCGTCCTCTTCCTGCGTTTTTTACCCATTGTTAAGGAGAGTCACATCATTTTTGTGCCGGAGCAACAGGAAGTGGTTTGTCAGCACAATTTGGAGCTCCTGGAAGAGGCCTAGCGGATCCTGTCCATGACCCCTACTATTCACTAGGCATGCTTATCAGAGGCTGATAAATGAAGCTACAGTAAATGCACAGTGGTTTGTTTTTGTAATAAAACTGTGCATCGTATTCACGTTAGTCGTGACTTACATGATTTGAACATTTACGTTTTTGGCATTTAGTGGATGCTTTTATCCAAAGTGACTTACAATTGCAACCAAATACAAGCAATTGAAGGTTAAGGGAGTTGTTTAATGTCTTAACAGTGCCAGACTGGTAGTGGTGGGGCTTGATCCATTGACTTTCTGATTACTTTGCCCATTCTTCTGTGTCAGATGCTATCACATTATGAATATAAAATTTAATCTAGGGGAGGCACGGTGGCTTAGTGGGTAGCACTGTTGCCTCACAGCAAGAAGGTCCTGGGTTCGATCCCCAGGCGGGGCGGTCCGGGTCGTTTCTCTCTGTGTGTGTGTGTGTGTGTGTGTGTCTGCCCTGCGATGGACTGGCATCCCGTCCAGGGTGTTACTGTGTGCCTTGCGCCCATTGAAAAGCTGGGATAGGCTCCAGCATCTCCCCCGCAACCCTAATTGGATAAGCGGATAAAAAAATTAATGAATGAATGAATGAATTTAATCTAGAATATAAGATTTACCCATTATTCCCGGAAATCAAACAGCAATTTAGACATAAACATCATTAATTTTATTACAACTACTTATATAATCATCTCCACCATTTTGCAGAAGAAAGCCATCGGTGTGGTGTTCAGGTACAGTTTGGGTGATTAGTTACAGCTTCAGTCAATTGAACATTCATTTCCAATGCATTTTGATTTCTCATGTACTGTATTTTAGATGCAGATTGTGGCTTTACTTCCTGATCTTAGTATTTTTAAATTCATCCGTTTCAATTAACTGATCTGTAACATTTATTTTCAATAAATCAAACTCAAGTCAAGTTTTTGAAAATCTTCAAAAATATATGTGGTCCAACACTGATTTGCAATATAAATAAAACAACAAGGCATGTCATCCAACTTCAGCTTCTGTTACTTTGCACTTCAAAATTTCTTCTAATTCTTAGATCTAAATAGCTAAATAGCATAAAACAGCTAGAAAACATTGTGAACTCTAGACATTTTTACAAACGTTCAACAATGAAAATATTGCTTTTTTTTACACACCGGTAAACCTAGACATTAGACTGAATGCTGACAAGTAACATGTAGTCTTGCAGCTTATAGAGAGTAAATCAGCATCTACAAAGTTTAGTAGCACACTGCAGCAAACACAGTAGTGGTATGCTAACTGAGTGATATGTTAACAGAGTGGAATAGCACAGTTACAGTAGAGCAGCACACCACAGAGTTCAGAAGAAAACCTGTAGCGTACAGTTTACAATAGTACACTAGAGCTTAGCAGTGTGATAGACAGTAAAGCATTGTGGTACAGAAAACAGTGGCTACAGTATTCATCAGAGTGCTACAACATATAGCACACTAGAGCTCGTACAGCCTACCCTAGAGTTTACAGTAGTACACTAGAGTATAACTGCACAATACAGAGTATAATAATGTGCTAAAGTACAACTGTGCACTTAAGTACAGCAGTACTCACAAAAGTACGCTACGGAGTACAACAGTGTGCCAAATCACAGCTACAGTGCAATGGTGCGCTAGAGTACGGGAGTATGGCACAAACTACAACAGTACACTAGTGTAAAAAGTGTGATACAAAGTACAACAGTGTGCTAGAGTATAGCGGTACTCTATAGTACAACAGTACACTGGAGTACAGCGGTACAGTGCATACGTGTAGCTCTCTGCTATAGCACGTTGCTGTACTTGACTGCTAAGACAGCTTTTCTCCTCAGTGCTAAAGGATTAAAAGAGACAAAGCCCAATCAATCACTCACATGACCAAACATCTGATTTACCAAATATATAAAATAATTGTGTACTAAACCCCTTCCCTGGGTCTTCCAACCAAGCAGTGCTTAAAGGAATTGGGACTAATTAGAGAAGCTTGGGTTCAGAAAACATATATTCACAGACAAGAGTTTTATCTACAGTAATTCACAAAGGTGAAGCTTACTGCTCCTATTAACTATTAACCAATTATTTCTTAACATTTATATTAATATTGACAGATTTGACTGCTGGAAGAAGTTCAAAAATTACCTACTGAAAAAAATCAACAAGACATCTTTCTCGTCTGCTTGTTTTCTTCATTCGCTTAAAGCATGTTCCTTCAAACAAGTAAAATATTTTTTTCCTAGGCTTAGATTAATAAATGTAAATTTGTGTTTGTTTATTAGGATTTTAACGTTGTGTTTTATACTTTTGGTTACATTCATGACAGGATCGGCAGTTACTCATTACACAAGACTCATCAGTTTACAAGGTTATATTGAACACAGTCATGGACAATTTTGTATCTCCAATTCACCTCACTTGCATGTCTTTGGACTGTGGGAGGAAATCGGAGCACCCGGAGGAAACCCACACAGACACGGGGAGAACATGCAAACTCCACACAGAAAGGACCCAGACCGCCCGACCTGGGGAGCGAACCCAGGACCTTCTTGCTGTGAGGCGACAGTGCTACCCATTTAGACACCGTGCCGCCCCAGACCTGTAGGACGCACTGCATGAAATAAAGTGCTCTATGGAAATGTTTTTTTTCTTTTATTATTACAGGTATTACTGCACAACACACATTTTGGTTCATGTGTAGCAGCGCATTTAAATTTAGTGTTAGTGCACTTACCTACTCATTATATTTTCATAAAAAAATGACAACAGAATGTCCAAATTTATAACAATAAAAATCTGTCATTTTAAGCTTGCAGATTCTGACTGTGCACTTCCATTTATAACACTTCCATTTACTTATATTTACAAGTAAAAATACAACCCATTGCTTAAGTTTGTTAAAGCATGTTTCCTAAGCCTGACCTGTAGAAACACTGCAGTTACACCACACTTTATTGTTCACTTATTAATGTCCTTCTTTTTTTTAAATGATGTATGAATTAAGTGTAATCAAACTTATTATGCAAAAAAACTGTGTTTATCTTAAATGACGTTCACCAGCACGTTATTATATTAGGGATTTAGCACATGATGCACTTCCTGAAGCATTGTATTTTACCCTGCACACTAGGCATATATAGTGAACAGGAGGACATTTGGGACTTCTCCGGTTGACATGAACTTTTTTACATGGGATTTTTTTTTAAGTAAGAAAGAATCACAAAAGACAAAAATGTGAACTGATTTATAAATGAATTTAAATACTTTTGAACACTTTACAATCCAGAGATGTGTGTAATTTAACAATTTGACCACCCTGCTTCCTATGTGGTACTCGGGTGGCGCAGCAGTCTACACTAGCCCACTACTGCTGAGATCAGGGTCTAAAGCCCTGCGATGGTTTAGCACCCTGTCCCAGGTATTCCTGCATAATGCACAGTGTTACCCGGTAGAACCGGACCTGCCTCAACCCTGACCAGGATAAACTGATGTTGATAAAACTGAAACATAATGTAAAAGTGGCATGAATTCTGATACAGCTATTCAGACTAAGACGTTCCATTCATCAGATATGCAGCAGATTTCAGTTTCACATATAAAAGTGAATACAACGGAAATAAAACGTTTTAATTCTAACAAAAGATGGTTTATGATGTTAATATTAGTAAAGAAGGACTAATGAGTGTCAGATATGGTAAAAAAGTGGAACTGGGCTATTTTAAACTGCAGTGTGAGAGTAAGCTTCTTTTTTAAAAAGCAGATTACAGTAGTGACCACTGATATTGAGGAATGGTTTTCAGTCTTGTCGTAGTGTATACACAAATAAATATGCATGTGATTTACTTAACATTGATCAAAATGTTAAAGTATCTTAGTATCTACTTCTTAGAAAATGGAATCATGGCAGTTTTTGTAAAATATATACAAAATCATAATAGAACATGATAAATTGGAGTTGGTTTTTGTTGAATCCTTTACAGATTGGTCACGTGGCGCTCGGCTATGCAAATATGTTGGAGATGAAATCACGGAATCGTTTGGCATACTGTTCAGGATGAACGGTGGAGATTTCTGCACCAGCCTGAGAAAAGAGACAGAGGAATTGCATTTGTACTGTTTTCAAATGTAAGGAATTAAATACAACTAGTAAAGTAAGTAATTATTGTAGAAAGTAAATAAAGTAAAGTGGAACCTCGATTTAACAGACTTAAAGGGGAGAGCACTGGTTCGTAAAATGCGATTGTCTAAAACAGCGAGGTTTTTTCCAGGGCGCGAAAGTATACGAAAACATAAAACACTGAGAAAAAGGCGAGAACAAAGCGAACCTCCCGATAAAATAAAGCCTATCACAGATAAACAGAGAGACGTGCACTGGCAATTGGACCATTACTGAACTACTGGTCTTTGTACGCTTCTCACAGGAATTTTAAAATCGAATCTGTTAAATTGAGGTTCCACTGTAATTGTGTAACACCGGTATTATGTTAGTGCTCTTGGTGTGGCGAAGACGTTCATGGTGGCCATAGGAGGTTATTTTATGTCCTCTGTAGATGTTAGGGCTCTCTGTGAGAATCTGCCACTGGTCGGTAAAAAAGCCGGTCAGCAGCTGCACATGTATGAGAGAAAGCATGTGGTAGCCAGCAGACCTCCTCAGCCAGTGTGCATGTCGTGTAAATGACCAATAGTGAGCGTAAAAGGGAATTGGAAATGACTTAATTGGGTGAAAAGAAGAAAAATGCAAAAAATTAAACTCTAAAGGGTTTGTTAAAGTCGACTCACCCCGTGCTTCACAGTTTTGGCAGCGTGTGCAGCTTTCTTCTTGGTATCGTACTGTGTCAACACATCTATAAGGCCCATGAAGTACACCTCCCTCTGCGGCGCTCCTGGAAAGCAATAGGAAACAAACCCGCTTACTGTACGCTTCTCTCCACCCCACAAAGCCATCAGAGTCAACATAGTGAGTGTTCTGTTTCCTCCTATAGGAAGACTCGCACCGAACCCTTTTTTCCAAGGGAGTAAAAACAGCAGCACGGCACTTCCTAACTGATGAATCAGCTTCCTCTCACCTTTCCAAGAAACTAACCTGGGGCACTTTTGACGGCGTAAACATCCAAGTAGGGGTCGAACTCTCCGGGACCCATGGGTTTAAAAGAGTTCATGTAGCCTGCGATGCCCTCGGGGGACGTGCCGTAGGAGCCGGTGTGTGCGGTGGGAGTGACGCCGTTCTCCGCCTCCCCTTCGTCCTCACAGCTGGGCTCCTCTCCCTCTTCTTCCTCGCGCTCAGCCCGGGCCACATCGTGAATCCCGAGCAGCAGGCTGTAGTCCATTATCTTCAGCTTTACCAGAAACTACAACATCCACATACAGATAAAAATGAAGACGTGTACTGTTGATGAATTTTCAGTACTTTTTCAACATTCTGGTCTTCACACTTGACCTGGCACAATTTTTACACCGGGTACACTTTCTGACACATCCCTCCCTACTGAATCCTGGCTTGGGACCAGCACTGAGAGCGTACTGACAAGTTCACCTCCCAACGGCTAGACTGTTCACTCTAACTCTTAGACATAGCCAATAATGTCTGTGTTAATGCCTGGCCAGCCGATAGCACCCCGGATCTCAGCAGTTGCAAGCTAGCGTATTTCACTGCCGCATCACTCGAGCATCCTATTGCACAATGTTTATTATTTTCAGAATTTTACATACTGAAAAAATAAAAAATAAACTGTGCTATCAATTTAGCATGTCACATGACCTGTTCCCTGAGAAAATATTTCCACATATTTACATTTATGGCATCAGACACTTTTAACCAAATCAACTTACAATTGTGACTGAATACAATTTGAGCAAATGAGGGTTAAGGTCCTTGCACAGGGGCTCAACCGTTACTCCTATTTATTAATATTTATTAATGTAAGCTGCAGGACTGGATAATGGTCAATGTCATGGCCCATTGTGGTCCAGCAAACAAAAAAGGGTTTGGAACCACTGGTATTACAAATGATAATGTACAATATTCCAGTATTCTTAAAAAATGTCTCCTGAATAGCCAGCATGGTGAACTGAAAACCTCTCATACCCTGTATAACATGAATATTTGGTTAAAAAGGTCCCACCTCCACATCTCTGTTAAGCTTTTCCATAATCTTTTCTTTCTGCTCTTCTGTCACATAGACCTTCTGCATGTTGTTTCTAAAATCCACATCCTTAAAAGTGGGTAAATCTTTAACCTGAGAGAATCACGTAAAAATAACATCATTAAGGAGTCGTTTCATATATTTCATAGTGGGCTATGTAAACAAATCCTGTATATTCTCAAATATTGGCAAAAATGTTTGACTTACCTTCTCCTTATCACTGGCCTCTCGTGCTACCAAGGAACCCTGCAAAAGTTAACATATCAAATAAAGTTCAATATTCACAAGTCTGGTAATACGGACTATAATGATAAACCCAGCACATGGCACTGTATGCCAAAATTCCTACAATAGATAGAGATAATACCCATGGATTATTGCACTGGTGTATTGAAATACACACAATAAAATAATGAAATAAATGCACTGGCCCAGCACTGATGTTCACAAGCTCTAGAATTGAATTTTCACTCAATGCTTTTAACCTTGCTGCGCTTCCAAAACAGGCACAACTGGTTGTATAAAGTGAAAGCGTTCCTCATTGCTGCTGCCAATGCGACCTCTGCTGGATGGTCGAGGAGTTTGCACAAGAGGTGCTTAATTCATGGAGCAGTGTACACATTAAGCCTCTGGTGCGCAAAAAGAAGCAGTCAGAAACTACACAAGTGTCTGAGGGGGTGTGTGATAGGTGAGTTTCACTTTGGATCAGGGCAGGGGTGGTGCAAGTAGCAGAGGTATTACAATTGCGCAATTGGACACAACAGATAGTGTAGTGAAGGTGCAGAAGGTTCTGGTACATTGTGCAGACACAACACATGGCATGTTTTAACTAAGCTTCTTACCTTAAGATCATATTTTCTGTGCACGACGAGTCGGTGACTGAACATGTTCCTCATGACGATCAGGTAGGTGTCCTCGCTCTCTACACTCACCCGGTACATGCCCAGAAACTGTGGGAGAAGTGTGCTGCCATGACACTTCACTATGTGCTGCAAAAAGCAAAGAAACCATTATCGTCAACCACGTATCACTTTTAACCTTCTCGCACAACACTCTTACTTTTTATAATTAGTTTAAGCAGAACACATGTCTGCTATTGACACACAGTTCTTCTTTCACATGCTGTTTTAGCAATAAAAATGTATTTTCATCCTGCAGGCTATCATCTCTATTGTTCCATTTGTTGAACTTTGGCTTCCACAAGCTGCAGCGAATCTTCCTCTGGAAAAACCTACCTATGATTTACACCATCACACAAACAGATTCTGGAGACCGTGGTCCCCCTTATGGACATATGTAAAAAAGTAATGCCAAACAAAACCAAAATTACTGGTCTTTTGTTTATCTGTCTATAGCATGTATAGCATATGATACAATGTGGTGAACATCTTACAATTCTAACAAACATTCTCTAAGCTTAAGGTGACACTGGTAACTGTTCCATGCACTTTCTGACTGTTATCCCGAGATCTGTACAGTCCTTCTAACACTTTCCTTTAATTGTACATTTTTTCATGTTCCAGCTCTACACCTACGACCTGACATATTTAAGAGATATGAATGGACATGCAGATGTGTGCATTGATTGCAAAAAGTATATGTTCTAATTGACTTTAAAAGAAGGTTCAGATGTTGCATGGATGGCAGGAGCTTCATTCATAAATACTACTCAGCTTGCTAGTAGTTTAACAAAAACGGCTGTAGCTCATTGTTTTGCAATGAAACCAATTTCTATGAATTTTACTGAAGTAAAGATGCTGGGGGGAGAAAACATAAAATATTAAATCTGCCAAACCTTTAAAAACCTTTGCATTTCCCCCCAATTTTCCTCCAAATCTAGTCGTATCCAATTTCCCGAGTGCATTACACTTCCTTTCTACTGATGCTGATCCCCACTGCTGATTGAGGAGAGTGAGACACGTGTGCAGTACCGACTGCATCTTTTCATCTGCACGAGGCGAGTTCATATGTGGATCAGCTTTGTGTACGGAGAGCCACACCCTGATAAACGCATTATTCCTCGACTCTGTGTAGGCGCAATCAATCAGCCAGCAGAGGTTGTAATTGTACCAGGTATGAGCAACAAGCCAATCATTGTTCATGTAGCCGCCCAGCCCAGCCGAATGGCAGAGCTAAGTTTCAAACCGACGAGTTCAAAATGTCAGCTCTGGTGTGCTAATGTGTTTTACAGCTGCGCCACCTGAGTGGCCCGAATATGTTCAATTTAGCAAATAAGCCACAATTGTGCAGGAAAACAGGATTTTTTATTTTTTTTGACAGATTTTGGAATATTCCAGAGATTTTTAAATCTTTGAATGAATATGCATTTATGCAGCTTTACAATGGGTATACCAAATAAAATAAGTAGTAATTATATATTGGCAGCTCAGTGTAAAGCCTTTGTCTGATGTTTTCAAGCTGGCTATTGTGATAAATCATGTTTACAAAAAATTTAAGGTAAATGCAGGACTAAATAATTCTAGATGGTCAATGTGGTTAATCTTTGCATGACCTGTAACCAATATACAGTAGGATTTGCATCTGTAATGTAATGTTTCATATCCTGTATAATAAAATATATTCAGCTAGCCTAGCACTATATTCAAACTGTTATCAAACCAAGGTCACAGCTACTGATAACAAGCTACAGAGTGTTTCCTCCGTTTCCTCTCTCCTGTTCACAGAGTAAAAACAATACGTTACTCTTCACCTGTGCTTTGTAACCTATTAAAATCCACATCCATGTGTGTTTAGACCCCCTTGGTTGTTGAAATGTTGATAGAGGGCAAAATGAAACACTTCATGGCTGCCTGCAAGTCAGAACATCTGTTTAACAGCACAGCCAACATTCCCAAAACTCCTAACAGATTCCTGAGGGTTTAGGAAACCGAGCGCTCTGGTCTACAAATGCTGAGGCAAAGCAGAGCGACGATCACTTTCACCATGTTTGATCATTTAGCTGCAGTGGATTCAGACAAAAGCTTTACAAGTGTACGACGATTAATCACAAACCCACAAACACACACAGTTACATAATACACTGCACTTCATCACAGCAGATGTTAACAGCCATCCTATATAAAACATGTGCATGAGTAGTAACAGTCGGCAGTGACACATTCCAAAATATAACTTAGATAACTTAATTAAGTACTTTATCTGAGTTGATTTCAAATTCCTAAACTAAATATATTATTACACAAATAGAACCTGAGACAATGAGTTTGATTGTAGTTTTAAACAGAGCCACTCTCATCCTTCCCAGAGCTGTTTCAAGTTGTTCAAACGAGTCTTGTGTCTCTCTGGAAGAACACATGTGAGTGGAAAACTCCTGCCCACTATGAACATCACTGTAAATAAGTCAAAGCACAGATCCAGACTGTCTGATGCCCAAACTCACTTAAAGCAAGTGTGGCTCATTTGTGCCAGAAGAATCACTGCCAGGTTTTTGCTAGCAAACACTGAATGTTTAATATACTTCAGGTGCTGGATGTGTATGTTGTTGATATCAAGTGTCGATATTTAGTTTTTGCCGTGCAATTTGGCATGTTTCTTCACTCTGGCCCCCAACTTGGAGAACACTACCTGGTTAGTGGCCCACAAATATAGAGTTTGAGACTCCTTTAAAGATAAGCAGTCACCTTAAAGCTTTCTACAGGAACACTTTGCCATTATTAGAGTATTTATTAATTTATTAGGATTTGAACATCATGTTTTACAGGACAGGTAGTTACTGGTTACACACAATTTATCAGTTCAAGTTTATTGTCAAACACAGTCACAGGCAAATTTGTATCTCCAATTCACCTCACTTACACATCTTTCGATTGTGGGAGGACACCGGAGCTCCCAGAGGAAAACTACACAGACATGGGGAGAACATGCAAACTCCACACAGAAAAGACCCAGACCGCTTTACTTGGGTATCAAACCCAGGACCTTCTCACAGTGAGGCGACAGTGCTATCTACCAGCCACAGTGCTGCTCCCGTCATCAGAGAATATACCGGAATGGCTGAGGAACCCCAAGAGAATCCCACTAATAACAAAGAAGACTTTGAGTGGCCTAGTAAAAGCCCTCTTTTGAAACCAACAGCGATGCTCCAACGAGAAGCCCAAGTTTATGCCCAAAACAGTACAGTGCCTGATTAGGAGCAATATATGGTCGTATTTCTTACAGGAGGTGTTACCACTTTTTACATTTAAGAAAGAGATACTTTTCCACAACAGTGATATAGGTTTTGAAAACCTTTGTCTCTTAAATGAATGGCATTGTTTTAAAGAATGTGTTTTAAATGTGTTTTACAGTCAGCTCCCTCTGTGTCATATCACTTTGTTCTTTGATCTGAGATCATTCAGTGTGACAAGTACAATACCTGAGGTATTTAGAAACAAGGCAATAATTCACTACAGCGGGGAAGGTCATGACCGACAGCTTGTGACGGTAACGCACGACAAGCACGGCTGCCCTAGTTTTCTTTAATAGAAGAGAGTTTAAAAATAAAATACACTAATATAGACACAAGTGATGCACCCAGTGATTTCCAGGACATGGGCACCCAGTTAGGATGAGAACAGTGTGTAAAAAAACACAAGGTGCTCAGAAAACTTGAAATATCAGACAAGGTGTCTAAACAATTTAGAAATCAGCCTGTGCACTCACTAGCTCAGGGAAATAAAGCTTTCTACTGTTTAACTTCAAAACATACAGTGGCAAGCTGTAGCCTAGAGGTTAAGGTACTGGACTAGTAATCAGAAGGTTGCTGGTTAAAGCCCCACCACTGCCAGGTTGCTGCTGTTGGGCCCTTGAGCAAGGCCCTTAACCCTCAATTGCTCAGACTGTATACTGTAACTGTAATGTAAGTCACTTTGGATAAAAGCGTCTGCTAAATGCCAAAAATGTAAAAAATGTAAATACACAATATGGCAAAAAATATGTGGACACCCCTCCTAATTATTACATGTACTCATGGCTAACAGGCCGACAGCACTGCTGAGATTCAAACCCGGATCTCAGCAGTGGTGAGCTAGCGTAACAGACTGATGCACCACCTGAGTGCGAAATAAATAAATAAATTTAAAAACAAGCTATACAGCATCCGTGCCCATTTCATGTTATTGGTCAGGACCTGCATGTCTATTGCTACTGTTTAACTAATAACATCTGTACAAACTCATTCATTCACGTTAATTACTGATCATAAGATAGTGAAGTACCTGGTGATATTCAGACAGGATGTTATGCATGTCTGCCACGTCCTCACTGGAGATTTGCTTCACCACTAATGTGCGGTCATACGAGATTAAGAGGAGACCCTCGCCCTGCCCCTCTTCCTTCATGGGTGGACTGCGGGTCAAAGACACCTACAAAAAGAGCATACATACAAAACATAATTAAATCAGCTTTAAAGTCCAGTCACACTACAACATTCACTGCTATACGAGTGGGCGTGGTCAGGCTAAGACAGGAACATATTAGCCCCAGATGTGGTTCAGTTAGCAATTTAGATACATCATTAATTTTACAAGCTCATTTATTTTTTGACACATTTTAACACCTCAAAGCAAAATAAACCTGAGGACACAATCAGGTCCTACATGAACGTTTACAAGCCCTGTTAACAATAACACACAATTATAACATACTATTATAGATTATCTAGCACTTTTGTTCTTCAGGCTTATTTTTACTTTACATTATGACACTGGTGGTTCCTACATGGCTGGCTTTTGGCACCACCGCAGTCCACTGTGACCCAGCTAAAAAAAAAAAAATAGTTAAAAAGCATTGTTCTAATCCATTTTGTTTCTGACTCCTGACTGATTGTGATGCCCGACCAGCCAGTAGCACTGCGATTTAAACCCTGTGATGTTACAGCTGTGCCACCCAAGCATGAGGTTAGGCAATATTGTACATCATTTCACATGGTGCTCTGCAACATTAAGCACCTAAAGCACTTGAAGCACCGGACCTTCAGAGTCAAAGTTCAACAAATGAAAATTATCCCCTGATTTCTCTACCAAATTTCAAAAGTTACCATTACTAATTTGCTTATCATTACAAATTAAAATTCCCTTTCAAATTTGGTACCTTATGAGACTTAGTCTTTACACCAATCAGTATTAGTGAAAGATTTGTGTTGTAAGGATTTACATAGATTTCTAGCATAACTGACAACAATCGCATTATCATGTTTGCTGAACATGTTGTATAAATCATGGCCCTGTAGTTGAGAGAAACAGACAAGTTTTTAAATCACTGGCTACATGAAATTAGTGCACAGGCCATATTAAGTAGTCTGGCCAGACATTAAGCATAATTGATGTAAATGTAAAATTGGGTAAATTAAAGTTCTGGCAAACATGCACTGTATAAAATAGTCATACCTGGTAATCCTGATCCTCTATGCCAAAGCGTTCTCTGAGATTCCTGAACACTTGTGGACAGTACTCCTTAAATTTAAAATGCCCAGGAAGGTTCTCTCTGTAAAGACAAACACAGTAAAGTCTGGTTAGTATCAGGCACAGTAAGCATCACCATTACAATGACAGTACCCGTGTAGACGGTGTACCAGTGTAGACACCGACAGTACCAGTGTAGACACCGACAGTACCAGTGTAGACACCGACAGTACCAGTGTAGACACCGACAGTACCAGTGTAGACACCGACAGTACCAGTGTAGATACCGACAGTACCAGTGTAGACACCGACAGTACCAGTGTAGACACCGACAGTACCAGTGCAGACACCGACAGTACCAGTGTAGATACCGACAGTACCAGTGTAGACACCGACAGTACCAGTGCAGACACCGACAGTACCGGTGTAGATACCGACAGTACCGGTGTAGACACCGACAGTACCGGTGCAGACACCGACAGTACCGGTGCAGACGGTGCAGACACCGACAGTACCGGTGCAGACACCGACAGTACCGGTGTAGACACCGACAGTACCAGTGTAGACACCGACAGTACCAGTGTAGACACCGACAGTACCAGTGTAGACACCGACAGTACCAGTGTAGATACCGACAGTACCAGTGTAGACACCGACAGTACCAGTGTAGACACCGACAGTACCAGTGCAGACACCGACAGTACCAGTGTAGATACCGACAGTACCAGTGTAGACACCGACAGTACCAGTGCAGACACCGACAGTACCGGTGTAGATACCGACAGTACCGGTGCAGACACCGACAGTACCGGTGCAGACACCGACAGTACCGGTGCAGACACCGACAGTACCGGTGTAGACACCGACAGTACCGGTG
The DNA here is from genome assembly GCF_030014385.1 of Trichomycterus rosablanca. NCBI lineage: Eukaryota > Metazoa > Chordata > Actinopteri > Siluriformes > Trichomycteridae > Trichomycterus > Trichomycterus rosablanca. Next base: position 23,346,201 of record NC_086006.1, on the reverse strand, counting down.
AAGACACCGACAGTACCGGTGTAGACACCGACAGTACCGGTGAAGACACCGACAGTACCGGTGAAGACACCGACAGTACCGGTGTAGACAAGGACAGTACCTGTGTAGACACCGACAGTACCGGTGTAGACACCGACAGTACCGGTGTAGACACCGACAGTACCCGTGTAGACACCGACAGTACCAGTGTAGACACCGACAGTACCAGTGTAGACACCGACAGTACCAGTGTAGACACCGACAGTACCGGTAAAGACACCGACAGTACCAGTGTAGACACCGACAGTACCGGTGAAGACACCGACAGTACCGGTGTAGACACCGACAGTACCCGTGTAGACACCGACAGTACCAGTGTAGACACCGACAGTACCAGTGTAGACACCGACAGTACCGGTGTAGACACCGACAGTACCCGTGTAGACACCGACAGTACCAGTGTAGACACCGACAGTACCAGTGTAGACACCGACAGTACCGGTGAAGACACCGACAGTACCAGTGTAGACACCGACAGTACCTGTGTAGACACCGACAGTACCAGTGAAGACACCGACAGTACCAGTGAAGACACCGACAGTACCAGTGAAGACACCGACAGTACCGGTGAAGACACCGACAGTGGGTCGAGATGAGGATCACCATCAGTTGTCCTCACAGACTGTTAAGAGTCTGAGCTGTACCAGTACACTAAGATTTTCTTTGATCCTACTCAACACCAATGCAAATGACTCAAGCCCCATCCATGCCATCTCTGATTGGTAGACACAAGATCATGTCCAAGCTCCTTTTACCAAAAGTTAAACTTTAATAAAACGTTTTAAATGTCACTAAGTCTAACGATGTCAGAACTGTTTTACTGCTACTGGTTTACAGACATATTCTGAAAACATTACTTGTTAAAAAGATGGTTGTTGACTTTGATTTTGGTGTTGGCTTTGAAGTCGTCAGGAAGAAGCATAACCGGAACTGGAACTTGGTTTAGATCGTTTATCTAAAGAGGAAACACAAACAAGCAGGTTAGGTCATACTCCCATTATTTAAAGCGGCAATATTAATCATTTATGTAAAACAACATCACACTATATACAGTATTTTTACATTTTAAACTTCCCTGATGCATCATCTTCTTTGTATGATCAAAATAAATGGTTCTCAACCAAAAGCCTAAGGCCCAGGAGGACAAAGTTAGTGTCTTTGTATCTCATGACATTAAATTTATTTATGTATGTATACAGCTTATGTTATAATAACAGTTTTTTTTTCAAGCTGCTCCCCCATTCGGACATTAGCCAGTCATGTCCGTGCAGACCCTGAGGTTTAAACCCGGATGCCCGCAATAGTGGGCTAGCGCACTTTACCACTGCACCCCTTAAGCACACGTTATAACTGCAGTAAAGGTGAAAACAAAAAAATTGTTGAATGAGACAAAGGTGTAAGAAAGTGTATACATGAGCGTAAACTACAGTTTAAACCTATCATATAATTGCACTGGGTATACAATTACTGACAGTAACCCAGCTGTTGCTCTGTGCATTTATGGCATTGAGCAGATACTTTCCTCCAAAGTGAGAAACTTTTCTTCAAGTGGCTTTAGTGTCATTTTAGCTATATACAAGTACATACTGAAACTAAACAACATTCTTCCAGGACCAGGGCGCAACAATGTGCAGATGAAAAACCGTGTAATAAAAAAACTGAAGGGGGTGGGACCAATGACGCTACTGGACAGACAAGTGTGGTGTTGGCCAGTACACAGTACTGAGTAAACGTAAATTGTAATTGAGGGTTAAGGGCCTTGCTCAAGGGCCCAACAATGGCAACTTGGAAGTGGTGGGGTCTGAAACAGTGACCTTCTGATCACTAGTCCAGTACCTTCACCACTAAGCTACGACCGCCACCAAGCCAACACTTTGTCACTCCCGTTATGCTTAAAAAATTAAAAATAAACAGCGTTGTAACATATGCACCTGATTTGCAGGGCACCCACTATCTGAACTCTTTAAAACTCTATTAGTTGTCTTAAATGAGCTATTTTACAGCAGTCACATAATTCTAATCAATTTAATGTGACTTCTTTTACAGTTGTGCTTGTAGTTGTGATTTTAGTCTTATTAAAGTCAAGCTACTTGGCATGTAATGTTCCTGTTATTAAGTCTATTACTCACATATGCTGATTAATCCGGTCTGAATCAATTTGGCCCCCTTGGAACTCTGTTAGTTGTCTTAAATTAACTATTTTATAGCTGAATATGGTAATTAATCTAATGTGAAAGCATTTAATAGCTGTGTTTGTAGTTGTTTTTGATATAGTCATGTTAAAGTCAAACTAATTTGCATGTAATATTTCTGTTATTCTGTTATTTATTAGTATATGCTGATCAATCAGGTAGATTAGATAGAACAGTTAACATAGTGTGCACAGGATTACACTGACAAATCCAAATTAGGCTAGCACTGGTGAGCTGTCTAGAGTAACTGAGTAAATACCACATGTAAATTCTGGTTCCGCATTCAACTGCAAATTATTACTGGTTCTTTTCTCCCTACCCGTTTTAGGTTAAGTCCCGCCTCCTGTATCGGATTTGCTATTCCATGTAACTTTGCGCTAGGATTGGCTGTTCTTACAACCAAGCGTTCTGATTGGACAATAGCCATGACGTGCTAGCCAATCCCAAAGCAGAAAGCAGTTCGTGTCGGAAAACAGGTGTGGGGGAGCAAGGCTAACTGTTCTACAGACAAAAAGGGAGGCACCTTTTACGGAAGTTGACAAGAACCAGAAGCACCTACCGAATGATTGACGCCCCATATAAACACGCTGAGTACCGGATCACTGGCCCGGAACACTTTCAGCTTCTGCTGGACGAAATGTTTCTTTTTGGTCTTGGTTTTGGCGGCCAGGACGAGCATGGGGCCGGAGGCGCTGCCGGGGTGACCGAGAGACGCCATCATCACGGAGCTCCGCTTCTCCTGCTTCTGTTCTCCCGCTCTCAGTGACCACAAACACGAATACAAGCGCTTACTGTCGCTTTGTTTAGGTTCGTCAAGTCTGGTTCTTCACTCAGTCCTGGATGACACGCATATCCTGCCTCCATTCCATAAATACATCGTGCATGACAGCTGGGTGAGAGGAGCTCTCTGAACTTGTGCGGCTAGCTCACCTGGGGGGCGTCGTCTCGTCACATGCCTTCTGTAAAGTTGTGAATCGTTTCCAAAGAGTCGATTCTTTGTATTTCGTCACTAGAAACCAGGAGTCGACTCCAAAACAAAACAAGCAATGCTCGAGTCGACTCTCGGAGCGTCAGATTCGTTTGAAACCTATATTAACCCTTTAATGTAGTGGTGTGCGATACTGCAAAATTTGGTATCGATCCGATACCAAGTAAATACAGGGCCAGTATCGCCGATATCGATCCAATACCGATACTTTTTAATAATTAAGGTAGATGCATCATCAAACTGCTAAATCTGAATGAATTTTCATGACATTTCAGTGTATTATTGTAAAACATAATTTTTTTGTAAGTAGCTGCTCTCAGTAGGGTTGTAAATAAATTCAAATGTTTAAAGCGGTTCGATTTCTTGTTTCTGGTGCTTTACTTTCTCACAACGTTACCATCATGTCGTATCACCACCAAGCGGGTAACTCATACCACATAGTTGTGTTTGCTGGGTGAATACATTTGTACATTTTTAATAGCGACCGAATACATATGTCCTTGTTAGAAGACAAAAAAAAGAGCTCTCATTCACCAAAACACGGAATAAGAGCCTCACTACGCATGCTCCGATTCATTTGCGTAGGGTGCGCAAAGTGCATAAGGTGCGTCCGTACTTTACGTACGTGTAGTTTACGCTATTATTTCCATAACATCGCCCCCAATTTCGGTATCTGCAAAGCAAAGTATTCAAAACCTTACAATCTTCCAATGGTTACCAATGTACCGACTTCTGTTAGGATTTTAACAACATAACGTGACGGAACCACAACAAAACACAGCAGAGCAGGAGGTGAGGAGCGAGGTGAGCATGTAAGATGTGAGTGATGCTGCTACTGTCTGTACAGACATGATCTTTACTTTCTGATGAAACTGGAGAAACATGCTGAATGTAGCAGAGAAAAAGTAAAACTAAAGTATCAATCCCATCACACTAGTATCGATCCGATACCAATACCAACGTTGGTATCGATAATATCGATATTTGGATTGATCCGCCCACCACTACTTTAATGGTCTGCTTAACCATTTGGTTTGAGCTTACTTTGCGTCTAAATACTTGGGTAAAAATAAGCTGTATTTAAATAATCTTATTTGGACAGTATCTATTCCTTGGTTACTCAAAAACCAATATTTTTAATAAACTCTAAAATATTGGTAGATGGTTTTAAGAAAACAGCTTTTCTAACCTTTATGTCAACTTGAAGCTAGCAGCGAAAAATCATCCATAAAAGCATAATTTTTGTGATCAACCGTTTGGTAGAGGCTCATTAAAAAATACTGTGTGCTAGTAAAAAAATATTAATTGTTTGTTATCGGAATAGTCCCAAGAAACTAAGAAATGCAAAAAATATTTAAACATTGTTTTCTTGGTGAGACCTTTAAAAGGCTAATCATCTAATAGCTGAACTTGGTGCAACATGGTGAAGAGTTTGAGTAAACAAGCTTTCAACCACTTTTGTTTGTCATGTTTTTTTGATGACATGTAATGTCCCAGTACCATTTGCAGAAGTACCCCCCTTTATCATGATGCTCCCACCTCTTTAATTCATTGAGGGTGTAAAGGTTTGAAATAATAGAAGCAAATCTTTTGACTTATTTTTGTCAAGTAGCTTCTCTCTTATAGTTCTAATTACTGGTATGATATTGCTTGTGAAATCTTGTGTGGGGCTCCTGCGTTTTCCACCAGACAGGGGGAACAAGTATGGTTGTTTACATTTACATTTTTGGCATTTAGCAGACGCTTTTTATCCAAAGCGACCTACAGTACTGTGACAGTTTATTGTCTAAGCAATTGAGGGTTAAGGGCCTTGCTCAAGGGCCCAACAGTGGCAACCTGGCAGTGCAGGGGCTTGAAACACGACCCTTTGGTTACTAGTCCAGTGCCCAAACCACTAGGCTACATCGATAAAGCCATCCATCTCTCTATCTGGTCTTTCTTTTATTTTCTTTGGTCCTGTTTATTTTTCCATGTTTTTAATGACATCAGTTAAATAAAATCTATTATTAGGGGTCAGTTAGGATGTAAACATGGCACTTGTATTGTCTTATTTCTGTTTGACCAGTCAAACTGCACTGTTTCTCGCCCCATCCATACAGCCTGCTTTGCGTATGCTTGGTCCCTGGTCTAAAAGTGTAACTAAATTTAGTACGAATACCAAGGTACAGTAGGGGTAACTTGGCAGGGCAACAACCGATAAATACCATAATGTACCTTGCAGTGGAAAATGGTGAATCATGTTGATTTGGTAATTTTACAAACATCTTTTTTGTATTGTAAATGAATCGTTTAACAGAAGGATGTTTATTGTGGGTGGAATGTTGTAGCCTAGTGGTTAAGAGACTAGACTACTAATCAGGTTACTTGTTTGAGGCCCCACCACTGCCAGGTTGCTGCTTTTGGGCCCTTGAGCAAGGCCCTTAACCGACAATTGCTGTATACTGTCACAGTACTGTAAGTCGCTTTGGATAAAAAAAAGCGTCTGCTAAATGCTGAAAATGGAAATGTTATTCTTTTTTAACGATTTTGTTATATCGAATCTTCAAATCGACTCGGAATCGGAATCAAAATTGGAGTCAACTCAGTGATCTTTGGAGTCGAACTACACAGCCTTGTAGATGGAGGGCTCGTGGAACCAATGAGCAGCCTTTAATTTGAACACGTGATTGTTTTAGGCGGGAACTAGTTGGCTTGGTTACGTCCGAGCCTGTATATTTGTATACTTGTTTGCTACATAGTATGCATACTGTACTCATATTTATATGGATACTTTATACTTTAGTATTGCGCAGTATAGTATGCAACATTATTTCTCGAGTGACGACAGGTTGGTTATTTATATTTATTTATTATTTTTTCCCATATTGCTTCCTTCAAATGTTTTTACATTTATCAACACGTTAAACAAAACGTTAAAAACTGGATAAAAGGTTCATTTTTGGACAGAAATTCGATATACAAAATGTGTTGCATAGTAGCATAAACAGTCAACCAATTATATCCACTCTAAATTGGTTTTAAAAGAAAGGTTTATGGTAAAGACAATTAAATAATAAAATAAAAATACTAACAAGCTTGAGTCTGGTCAAATAATAATAATAATAACATTTTATTTATATGCGCTTTTCAGGAAACCCAAGGACACCGTACAACTACAGGCCTAAAACAGCATGGAAATGAATTAACATAAATAAAAACAATCCATTGTAAGTATGTATGTAGAACCTTTAAATACTGTGTTCTGCTATTTTCAGCCACACCCTTTGCTAACATGTATAAAACAAGGAAATATCAATGCAAATGTCTGACAGCCTGTGTAGAAGGGTACGTATGTGCTGTTTTGCCAGTCTGTACTTATAGCAGTTCTGAAAAGTTGCAATGGGTAAAGTTTTGGTCTTAACTGGGTACAAGGTGAAGTACATTGGAATGATTTGTGGACTTCCTATCCAATCAAATGTCACTGAAAACCCACCACCCAACATCATCCAATTTACACATTCCTGTTGACTCATAAAAGAGTTTCTGGACTTTTATTTGGTGTCGTTACACTTTGTGCGGCATATTACAGTTTTTCCACAACAATAGTTGCTATCCATTTAGCAACGGCATTGTTTGTATTTGCGAGGAGTAAAGATAGCATAGTCTAAAAGGCACTTGCAGGCTTAGATGGCCTGTCCTGTCCTGACCTGTGTTTTTAGATCTGTGTTTTCAGGCTTTTGATGCTTTTGCATCGCTTGAAGAATTCATTCATTGTGTTCACCAGAAGTTTTATCTGTATTAATCAATAAGATGTGAAACAAAATATACCAGTGCATTCTTAAATGCATAACAAGTGTCTGTTTAAAGATAATCTGGAAGTAAAAAAGCTGAGAATACATTTGGCTGGTTTACAACAGTATAGTGGTGTGTAATTGTTGTGTAATATCTACAATGTATGAGTGAAGTCAGGCCAGACAAAATCTGGCCTGGGGGCCACATTCAACCCCCAGGCTGGATTTCAAACATACTTGCTTTAAACAGACTTTGAACTAGGATCCCTCCCTGTGTACTCGGCGACTTTTAATTGAATCTCTGTATTGTTACCAAGTGCTCTTAATACAGAGTTTTGAACCGAAAGCACAAAACTGTTCACCAAGGAATTCTGTGTTGGGCTAACTTTTACTTAGTACCAGTAAAACCAGTATAGTAACTATAGTAAAACCAGTTACTGTAGTTAGTAATTTTACCAGCAAATTCAAACAGTTTCTAAGGGTATACTCTCTCAGGAAATTTTACAAGAGGTGCGAAAAACCACCAAACGACTGTAAAAGCCATAATTTCTAAATTGAGGAAACTTGGAACAGTGAATTTACTCAGAAGTGGCCAGTCTGCTGAGATTTTTTCAAACGCCAATAAGGTACAAGGAAGGTACAAGAAATCCTTAAAACACATTTAGAGAACTGCAAATGTTTTAATCATTAAAACAGGTAAGTGTTCATGACTCAACAATATGAAAAAAAGGCAAAAACGGTAGCACGGAGAAAACCATTGCTAACCAAGAGCAACATCACTGATCATCTGAAATTTGCAAAAGGGCACGAAATGATCCCAATTCCTTGTAGGATAATATTCTATAGATAAATAAATCAATATGGGAAGTATATGGGATTTTGGACAAGTGCTGTTTCTATTGGTGAAAACCAAACAGAGCATTTCATTATAGGAGCGCAAAATCGTTAGTCATTGGCATTGATAATAAGATGGTGTGGCATTTTGATACAGAAGCATATTTTGAAGCATAGTAGATTTTATGACATTAATAAAATGGAAACATATAATTTTTAAGCATAATCATTGCTAACAGGTGCGACTTTTGAATACCTGAACTAAATAACTAGGAGGGATGTCTTCGGTCGTTTGGCCATTAGAATATGCAATAACAGGGGCAAATTAAAAGAGGGGCTATTACATTTCTACAGCATTGTACCAGCCTGTTTTTACTGTCCGACCAACATGACAATGACTTTAGTTTAATCATTGTGATAACAAACTGATGTAATAAAAACACGTTAGCAGAAATGGCATAAAATAATTGTTTAATCTTTCCCATTTTATTCATACATCTGAGGTACACAGTATATAGGCACCAAACATTTAGTTTCATTCAAAGAAGCTCCCAAATTAGACACAGTACATCGTTACTTATAACATCAATATAGCTATTCATACCTTTTTTCACAAGGTTTTTTGCACTTTGCAAAATTTCTTTTGCAAGAACCTGCGACCACTGGCACACACACACACACACACACACACACACACACACACACACACACACTGATACAGCAAAAAAAGCACAAAGTACAATATTTGTGCACTTTCATATTTTTTCTATGCATTTGGAAGTTCGAAAATATAGGTTTGACTTTGGAATGCAAATCATAATTGGTTAAAGTCATACACGATCATAGTTTATCCCAATGGTGAATGTTCAACATAAATATTAAACATATTGAAAAGACATAATGAAGGAAAACATGTACAGCAGAACGGTATTATCTAAAGAATGCATTACATGGGTTTTATATAAATTTGCCTTTAAAGACTGGTGTTCATTTTTTGGTGTGGAAAATAAACATTCTAGGTACTGACAATGACAAAATGCGTACAATATAAAAATACATGACATTATAGTTCATTAAATAAAGCATTGTTTATATAAAATATATTGTAGTATATAAAAATATGCCTTCTCAGAAAGAGTAATAGCCATCAGTTCTAAAGAACCAGTTACCCTAAGGCATGATATACCACACAACATTTATTTCTCTAAAACAAGATGCATCTTACTGGTCGGCGTGTCACTTTGACACAACAGAAAGGACTGAATGCTTTCCCAAATCATGTGCAATCGATAGCATGTTGACGTTCTTGATTACATGACAATGCGTACAGTTCAGAAGTATGCAAATCTTTAAAAATATGGTAATGCTCCAAAATAAATTAAATGTGAAGATAAATTTATTTTTAAATGAAATGTTTAGTCAGTGTATCTTTGGAGAGAGGAAGAGGGATTGTAGGAAAGCTTAAGAGGAAACTGGTGCCATACCCGCTTTAAAAGAAATACAGCCTACTGAGAGATACACAAGACACAGTAATGGCTATCAAAAACAAAAGATCTCTACAACGGGGCCAGTTTAGATGATTTACCACAGCGGCTATGATGAGTGGCTCGTTGGCTGTGCTTACACCGCAGCACTGCATGAGTGTGGCAGTGAGAGTGAACATTTATTTGAGCAGCAGATGTAGTGTCGGAGCGAGGAGGGTGTGTTTCTTGTGGTAAGTGGTTAAACCCTGGTGTCTCCTGACTGGACAGTGTCTAGCATGAGCAACTCGTCATCCTTTCTCCCTACACTCCCCCTCCTCCTCCTCTTCTTCCCCTGGCTCAGAATTGTGGCACTTTGTGGCATCTCTCATTCTCCGTCACATGGTAAAGTGCCATCTTCACGAATGTGGGAGGGCACGGAGATTCCTAGTTCATTCACGCACCAGCAGTGGCCGCGCTGCATGCCTTTAGACGATCGACACTGGGGAAAAAATATGAACACAGGTTAACTAAAATACAAGCTTAGCTTGTATATTCATTTTTGAACTAAAAGTTCCCAGGTGGCACAGCAGCAAAACATCTGCCTTATCATTGCTAACAGCTAAGCATCTGTAAATGGATCCAGAGAGCATATGGTTTCACCAGGAAACCTGGGCGCAAGGCAGGAGTACCCTGGACAGGCCACCAATCCATTGCAGGACTTTGCAAATCCCCAAGCCCACCCCCATACCCTTAAGGCACAGCCAACTAAGTCTGTGTAAATGCCCAGCCAGCTAATAGTCCATGATTAAGGTTTCTAAATGGCAGGAATCCCTCCCAGATGAGGTGCAAGTCCGTCACAAGGCACCATACACTCACCTCTTTACTCACTTTCTCAGAAATTACAATTTATAATATTCCATTCACCTTCTGCATGCTTTTTAGAGGTGAAAGGAAACTGGATTACTCATGGGAAACCCATTTAGACACAGATAAAACATGACAATCTCCTTACAGACAAATAAGAAAATTAGGATTTCATCAAATTCAGACCCAAAACTATGAATAGGTCTTGTTAGAAAGGTTTGTGCCTATTTTCCTTCATGAATGCTGTTTAAACTGCAGGAAAGCTACAACATGTACATTTAAACATTTTAATTTACAAGTTTATTGCTATAAAATCAAAACAGCTGGCCTGATTAATGGACTAAATGCTAAATTGTAAACATGTAAGTGTTATACAGTATGTATGGTCAATAACAGTATGGCTGTGAGAAGAATTTGAAAGGCCATGAAAAGACATGTGGACCAAGGTGACCTTGAAAAAACTGCCCCAAGAAAACATTTTTCTTTTCTGGTAAGTGACCTCCACATTCACCCAGGCAAACAGGGCAGGTAGTCTTAACTTTGTCCACTTTTTTTTCAGTCGGCCTGGAAATAATTCATATGAGGAATGTTTTAAGAGCTTGGAAGGCATTATGGAGTGCTGGATTGCATACCTGCTTTTTCCTGTAGAAGCCTCGAGTGTCGCAGTTGGGGATGTAGATGTCGCGATCAGACTGGAAAACAGTAATCTCAAGGCCGCGCAGGATGGCATTGAGCAACTTCCGGCACGGAGCCTGGGGAGGAAATGAAAGAACAGAGAAAGCGATGGGAAATATGAATCAAGCAGTCAGCCTCGTGCATTCCTTTATATGATGTGAATGTGGATAAGAAATGCTTCAATAGCTCTTCTTTTGAGGTCTGGTGATTAGATCTGTAACATACCACATGCTGCGCATATTAGGGCTCTCTTTTATTTATGCTGGGTTTTTAAGGCTTGTGGTCAAAGCTGTTTCATTTTTGCTTGTATACGCTAATAAGTAATCATGCATAAAGATTTTGAGGCTTCCATGATGCCACTTTATGGATAGACATGGTTAAGCTTTACGGTGTGTGTTTAGTTTCCACAGTGGAGTTTGAAGAGTCATTTGAAATGAGCTGTTTTTATAAATGCAGACACTGACCTTTTCAGTTTCATCACTTTGTGCAGGATGTGGACCTGGAAATCGAAGAATATGGTACATTGTTAATGATACAATTATATGGAATGCCAAAAGTAACCTAATCGCATCAGTTTTCTTTATAGGCTTTTTGCTTAACGCAGTAGCTTTTAATGGACAGTAGATGGAGACGTCCGGTGCATGAATCAGCACCATTTGAACGTGGGGGACACCGGCATTCAATAGTCGACATTCCTTCCCCTTTTTTTGTCTCTTTGACCTATTTTATTTCTTATACACAATGTTACATGTATCTACACTCTCCCTGCAGAGACACGTATAGTACTGACATGCACACATGCACTTAGCCATGCAGGATGACAAGTGATCTGTTAACCACCAGTGCAGTCCTGTCACACAGAACGTTTGTCACTTAAATGCTTTTGCACCGCAGATGAATTTATTGTCATTGCACACAAACCGACAACTATTCTTGACATTTCATGCTCCTGCCCTTCATTTCAATCATTACACCATTCATGCGATCCTGACACTGCAGCATGCATAGTGACCAAGGTGAGCCTTTGGTTAGACATCCATGGAACCCGAGTCACATGCTGCTGATATTCAGTGACAAGCTTAAAGCAGATCAGGGGTGTCATCCTGACGCCTGGTACAGTGATACCGAGATGATGCTCTTGTGACCAATCAAACAAGGACATCACCTAGATGTAAGCTTTAAGATATGTCTAAGCTCTTACCTGCAACAGGCGGTCTATCGGTAGGACTTATTCTGCTGTACTTGGTACAAAAGCCTCGGCCGTGCAGCAGAGCCTGAAGGGGGCTGTGGTCGCGTGGAGGGGGCATGCAGCGCAGGCCTTTGGCACAGCTCAGAGTGTAAACCCCACACGGCTCACCCGAAGCCAGGACAGCCGTACTGCCCATCCCCATGTGGTCCCGAGATGCCCGGGAGTCTTTGCAAGAAGGACATAGCTTATGGTGACCCAAGCGACCGGCCAGAGTCCAGGATCCACAGTGAGCGATAATCAACAGGAGAACGGTCGTCAAGTTCAAGAGGTAAGGCATCTTGCGCTCTAAGTGTCCGTGCCGGTCTATGTAGTCGATGGTATTTCTGGAGATCTGTTCCTCTTTTTTTTTTGCCAGCCTGCTTCTCCTTAGATTTGCTCAGTGCCAAAGGATACGATCCTGAGAACAAGAGGGAACACAGTGAGCAGCAGCTTTTAAAGATCTCAAAGGCGGTGAAAGAGAGGGAGAGAGAGCATGGTTATGACACCTTCAGGGGTTGGGACTGAGAGAGAGGGAGAGAGAGAGACAATATGAGCCAGGGGAGGAGGGGGGGGGGGGGGTGAAGAAAAAGATTTTTTTTTTTTTTCAGAAATGATCAGGCTTTACCCCAGCTTTTCTTTAACTGTTATTGCCCCTGGAGACACTCCTGTTCCTGAGACACGTCTTAAGCATGTCTTACAGTGCATATCCATTTTATATGAAAATGTCAGACCATTCTGGTCATGTTTGCCATGGTAACACACTGACTTCCAGGAAATTCTAATCTTGTCATGTCCACACTGATTTCACTCATTACTATTTTATATCTGCTTCACTATAACCTTACAACACATATAATGATAAGCCAAAACATTAGGGAACACCCACCTAAATGCTATCAAAACTGCTCTGACATGCCAGGACATTATTTCCACAAAACATCTGAAGGACCTTACCGCTCCTTAATGCTCCTTCTGTATGTTGCAAGGTGAATAATTCTGCAATGCATCATGTTGCCATTTCCTCCACAGGTTAAACGATGCACATGTGCCAGGCCTGCTACATCTTTTTGGAGAAAACAATTTTTGATTCATTCGATGGTGGATAGGAGTTAGCGTGGGCACTTTAGCCTGTGATTGTGCAGCCACATAGACAGAAAGGTTTGATACACTTTGTGTTGTGAAACATTTACCTCTCACTAGTATTAAAACTATCTGCAAAACTATCTGAGCCACAGTAGCCTTTCTGTTTGTCTACACCAGGTCCCAAAGCCTTTATGTCCTCTAAAATCAGTGAGTCTTTGCTGCCCAACAACCTCCTCAGTCCAATATTGGTGACTACTCACTCGCTGCCGTTGAGCACCCCTAGCTATTCCAGTGACTGTTCTGCCCAGTTATCTGGCCATAATAATTTGCAAGTGGTTTGGGCCCTGATTAAGCAGTACAATACCAGCCTTATGATGCTTTCTTCACCATGCTTTACATTTACCCTCCCTAACCATATATTGTTCTGCTTTTGGTCTGTGCAAGAGCTTTGCACCCACTTTGTTTTCACTTACTAACATCTAGTGTAGCAAATCTACCTCTGGGTATGTTTTGGGGGGAAAAAACAGGTTTACCCTGAGGAAACCCATGCTGCCTCAGATAGTTATCAGAGGTAAGGTTTGAACCAAAGAACAGCTCAAATTCCAAATGGTTCACACACCTATATGATAAGGACTACCAGTTGGTATCTTTCCTGTCTAGTTTGACTGTGCCCATTACACTGATCCACAAGCATTACAATTGGACAGTCTAAAAGTCACTTTACAGATTGTAGGAAATTAAGCACAGATTTTCATCAACTATAGCCATTTTTAAACAACTTTAAGTTCTAAAAAAGGTTTGCCATAAATTACAAGCTGCTGGAACAGATGACACTGTCTACAGTAAAGCAAGTCTTACATCACCATTGGCTTCTGACTGACATGTTACATTTGACCATTTAGACTTTTTCTTTACAGAATAAGGTGGCTGCATAAGGGTTTTCTTATGGCTTCAAAAATTGCTTTATAAATCAATAAAAACCTCTACTTTATTAAAGTGTTTGGACAAAGTTCAAATGTTTTAATTATTCAGTCACATTAAGTGTCAAAAATCATTAAAATCCTGAACCCAAACTGCTTTTACATATACAGTATGTCCCTAACACATTTTGAAACAGGTGTTTCAGTTTGATATTCAATTTTTTCTTCTATTTTCTACTGGTCTGTGACCAGGAAAAATCATGACTTTTAATTTTCAAAATGCAGTTGAAACCATATATAATCAAATCATATTGGTGGAATAATAGGACTGAGGTTTCTTTATTTATCTGTGTTGACTAATGAAGTTATAGAACTGCACTCAGACAGTTCTGGCTTTGGTTAAGCTGTCAAACATCATCCACGACTCAGTGCAAGACTTGGTTTCAGAGGAAAAGGCAGTTTCTTGAGCACTGGGAACACGACCAATTCTTTTTTCCTTGGTCAGATGTTTGCCAGCTGGTGTTTCTAGTATAATATCATTAGAGATGATCGATTTTGGCAAAAAGTAAAAATCACCTGCAACCTTCTGTTTAGGTAGAATAGAACCTTCTGTTTAGTAAAGCCAACTTATTTTCCACATGCTCCATCAGGAAAACGTTTCAGATGAGTTGCAGACCACTGGGGGCTTTATTTTTCCAAATTCTTTTTCCACCCCTAGTTCAGACCCATTCTCTTCAAAATCCTTATCACTTAACAAATGTGTTCATGGCCAATTCCCCATGTAAACACTCCACACTCTGTAGCATTCATTCAACAGCCATCTTTGGGTCTTTATAAAAGTTTTCCACATGTTCATGCCAGAGGTTTTCCGTACAAATCACAGGTGTCTGACAGGTGTCTTATGCCGTAGTTGGCTTTTTAACATTTGTAAGCAAGCAAAAGGCGAAAAGTTCTTTAAAAGAGTGCTCTATTGTTTTTTAACTTAAGTTCTATGTAATGCATCTACAGTGTATGTGCTGTAAAAATATTATGCACAGAGAAAAACCAGTGCCCTCAAACTTACTTACACTGATCAAGGAACAATAGCCAAGCAGAAGGATATGAGCAACTTTCGCAAGGGCCAAACTGAGATGGCTAGACGGCTGGGTCTGAGCCTTTCCCAAATGGCAGGTTTTGTGTGGTGTTCCTTGCA
This sequence comes from Trichomycterus rosablanca, assembly GCF_030014385.1. NCBI lineage: Eukaryota > Metazoa > Chordata > Actinopteri > Siluriformes > Trichomycteridae > Trichomycterus > Trichomycterus rosablanca. Next base: position 23,330,953 of record NC_086006.1, on the reverse strand, counting down.
TGCAGTGGTTAGTACCTAATAAAAGTGGTCCAAGTAAAGGCAACCTGTCAAATGGGGGACTTAGCATTGCTCCATTGTTGAAAAGCTGGATATTACAACATAAGCTTAAGACCTTCACTCAAATTGTTCATCCGGTAGCTGTTGCTTTTAAATTGTGTGAATGTCCATATAGAGTGTACACTATATGGATGTTTTACTCTGAAACCATTAGTCTCATTTTAGCTATAACAGCTTTTACTTTTTTGAGAAGTGATTTCATGACATTTGGTAAAACAGGTTATTCAGATGTTATCCAAGGACCAGCAAAGAGCAGGTCTGCTGTGTATTCAAAACTGCTGAAACACAAATGTCACTGTACATAGCTTTAAATTGTTGTAGATGTAGATGGACAGATGCTACTGTGCTAGGTGCCCCTGCTCCAAAATTGGCACCTTTAAAGCTTTACAAAAATGATCTGAAAGAAGAATCCTGTGTTTGGACAAACCAAAAAATTAGTTATTTGGCCACGGTGACCAGAAGAATGTTTGGAGGAGAAAATGTGAGCCATTTAAATCTGCCTGTAAAACTGGTGCATTTCAGAAGATGGAAGAAGGAAGGAATAATAAAGAAGGAAGATTACTTAAAAATCCTTGAATTGTTGCAGTTGGATGTTCCAGTAGGACAGTGACCCAAAACACAAGTCAACACTTGTTTGAGAATGGTTAAATCAGGTCACAGCTGAGCTTTTTAAAAATCCCAAAAGAGCTAGGACGTTCATGTTCTGTAAAAATGTATTTCAACTGTTCGTTTTCATTGCTTGTACCTTGCCGGATAAAAAATATACCATTATGAACATGAACAAAACAGTATATTTTATCTGTGTTAAGAAAATATCTAACAGTAAAAGCTCTTAAGAGCTCATACTTCCTTTTTACACTTCACTTTTACATTACATTTACTTTTTTCAGGGCGGCATGGTGGCTCGCTGGGTAGCACTGTTGCCTCACAGCAAGAAGGTCCTGGGTTCGATCCCCAGGCGGGGTGGTGCGGGTCCTTTCTGTGCGGAGTTTGCATGTTCTCCCCGTGTCTGTGTGGGTTTTCTTGCGGGAGCTCCGGTTTCCTCCCACAGTCCAAAAACATGCAGTCAGGTTAATTGGAGACACTGAATTGTCCTATAAGTGAATAGGTGTGTGTGTCTGCCCTGCGATGGACTGGTGTCCCGTCCAGGGTGTTACTGTGTGTCTTGCGCCCATTGAAAAGCTGGGATAGACTCCAGCACCCCAGCGCTTGACCCTGATTGGATAAGTGGATAAGAAAATGAATGAATCAATAAATGAATTTCCTTTTTTCATCCAAAGCAACCTTCTGATGACTGGTCCAGTACCTTTACTTCAATATTTTACACACTTGTTTTATTTTAAAGCGTCCTATAATTTATATTTAGAACTGTATTTTTTAAAAACATAGTTTGAAACATTTGGCCTTATTTTGCTGTTTAAGCCATTACTCGGGGGTTTACGCTGGGGCTTTACTGCGCATGCGTGAACATTATCGCGTCAGTCGGTGGGCGGTTTTCCGTGACTGATGTAAACAGGAAGAGTCGAACTCTTAGGCGAAGTTTCTCAGGTGGTTAGCTCGTTAGCTAATGGAGTACCCGACCATAATCACACATAGCTGCTATTAATTATAAAAAAAAATATTCCTAACAGATGTGAGAGGTAAGAAATTTAATATAATGCTCTCTTAATAACGACTCACTGGTACATTCGCTGTTTAGCGTATCGAGTGTTAGCCGAAGCTGGTTAGCTAGTCCACTTGTTAGGTGACTGAGTTAGACGTGAATTGAGAATATAAGAATATAAGAAACATTTTTATTTGGTGTTTCATTGTGATCTGTCTTAAAAGTTAATGAATAATCTTATTAGTTCACTACCACACATCTGCCGGTGTGTAACTCTTACAGTTAGTCAGGTTCTCTTTTATTCGAGTGTAAATGTCGGACCTGGCAGCTGATTTATTAACCTTGGTGAGTTTACATGTTAAAGAATAGATGACAAGCGTAAACCAGTGACTTTACAGGAGTAGATTAAGGTCAGGGCACAAGTTTACATACACCGTGAGGAATATGTAAACAATTCACAATTCCATGTAACGATTATGAGCAAATTTCAAATGGACAGTTGTAGCCTAGTGGTTAAGGTACTAGACTAATAATCAAAAGGTCGCTGGTTCAAGCCCCACCACTGCTAGGTTGCTGCTGTTGGGCCCCTGAGCAAGGCCCTTAACCCTCAATTGCTCAGACTGTATACTGTCACCATACTGTAAGTCGCTTTGGATAAAGGCGTCTGATAAATGCCGAAAATGTAAATTTGCTGGACTTAAATATACATTTACATTACATTTTTACATTTAGGAGACGCTTTTATCCAAAGCGACTTACAGTATGGTGTCAGTATTCTGTCTAAGCAATAGAAGGTTAAGGGCCTTGATCAAGGGCCCAACAGTGGCAACCTGGCAGTGGTGTGGCTTGAACCAGCAAGCTAACATTTTGCTTCTATGTCTCAAAGCTCATCTGTAGACTATAGTAGAGTCTGTGACGTGATGTTAATATTGCCAACAGAAACATGAAAAATGACACTATTTAGTACACATCACTTTTAATGCCTAAGTGTAAACAGCTATATAAGCTAATATGGAGAACTGTCTTTGGAAAGCTTATCACTGTTGGGCCCCTGAGCAATGACTTAAACCCTCAATTGCTTACACTGTATTCTCTCTCAACAGTTAGTTGATTTGGCTAAAAGCATCTTCAAGGAGACAAAAATGAGAAATCAAAATCTGCCGGATAGAGAGAATGTGGATTCTGTTTGTGTAGCTGGGTGCTGAAAGATTGGATCATTTATTTCATTATACAAGTAACCTACTGTATATTTATTTCAAGACATGCTGTTATTTTTTAGTTATTGTATCCATACTTTAATTTTACAATTAAAGTACACTCTCATGAACATCTGTGTTGTCACAAAGAATATAAACTTAAATATCAATATTGGCTTTATTGGCTTTTGAATTCCATTTGTATTATTGTTTTTGTAAGATGTATCGTTTGTCAGTTTGTTTGCTCTCACAAAGGGATCCTTGGCTACAAAAGGTTTAAGAAGCACTGTCATATTTTCTTTACTTTGATCAGTCTCTTTTAAAAGCATCATCAAGCTTTTCACACGATCTGATCAGATTGTTAACTAATCTATTTGGCAGTATTGGCAAGCAAGCTTTATTTGCATGACTAATTAAAGTTGCCAAATCATTAGTAATATGTACATGAAAAACAATGAAGACAAAAATAAAAGGAAAACAATGCTAGCAGTTTATAAAAAACATGTGTGGAGACTGTAGGAAAGTATTTGGGATGGACAAAAGCTAGCTAGTGTTGCTGTGTGTCTTTCCCTAGAACGACTGGTAGTGTGTTTTCTCAGGTGACCTACCCCTTAAATTTGGGTTTCAGATTTCTATGTGAAATGTTTTGTTATTGTCGTTGTCCAAGATTTAATAATAATAATAATAATAATAATACATTTTATTTATATAGCGCTTTTCAAGATACTCAAAGACGCTTTACATAAGACAAATAATCAAAACAAATACGTACATACACCATACAAATCATAGTACAAAATCAAAATAGTACATCAACATCAAGAATAATTAAGATAAAAACAAATAGAGCAGCATAAGACAGTTCATTAAAAATTAGCTAAATTATGAGAGAGAACAACAAATATAGAACAATTTCTTAAAATTAGACAGAAACAGGACAGATTTACATGCAATCAGGAAACTGAAAAATTTACAAGTTTTAGGATCTAGGACTTCACATTTCTGTCGTGATCTAAGTATAAAAACTATTAAAAAGAATAGCAAAAATAAAAGCATTTATTTCGTGTTGTTACAAGTTAAATGCCACTCTGAATAGATGAGTTTTGAGAAGTGACTTGAATTTGGACAGGTCAGGACAATCTCGTAGGTGTTTGGGGAGAGCATTCCATAAAGATGGAGCAGCTATGGAAAAGGCCCTGTCACCCCAGGTCCGGTGCTTGGTCCTAGAGGGTATGGACAGTAGGTTAGCCTCAGAAGAGCGAAGGCTACGGGAGGGAATGTGCTGATGGAGCAGGTCGGTATTTATCTTCCTGGCTGATGATTTGATGTTTTTTTGCCAGCATTCCTGGATTGAGGTAGCTGGCACAGTAGCACCCCAGTGCTCATTTAGTTTCTTCTCCAGTCTGTTTAGTAAGAAGTGTGTGTGTGTGTAGAGAAAGAAAATCATGTATTTGTTTCATCAGGTCAGAGCTGTTTTAACAGCACCTTATAAATAATATAAATGCAATAAAAGTTTATATTCAGTTTGGATTAGAATGGCAGTGCTTTCTCTGAAGGTGTTCAAACACTTTGCTTGGACATAATAAAGTGCATGAAAAAGAATGTGCCCCTTTTACTTTCTGCTTTTCCCCCCTATGTCATACGTATTTACTATCTACAAACCAAATTTGCATAAAACATAAATAAAGGTGTAAATAATTTCATTTAATAAAGTACAATAAAGTGCAAAATTATCCAACTTCGACTGGCCCTGTGTGGGGAAAAAGTAGCCATGAAAATGACCAAACTATCTGAACAGTACCAGAAGCAGCTCTATACAAGCCTTTAAATATATACAAACTGGATGGTCACTTGCAATCAGAAAATTAGCTTTCTTGCTTACATGCATGGCTTTGTTGTATCCATTGATATTCAGAATGTTTTAGGCATAAAAATGGATTTGAAATCATGTGCAAAGTATGTCAAATCTGATTTGAGGTAGATCCTGAATTTTGGGCTGGTAAGTAATACTGATGTTTTTTTAATTAAATTTGGGCTTTCCTACCTGTAATTAAAATGTGCAAGCATTTCAAATAGGTTTTTGATGGCAGTCTTTCTGACAACTGAAGCTGACCTACACTTGACACCCTATCCGATTTAGAAAAAGGGCATTCTGTTTTGACGGGTGTTTGTCATATCACTGCAAACATTTCATCAGTCAGAGATGTTTCATGCATCTGGATTGCAATCAGGGAGAAACTATTGTGGCCTCTTTCATGCAGTAATTAGTTTAGACAATAGATTACAGCTTGACTGCGGTCTCTAAACATCTGTCCCCCAAACCCACCGACTCTAAACACTGTCATTGTTTTTTTTTTTCCACCTTTTTTTTCCAACCAGGATGGAGGACATGAATTTACACTACAGGTTTCTCAACTGGCGGCGAAGGATCAGAGATATCAGAGAAGTGAGGGCTGTGCGCTATCAGGAACGCTATAAACGCATGGTTAAAGATGGAGACACTTTGAGGTATGTCTACAATTCCCTGAATGTCTCCCTACTTGTTTACATTTTGACTTTTATTTGCCAAACACTTGAAACAATTTACAAACAAGCGAGTACAATTCAGACATCTATCTGTTAAAAGAGCTGACAGTGAAACAAGTGTGACTACACCAAATGTCCAAATGGTCAGTATGGATTACGTAATAAGAACAGAATTTAAACAACACAAGTTGTAAAGAGTCTTAGTACTTTGCCACACACTTCCTTTGACAGTACAAGTTTAACAATGATAGCAGAGTTTGTTGTTCTGTCTCTTTCAAAATTACTTTTTCACAGGGGTTTATGAGTTCTGGATCAACAAAATAAATAAAATGTTTTTATTTGGGTTTCTTTTGTGTAACATCATCTGAAAAACAGAAGCAATTAAAAAGGGGGCAGTTACTTTTTCATACCATTGTATGATTGGATGCAGTGCATGTCATCAACTTATTACATTATATAAACTCTCGGTGCTCAGGTGGCCTAGTGGTCTATTACACTAGCCCACCACCGGAGTCCATCAGCGAGCTGGCTGTCTACACCGGCATGTCTTTTTTTGCTATTCCATTAAAAGTATGGAATTAAAAGATGCCATTAAACGAAATAAACACGTGAACACCAAGGCATTTGGTGGGACAGTGCTTGTCTAGTAGGTAGAGCTTTGGACTATCAATTGAAAGGTTGAGAGTTTGAATCCCAGCTCTGCCATGCAGCCACTGTTGGGCCCTTGAGCGAGGCCTTTATCCTTTTCTGCTCCAGGGGGGTTGTGCAATGGCTGACCCCGCGCTCTGACCCCAGCTTCCAAACAAGCTGAGATATGCAAATATTCGTCGTACTGTACACCTGTATATGTATATGTGACAAATAAAGGCTTTCTGTTGTAATTGCAACAATTGTCTGGGAGAACTGGTGCATTTACTGAAAGAATGACTGTATTTAATAGTCATCATTAGTATCAGAAAGTATGAGAGGTTTTTATATGGATAAAATTACAACCATTGCTCACAAAGTTCTGTTTTTTTTTCTTCTCATGTTTCCAAAACCCACCACCTTAGCATTTAGATAAAATAAATGTTTCACAAAATCTGAGCACTATGTTATGGTTGAATTAAACAAATTCCTTACAGAATGATGCCAGCTCTAACAGATCATACACATTTTTAGAAGGAGGATTATACATTACACAGCATTGAACCATTTATGAACCTAAACCGGGATGGTACCAAGACTTTTACTACTGGGTAAATGTGTGTGTGGTCCATGTGCTTCTGCAAAATGACTTATATGTGATTCTTAGAGGTTTTGGTTTGATGAAAGATGGCACTTGGTCTAGAGATTTGAGAACCGTTGGCTTTGGCCTCATTACATTAGTTTCTGCGCTAATAATTTGAGCTAGTAGAATCGTGTGTCGTTTTTATTTTAGCATCAGTGGCACAGTGGAAAGTACCTGAAAAAATTTGTTTTTCGTCCTATTCATTTTTTTGGTCCTAACTCCAGCTGATTTAGAACATTTTGGCATTCTGTGTACTCAACACGAATGAATGCTTTTGGATGTTTGTGGCTCATTGTTTTTAAATGCCACAGTTAGAATTGATACCCACAGACTTCCATTGCTTATGCTTGTCTGGGAAAGCTGGGCTTGTCAGCACGGTAGACTCGGGACAGAACAGCATTGTGCGTGCGTGCAGCCGAGCCATCAGCTCTTACCAAAAACGCAAACAAGGCTGCCTCTCGCAACCTCACTGATTGAAATAATTATAATCTCAGAGAATGTTATGGGCTGCTTATTTTTTGGTCAGCGAAAGATAAAAGGCCCGTTTGACGTATTGGAAAAACAAACAGTCTTTGTGCAATATGGTGCTAGAATTCCATAAAACATAAAATGCCATATTTTCCATGTCGCTGTCATTTTTCATTTGAGCCTGGATTACAAATGACCTGAATGTCACGTCAGGTTGTATTTCAGATTTGGTCAGAAACGGCTCTGCATCAGTGTGATTTTAAAAGACAGGAATGTGACATTGCTGTTATTAATGTGTATTTATATTTTTGATTCCTAGAAACCCGGGAGGTTATTGACAGTGCTCTTTAAAAGGTGTTTCTAAAGCGCTTTTGTTTTCCTGTTTTAGTTACCAAGGGAACTCTGATGAAGTCGGCTGCTATGTGGCTTCACGGCCTTTATCAAAAGGAAACTGCTACTTTGAGGTATGCTTCATGTGTACACTGAGAGACTGTCAATACCACCATTTCAGAAATTGATTGCGATTTTATTACTCTGCATTTTTAGAGAAACTGCTGAAACTGACTGGCTCCCTCAGCCAGCTATTTATTTTACAAGGTTGTTCCAGTTCTTTCTTTCTTGCCTTGTTAGTGCTTAAATGAAACTAATTTTCATGTTTTCACCAAGGTTTGTTAGAATTAAACCCAAACCCAAGAGTGTAAACATATTATGCTATTTCTTTTCATTAAAAGATAGAAATGTTAAATTGAATGTAAATAGAATGGTGAGCATGTACCATAATGCTGTCCTGATTTATTCTACCATGCAGGACAGTTTTCCACTGTGGTTCTGGCTCCATGTTTTGGTTTCCCTGAAACATTAATAATGGAGCTAATTAATGCTAATTAACAGCATAACTGACGCAAGTAGGTGAAGAGCAAGACAATTTGTTAACTGCCTTAAAACTGTTATTAACATAGTTTATTAAACTAGAATACATCCTCACTCTGTCTGTAGTGCAGCAAACAGCAAGAACATCAAGTGACAGCTGCAGATTTTACCCAATCAAGAAGTTAAGACACTTCTAAGAGACATGTTTGTTATGCCATATTTTAAGATTTTATTGATTCTGTTACAGTTTTTGGTTTCTTTAGTGAATTAAATTTTTTATTGTTGGTTTTCTGTACAATTCCTGGTTTAACATGTACACACAGCAACTGTAATTATTCATTTGATCCTGCAGAAACTTCTGTGAGCTTATTACACTTAGCTTATTTCTCACACTTTTTACATTATTTACATTATTTACTTTATTTCATTATTCTTGTGCATTCAAACACAGTTTATTTGAGTCTATTTCCTGTCACTGATCTGATTTGGTCAGGTCTCCTCCTAATGCACCTAAAACAACAGTTTCTCTGTTTCTGAGCTTATTCGGCATATGAGCTTGACTGTCCTAAAGTATCCGAGTGATTTAAACTGGGTAAGGCTGAAAGATTTAGACACTGAATTAGACCTTGGAAGAGGGCATGTGGTAATTTATAGTGCTGAGCTGAGCCTGCTGGCAACCAGTCCCGCTTTGATGAACTTCCTCTCACGGGCATTCGAGTTGGAAAGTGGCACCCTCCGTTTAGCCCACTTCTCTCTAAACCGCCGTTCCCGCTCTTGTTGGGTTGATATAGAGTTTCTGGAACTAGGAAGTATCGTTTGATCATACGAGGCGTGTTTTTTCAAGTGCTTTTCATCATAGGATTATGTCTAGACTAGATGTGCTGCGTAGTCTTTTGTCTCGGTTGTGATGGTTGTTACCATGCAGCACCACGCACGTGTCTTTAATCAGGATCTCCGATCCAACAATGAGTTTGACATTTGAGCTGATCAGGATCAATAAAACTCCAGCTCATCTGAGGAACTCAGGTCAGCCGATTCTGACGCACGTTTCTGATAGAACCCATTTAGTCACATGAGTTTTGGACTGGCTTTTCCTCCCATAAAGGTCATGTGTCTGCCGGAATATGCGTCACTACCACACTCAGATTTCCTTGTTGGACATTCACAGGGGTTTCATTTTGGCTTTTAGCCTCTGCTTTGTCCCAGTCGCACATACACCAAACCTTGAACTCCTTCCCTCATTTTAACTACCAGACTTCTAAGGACGTCTAGTGTTTTTTTTTTTTTTTTTTTGCTTGTTTTTTTTTTTTTTTTTTTTTGGAAGCTGGAGTGTCCATGCGTAAATCAATTTCGTCCTTAACCAAGTGCATTTTTTTTCCTGTTAGCTAATTGAATATTTTGTCTGGAAGCCTAGACTGGAATTCTGGAGTTCACAGCAGGGTTTACTTTTAAGAAATGGTGCAGCTTCTGCCTTTTCACCACAATTCACAGATGTGTGCTTGTACAGTCAAAAGTGGTCATTAATTTTTTGGAATATAGACCTTACCAAGCAAATCCTATAAAAAGTCAATGAGGGTGCTTTGACTTCAAAGTTTGGAAAACCTATGACTATGAAAATATGTTAGGGCTGGCAGTTGGCCAGTGTTTCACTCCTGGCCAGGAGAAAGGGAACAGCCAACAGCTGCATGGCATTCATTTTCCTAAAGAGGGCTAAAACTTTAATCCATGTGGAACTGGATCTAACCAGGATCTATCCAGACTTTACTTAAGACTATGGAATCTCATTCATTTCTGCCTTCTTTGGAGAATTGAAAGGATGTGATCAGATTAGTGTAAAAGTTTAATCAGTCTGATTCATACCAGAATCCTAAACTTTTTAATTTTCATGCATTATCACATCTTGATGATGGCTAAGGTTGCTGGGCGCAATGCAGTAATGCACCCCAGACAGGTCGCCAATCCATCGTGGGGCCTTGGCCACCCAGACGGACATAGTCAATCACCTCTATATGCAGATGCTTGACTGGACAATAGTACCGGTGATTTGACCCCTGGATCCCAGCAGTAATGGGGCAGCATGGTTTACTGCAGTGCCACCTGACTCCCCTCAGGTCCTGAAATCATCTGTACAAAAAGCCATACTTAAGTACAAAGTACATGGAAGAGTGGTCTCATTGCCAAGGCTGGGGGGAAAAAACTTAAGCACTTAAGCATGTTGGATGAGAGGATCTGGCATGCAGTTGACATTGTAATGAATCCCAAAGGTGTTTAAACTGCAAGTTTAAGGCTTGTGTACCAGTTGCATATATACAGAAGTTTTTGTCCTTATGTCTGTAAATCTGATATAGCTGATATGTATTATTTTAATTTAAAATCTTTTAACTGTTTGAGAAATTCTGAAACGGAACTGAAATATGTCTGAAAAATGAAAAAAGAGCACTTTTTAGGCTGATGCGTTTGAACAATTAATGAAGCAACATGAACACAAGCTGCATTGTGAACGTTGCAACAAAGCCAATGTAGCAGCTGTGTGTCTCCTTAAGAATGTAAATAAAAATGCAGGAAGTCGATTGGCTGTTTTCAATTGTTTGTTGCAGTCCTTTGCGGGTTACTAATTTTGAAAAAAATATTTGAATGTTGCATGAAATTACAGATATAACAGTAACACTTTTTTTTTTTGGATAGCAACAAATGGTTGAATTATGAAGCTATTTTGTGTGTTTTTTAGGTGACTATAATGGACACTGGTGTTAGAGGGACGATTGCTGTGGGTTTGGTTCCTCAGTACTACAAGCTGGATCATCAACCTGGCTGGCTGCCTCACTCAATAGCTTACCATGCTGATGACGGGAAGTAAGTTTTGTGATTTTGGCCATTCAAATACAATTGTCCATGTTTAAGAGAGGAAAGTTTGGACAGGGTCTCTTTTAATTGCTGATGCAGTATGCGTGAATGGGGCGGCGGGGTGGTTGATATTGATCTGTGTGGGAACCCAACACTGGCAGGTGATAGAAAGTGGCTGCAGATTAGACACTTGTCAAAGGGGGCGTGTAGTGATATGGCTTTTCTTGATTAGATCTGGGTGGTAAAAGCAGCAGCAGATTCACAATCAGGAATTGGAAATGACCAGATTGGAAGGTAAAAGGGACAAAATCCAGAAAAGAAAATACATAAATTAACATAATTTATAACCCAGTAAAAATTAGGATATCAGTTTATAGCCACTCATTTTATCCTCTACTTTTTAAACAAACAGCCAATCAGCCAATGTGGCTTAAAGTCTGCTGACTCTGGTTTCATTTTGTCTTACTCAGACTGTATAATGGAAACCCTGTTGGCCAGCAGTTCGGACCTAAGTGCAGCCGTGGTGATCGGATTGGCTGCGGGATATATGCGGACACGTTGGATGCAGGACTCACCACTGTTTTTTTTACCAAGAACAGCAAAGAGGTAAGTCCCAAACTGATTCCCTCCAGTCCTAAAATCGTTCTCCATCATCCAGGTTACATAACAGCTCAGTTTGTCTCACCACAATACGGTGATCAGCTCAGATGTCTGTTTTAGGATGAGGACTTCCATTTCTATTTGTACTGTTCAGTGTTTTCTGTATTTCTGGCCTTCTTCTAAAACTTTACAAAAATGTATTGCAGCAAGAAATGAATTAGTCTAGATAATTGCAGAATTCGGCCTGTTGATTGATCAGTCAGTGATTTCTCTGTTATAAACTCTCTTTAACAAAATAATCCAGCATTTGCAGCTTCAGCTTCATGTAACTTATCTGTAGTGGATGTGTGATCACAACCCAAATGTTCTCTGATGTTTTCCTTTACTGAGAAATGAATGGAAAACCCATCAACCTAAAACTTGCCTATAATAAAAGTCTAAATCCTGCTTTATGTTCAAAGCCTTTGGCTGGTTGAATAGAAAATAACAGGACATCATTTTAGCAAAATATTTTTTGGGTTTGCATGATTATTCAGTTATTTTCCTTAACGAAAAACACAGATAACCAACTATTAATTATATATGGTCTATGTGCTGATCACAGCAGTTTGGGCACCCGAGCAAACCCCAAAACTTTCCTCCCTACTCAAAGTGTCTTGCCCAACACTGTGGAAACTCACACTGGCAACTGGGAATGGCTTGGTTTTGCAGAATGCAAATGGTTTACCTTGAACATCCCTGCCAGCACAGCTTGTTTGATAATCCACAAAAATAAAGTCCATGGTTGTGCTTCTGGACTAATAAAAAAGGAATTGTCAGAGAGAAAATAACAGGAGAACCCAAAAGCAGCAGGAACAACAGTTACACAGAGAGAATAATCAATGATCTGCACTGTTCCTACACCCCTTCCAGAATTTGTGTGCAATAAAAGAAGCACAGAGCTGCATATCTGAAATGTGCATACAAGCATTAAGACAAATTATAACAGTGTACAGAATTTAAAACTCCTTTATTTTACACTAAATGAGCAAAAGCTTTTGGGGAAGCACGTATCATCACAGCAAACCTGAATAGATTGATGGACCAGGACAGAAATACTCCAAACAAAGTCAAAATAACTCCGTCAGAGAGACCTATGTAACTTAAGGAATTTATAATACTTTGCCCAGAGGAACTGGATGAAATGAAGCCAGAATGCTTTAAAAATCCAAAAAGATTTTTATTGTTATAAATTGGTAGCACTGACAAAGACAGGAGAGGAGGCTGCAGGTGGCAGGAGGTGACGAAGATGCTGCAATTGTTGGAAGTGATGAGGATGTGCGTGAGTTGGGACTAGTTTATTAGAGGGACAGTGAAGGTAGGATGTTTTAGAGACAGTTAGAAGGTCAGATTAAGATGTTTATAGCATGTCCAGAAAAGAGACAGGAGTTCTGTTGGGAGAAGGAAGCTGAGGATGGAGGCAGGAGGAGGAGGAGAGGAAGGTCAAAGAGGAGGTTTATGGATGTAGTGAGGGATGACATGCAGGTGGTTGGGGTGATAAAGAAAGATGTTCTGGACTGGGCAAGATGGGAATGAATGATCAGCTGGGTGAACCTGAAGTAGTTCAAAGTGTAAAGACATTGTATGTTTAAGTCTGAACTGGCTGTGTGCACTTGCATACCAGATAACAAAAAGTTGGTTTAATACTCTTGGTTCTTACACATTTCATAATGTTTTTATCTAATCTCTCTTCTGGGGCTTCAGTTTTGAAGGAAAGAGTAAACAAGAAGTTTTATTGTTTTCTCAAAGGTCAGAATTATTAATAAAAAGTCACACGTACGTTACAGATGCGGTGGATATACACAAGGTTAAAGTCATGTTGTAGTAGTTCATTAAAGTTCATTGCCACTTTACTACAGCTCTGGCAAATATTTACATGTCATTATGCTTACTCATCTGATGGCGAGCCTCGAGCGCTAAAGCACAGGCTAATAAACCCATGTTTTCCATCAGCCAAGTTCAGGGTGAACAGAAATCAGACCTCATTCCACAGCTCAACCTTCTCTTTGCTCTTACACAAGAGTTGCATGCCTCATAAATAACTGCCCTGTTTAGACTTTCCATTCAACATAATCATTTCAGTATTAATGGTCTGCAAACAATTACTTTACAGAAGATCCGAGCAAAGTAACCAGTAAGCTAAATAAAACATAAAGTGTTTTATTTTTTATAGTTTGCTCTTTTGTGCACAAATCCTTTAGTGACAATTCTTTTCTGGGACAGGTGGGCTCGGTGGTGGTTCCGGTGGCTCCTGATGGCCTTTTTCCTGCCATCGGGATGCACTCTCTTGGGGAGGAGGTGCGGCTAAACCTGCAGGCTGAATGGGGAAGCGAGGAGGAAGACAGCATCATGATGGTAGACAGCCACGAAGATGAGTGGGGACGTCTCTATGATGTCAGGGTCAGCGGAACGGTAAGCCAAGATTACAGTCCTCTGATTCTCTGTCACAATTTAAAGATTTGTGGAAGCAAGGTGGACTTGGAAAGCTAATGACCATGGGTTGCTCTAGACAGGGCTCACCCTGTCTATGGAGGAGCATGAGTTAGCTACCAGTGGTCAAAAAGCATGTGTCAAATATTATTGTTATTCCTGCTTTATGTAGATCAGTGTGCCACCATGCTCACATTGTTTATGTGTGGATGGAATTCATTACTGTAATGACTTGGAATAGCAGAGAAAAGAAATCCTGACTTACAGTTTTACATACTGTATCTGTGAGGCTGCTGTACAATAGCAGTCCACACCCAATGATGTTCTGATGAAACCCAAACTGATATTTCCAGACCACACAAAACATTTAATTCTCATTCACAACTTACTTTGACGCTCTTGCACCCTTAATAGCTGCACCTTGCCGCTTGTAGGGCGTAGCCTCATTTGGAAGAGTATGCTTACCTTACACACCCATACGTGTATGTGTGTGCACATGTACAGTATATGTATGTGCATCTGTATGAGTGTGTGTCTTAAAGAGTGTGATTGTGATTTAAATCATAGTGCTAAGTGTGGCACAACAAGAAGGTCCTGGGTTCGATTCCCAGGTAGAGCTGTCGGGGTCCTTTCTGTGTGGAGTTTGCATTTTCTCCCTGTGTCTGCATGGGTTTCCTCTGGGAGCTCCGGTTTCCTCCCACAGTCCAAAGACGTGCAAGTGAGGTGAATTGGAGATACAAAATTGTCCATGACTGAGAAAAAAAATATCCACCAAGTGTCAGGGTCACTGTCTGGTTTCCATGTAATTACTGGGCACAATGCACTAGCACACCCGGACAGGACGCCAATCCATCATAGGGCCTCGGCGAGGCAATTTTTTCTTTGAAGATACGTACAGATAATTATAGCTAGATATTGTCTTGTCAATGATTTTATAACATTACAGATATCGTGAAGACTTGGTGGATATTTTTTCTTTTTCTCCCAATCTCGTCATTCTAATTCTCTTCCTGCTTTTACTATCCTCACACTGGTCGAGAAGAGCCACAGATTACCACACCTCCCTCTTTCACGCATGCGGTTTCTGGCTGCTTCTTTTTACCTGCCAGCGGCAAATTTGTACAGAAACCGGTATCGCGGAGAGTCATCCTCTGCCCTTCGTGAATCAACCACCGCTCATGCAGATACTTCGACCAGACAAGTATTTATGCCTTTAACCTGCTTCAAAAAAAGTAGATGACGTACGCTTGCACGTCTCTGTGTAAATAATCCTGCTGTGCAGAGTTGATAAAGGCATGTTTTGACAGGCTGTTGACAGTTTGAGCCAGGAAATCGAGGACTGACATGTCTGGGGTTCGTTTTCCACATTAATCACTATTGAGCGGAGTTATCTGGTCATTTAGGTACTTTCAACATGAGCGAATTATAATGAATAGTGAGCTGACTTTAAACCAACAGTCAAGCGTCATTGTTATTGTCGTGAAGTTATTTATAGTGACTGATCATCATCAGCTGTGGTTGTTGGGTTGTTTGATTCTGTCTCTGCGCATGGATCTTTTTTTTTTTTTTTTTTTTGCCTAATGAAAAGAATTCATACATCATTCATGTGATTATGATGTTACGCAAGCGTCTTGTATTTCCCAATTACCTTGCTTCATTTGAGTTCTGTTTACACAAGTAGTTACAGGCCAGAGTTTTGTTTGCCACCATTACCAAGTTTTCAATAGCATCATTGTAACAACATGTTTCTGGTATTTCTGACCATAAGCTCATTGAATGTAGTTTCCATACTTCTACTCCTTCCCCCTGTATAAAAAAACTGGCCTAACTGTCCACTCTCTACTGTACAGTCAACACATCCACAAATACAGTGATGCCCTTAATACTGCCTGCTCTAACTACTACTCCTCCATCATTAATAATGCTAAGTCTAGGCCGAAAACTCTCTTCCAAACTGTTAACAAACTCCTCCATCCTCCTGTATCAGTGTGTCCCCTTTCAGCTGAGCAATGTCAGGACTTTCTACATTTTTTTGTAAAGAAAATTAATCAGATCTATAGCCTCTTTCCTTCTACTTCTCAGTCATTCGTCTTGACTGACTCTTCTACTTTGAACACAAAGCTAACTTGTTTCACACCTCCTGACTCTTCCTTGGTTTCTGAACTTCTCATTAAGTCTAATGCTTCCTCCTGTCAGCTTGATCCTGTTCCCACCCCTCTACTTAAGGCCTGTTCATCTGTAATCAACATCCCAATTGTTACAGTGATAAATTCATGTCTCTCTTCTGGTTGTGTTCCTACTGCTCTTAAAACTGCTGCAGTTACTCCTATACTTAAGAAACCTGAATTGGACCCGACTTCACTTTCTAATTACAGACCCATCTCACACCTTCCATTCTTAGCTAAAGTAATGGAAAGAGTGGTTGCTTCCCAACTCCAGACATTTCTGAGTGATAATGCTCTCTATGAGCCATTTCAGTCGGGTTTCTGTACTCAGCACAGCACTGAAACAGCTCTTCTGCGAGTGGTTAATGATCTTCTCCAGTCTGCTGATAGTGGTTCTCTCAATATTCTCCTGCTCCTAGATTTAAGTGCAGCTTTTGATACTGTTAATCATGATGTTCTCATTTCTCGCCTTTTCTCTATTGGTATCACTGACATAGCTTTACAGTGGTTCAGGTCGTATCTTACAGACAGACAGCAGTTCATCACATTAGGTTCACAGAAGTCCTCTACTTTTACTGTTACATGTGGCGTCCCGCAGGGCTCAGTTCTTGGACCTCTACTTTTTGTAATCTACATTTTACCCCTTGGCCAGATCATTCGTACTCATGGCCTAAATTTTCATTGTTATGCTGACGATATTCAGTTATATCTCAGTACACACACATCCTCAGTTTCCCCTCCCAGTACATTCATTGACTGTATTTCTGATTTAAAGCTCTGGATACACAATAACTTTCTTATGCTAAATACTGACATAACTGAAGTTTTACTGGTTGGCCCTAAACATCTGTTGTCAAAGTCATCCAATTTTTCAGTGAGTATTGATGGCCTGCTCGTTAAGCCTGCATCTGTTGTTAGGAATCTTGGTGTTTTATTCGACTCATCACTTAATTTTGATCTGCATATTAAGGTCCTCACTAAGACAGCATACTTTCATGTACGTAACATTGCTCGTCTTCGACCGTTCCTGACCGATAAGGATGCTAAAACCTTGTTTCATGCCTCTATTATGTCTCGTATTGACTACTGTAACTCCCTCTTTGTTGGTCTCCCTGTAAAATCTATACAAAAGTTACAGTACATTCAGAACTCTGTGGCTAGAGTTCTTACTCACACTAAGCGTTCAGCTCACATCACCCCCAGTCTTTTTCAGTTACAGGGGTTGGACAATGAAACTGAAACACCTGTCATTTTAGTGTGGGAGGTTTCATGGCTAAATTGGACCAGTCTGGTGGCCAATCTTCATTAATTGCACATTGCACCAGTAAGAGCAGAGTGTGAAGGTTCTGGAGGACCATGTGCATCCAATGGTTCAAACATTGTATCCTGAAGGCGGTGCCGTGTATCAGGATGACAATGCACCAATACACACAGCAAGACTGGTGAAAGATTGGTTTGATGAACATGAAAGTGAAGTTGAACATCTCCCATGGCCTGCACAGTCACCAGATCTAAATATTATTGAGCCACTTTGGGGTGTTTTGGAGAAGCGAGTCAGGAAACGTTTTCCTCCACCAGCATCACGTAGTGACCTGGCCACTATCCTGCAAGAAGAATGGCTTAAAATCCCTCTGACCACTGTGCAGGACTTGTATATGTCATTTCCAAGACGAATTGACGCTGTATTGGCCGCAAAAGGAGGCCCTACACCATACTAATAAATTATTGTGGTCTAAAACCAGGTGTTTCAGTTTCATTGTCCAACCCCTGTACATTGGCTGCCAGTTTCGTCCCGGATAAAGTTTAAAATTTTACTACTTACTTTTAAGGCCTTGCATAACCTTGCTCCCCTCTACCTCAGAGAACTGCTGACCTCTTACACTCCCTCTCACTCTCTTAGGTCTTCTTGTAATAATTTGCTTGTTGTTCCACGCACTAGACTCTCCACTTTGGGAGGGAGGTCCTTCAGTGTCATGGCCCCCAAACTCTGGAACTCACTTCCTCAATCTCTTCGGGACTGCACTTCCTTTTCCTCTTTTAAATGTGACTTAAAAACCTTTCTCTTTAATGCATATTTTTCTTCCTTCTCCACTGCTTAGTTTTTTTTTTCTTTTTTCTTTTTTTTTTGCTATTGCTTTGTAAAGCATCCTTGGGTCTGTGAAAGGCGTTATAAAAATTTAACATTTATTATTATTAATATTATTATTATTATTATTATTATTATTATTATGTGTGCAATGGTCGACTACTTCTTTTCAGGCTGGTTCATATGGGGAACACGGAAAGTCATGCACCAATCTTCATTTCCCTCCTTATCATTGTGCAGGCAAGGTGGCATGATGGCACAACATTTTTACCCTACAGCAAAAAGTGCCTGGTTTTGATTCTCTGGCCAGACCAGACATGCAGTCAGGCCAATTGGAGTTAGTAAACATTGCCCTGTGTGTGTGTGTGTGAATAAATGCATGTGTGTCTGCCCTGTGATGGACTAGCAACCTGCCCTGTTTCTTGTCTTTCCCAATAAATCACACCCACCACAACCCTGACCAGGATAGAGCGCTGGTAGAACAGACAATAAAAAAATAAGTGAATGATATCTGCAGTGCAGATATCTGTATGTGCAGCAGATAGGAGGACTCCCTACAATCAGTCGTTGTCCCTGTAGGCGCCCGGTCGGCGATTAGCAGAGCTGAGATTTGAACTTGCAAGCTTGTGATGTCAGCACTGGCTGGCTCGAGTGTTTTACCGCAACACCACCCAAGTGCCCATGTTTTATTTTCAGTTAAATGCTGATATCATATAAGTTCTGAGTATTCGTCAAAAAATGCAATAAACACAGTAAACAGGTATTAGCTAATTTTACTAAATGTTTATTCAACTGTCAAAAGTTAAAAGAAAAGATTTCCAATGTTTTACTGACCAACTTTACCCTATTTTGTAAATATAAAATACATCTGACCTGCCCTTCTTCCCACAAGCATGGCCACTTGTGTTTGTGTGGACACTCAGCCAGGTCAGTGACTCTGCTGAGATTTAAAGTCACCAGTTTGAACACTCAGCAGTGATGTTTGCTAGCACGTTCGACTCCTGTGCCTCCAGAATGCACACAGTAGTGCTTAATATATATATATTTTTTTTCTTTACATGGGGTCTGTCACATTTTAAAATGGGCTAGGACTATGCAGTAGTGTCGACTAGAGGTGTTCATTTCCCTGCAGCTGACATCAGTTTGAGGAAAGTATGAAAAGTGTTGTGTTTTTGCTGACACTTGACTCTTTTGCATTCTGTAGCATAAAAGAACTAAAGTTTGCTTTGTTCTGTGCTTGCGGAATTAATATAAGCTTTAAAACTGAACACAGAGGGAACGGTCAGTCATGCTGAACGGTCAGAGATTTGGGTTGCATTCATGTTGCAGTGGCTCGGAAACCGCTGCCAAAATGAAATGAGCTGGTGAATGTAATGAAGTCATTGCTTGCTGCTGTATCTAGGTTAAGTGGCGTGAAACTGAAAGCTAATACGTTTTCGGACCTTTCGTTTTTTTTTTTTCATGCCGGAGTACAGTTTGTACTGTGTGAGAGGAAGTGCACGGGTGGTGCTAGTGTGTACGTGCCACTCCACGCAAACAAATGGTCAGGACTGCAGGGGCTAAGCGTGGCTTTTTATTCCCCAGTTGTGCACATGGGTTTCTGCATCCCCTGGGCACAGATTTTAAATGAGCTTCCTAAACAGGGCTTACAGAACAGCGTTCCTTTTGTTTTACCCAACACTGTAACCCACACAAACAAAATCTCAGATATTTCTTTTTCAACACTCAACTACACTGATCAGCCATGACATTAAAACCACCTCCTTGTTTCTACACTTACTGTCCATTTTATCAGCTCCACTTACCATATAGGAGCACTTCATAGTTTTACAATTACTGACTGTACTATTCTCAGTCCAGCAGTGAACTATTCTCAGTCCAGCAGTGACAGTGAGGTGTTTAAAAAAACTCCATCAGCACTGCTGTGTCTTATCCACTCATACCAGCACAACACACACTAACACACCACCACCATGTCAGTGGGTGTGTTCGAAAAGCCAGTGTGCTCTCTACATAGGCAGCATTTTACGTCATCCTGTGCGCGCTCCCGAGAATGAGGCTGTTCGAAATCCTAGATGCCTTAATATCCTCACTACTGAGGCATCTTAATATTTCAGTGTTATTTTGGCTCAAGAACGAGTGAGCATCCGACGCTGCCTTAGTGATCAAGGCAATCCCAGCATTCATTGCGGGTCGGGTGCTCTTCTCTCACAGAAAAATAAACATGGCTGACGGGGCGGAGAAACGAATGGAGTTATTTTCAAACGTAAATAAAATATTACTGATTTTTAACTTGTATAAACTTGTACCGAGTGTTTTTATTTGCAAGTTCGGGCTTGTCAGGAAATTTAACCGTTATCGGTACATGAAGGAAGATGTTATATTGACATTAGCGTGCTGTGCTACCTCAGTTTATTGGTTGTAATGGAATTATGCTAAATGCTAAACGCGAAATGCAAAACCCGATGGAATCGCTGTCTAAGTAGCGTGTTCGAATAACCTGCCTTATAAGTCACTGACTTATTAGAATCCTCTCTACTAAGGCAGCTGCCCATGTAGACAGTAAGACAGCTTTTCGAACACACCCTGTGTCACTGCAGTGCTGAGAATGACCCACCACCCAAATAATACCTGCTCTGTGATGGTTCTGTGGAGAGTCCTGACTGTAGAAGAACAGCATGACAGGGGGCTAACAAAGCATGCAGAGAAACAGATGGACTACAGATAGTAGTGTGGCTCAGTGGGTAGCACTGCCCCCTCACAGCAAGAAGGTCCTGGGTTTTATTCCTTTCTGTGTGGTTTGCATGTTCTCCCCATGTCTGTCTGGGTTTCCTCCGGTAGCTCCCCCCACAGTCCAAAAACATGCAAGTGAGGTGAATTAGAGATTCAAAATTGTCCATGACTGTGTTTGACATTAAAGACTTGATCTGATGAGTTTCGTGTAGCCAGTAACTACCTGTCCTGTGATAAATGTAACCAAAGTGTGTAAAACATGATGTTAAAATACTAATAAATAAATAAATACATTCTACAGAGAGTAAGATATCACTTGAGATATCACAGTGGTGCTGAATTGAAATGCCTTAGCATTTCTCCTCTAAACATACATCTGTCATCTAAACACATCTCTTTACAAGAGTGCTTTTTCTTTCTTGGTGATCAGGTAGGGCTGGGCGATTTTGCAAAAAAAAAAAAAAAAATCTCGATTATTTTAAAATTATACCCGATTGTCGATTACGATTTTTTTTGTTCTTGTATAATGCAATTAAAATAAGACTCAAATTTCTTTTTTTGCATTGGAATTAAAGGCTGCAGAAGTGCAAAAATAGTAACAGCACCACCTATTATTATCCTTTTAAGGGACTCAAAGTTTATAACAATAACGATATCACAATAATTAAAACAAAATAGATCTAAATTATCTATATCCTTATCTATCTATATCTAAGAATAGCTCACAAACAACTTTTATTTTAAATAATGTTCAGCAGAACCTCCTTACATTAGGAAAAAAACTACAAAAAGTTCTTTACAGGTTTCTTAAAAGGAACACGAGCCTGTACTGTGCTGTTTCCACCACTGAGTGAGTCTGTATCAGTATCTACCTTGGGGGGGACATCAAGTGATCGCTCAGCTTTGATTTTGTCCTCTTGTGATTTGGGGGGTGGATACAACATTTTAAACATTTAAGGATGTGTAATGTGTCATTTTAGTCCCATGAAACGTTCAAACTGTATTAACCACTATTATGTGTCGTAGAATGATTCGATTCTATTGAACGGCCCTTTAAGCCAAAATAAAGGAACCGATTCGCGCATTTGGGAGTCGTTACATACATACGGCTCTTTAAAAGGAACCGAGACAAAAGATCCGACTCCCTATCGCAGAATTCGCTGCAGCAGTTTCCCAGACGCGATTTTTTACTCAGTAACGGATGTGATTTAAAATGTAGCGAATTACAATTCTTAGTACAAAACTTACTTAAGTAAAAGTAAAATTACAGGCTGTAAAATCTACTTTAAAAAGTACAAGTACACAAAAAACTACTCAATTACAGTAACGCGAGTAAATGTCATTCGTTACTTTCCAGCCAATCCTGATCGCACTCATTGGCTCCGTATTTTGATTCAGTTCAGCGGTGTTTGATTCAGTGAATCTTAATTAAACTCTTCTGTTTGTGTCTCGTTTTGCTGATCTAACCGTTACCATAAAACCGTTTACGGTTTTGGTTTTCGCTGGTTTTGGACTCTACCTGATTTTTGTACACTGTTTTCGCCCTTTTGATATTAAACTTTCCCTGATTTATATTCCGCGGGCGTCTGGTCAGTTTCTGCTTCGTGACATGTTGGTATTTTAATTAAAATATAAAGTATGTAAACAATCGCGATTGTCACATTCTAACATCGGGTGAAAACGTTCATGTGAATTAACCGAATTAATCGTGAAAATCGCCCAGCCCTATGATCAGGTACCTCTTTTTTTTGAAGCAGGGGCTTTTTTCTTACATGGCAACCTTTAAACCAGTGTTCCAGCAGTGTTCTGTTTTGGTGGTTTTTGTACTATGTCAATCCATTCAGACCTTTTACATTCCAGCATAACGCAACAGTTTGAGTTTTCATTCTTAAAATACCCATGTTCTATTTAGAGCACTTGAGTGGCGCAGCAGTAAATGATGTTAACCCACTACCTCTGGGATCCAGAATTTAATTCATCAGCAGTGTTACATACAGACAAGATTGGCTATGTCTAAGGAGGGGGTTGCTGAGGCCCCTCAATGAATTGGCATCCTCTCTGGTGAGGGTTATCGTGTTGTGCTTAGCAATTCAGGGAACCGCTGACCATGATAGTCAATAAAAATGAAAAATGTGATATTTCATTTTTACTGACACAATGGTTTGTATGTATCATGTTGATCTGAGGTTGCTTGGAAAAGGCTTTACTTTTAGAGATCTGCACAGAGCACTGTTGACTTTCTTATTCTAATAAATATGACTCTAATGGGTGCTAACAAAATAGTTCTCTGTATGTATGGGCACAGAGTAGTCACTAGCTGTGATCCATCATAATTCTGAATGAGAAATAAGCACGTATACCACAAAGTTTAATAACATTACAGGACTTTCCACACCACCAAATTAATAGTCTGAGCTGCTGTATTTATATTTTGGCTGAATATGTCTTGCTATATTTTTATAAAACCCGCAGTTAACATGTCATTTAGTTGCAGAAAATGTGCATTTTGTGTTTATGTTCCAAAAAAAATTTTTTTTTCTTTATTGTATCGGTTTATCCGTCTTTCTTCCACCTCAGCCAATTTTATCTGAAGGTGTTTTGGCATCTCGAATATTCTATTCTATTCCTTTTGTGCGATTAGCAAATTCTACTCTGATCACATGCAGCACAGCGTGACCACACATACACACGCCTTGTGTCAGGGATTGTGGGTGGGGGTCTAAGCCCCCATGACTGGCTGAGAGCAGTCAGTCTGACTACTGAAATTTACTGGAGTAACCCCTCTGGCCCTCTTCACAAGCACAGAGAGGTGGTGAGCTATTTAAACCCTGTGGTTAACGATAGTTAGCGGTTAGCTACTAACAGGCTGACTCACAGTCTGGCGGTAGAGGTTTTGTGCCATGCTGCTGTGGCCTGCTGATTTACTAAAGTCCTGCTCCTACAGTAAACCCTGCCACTACCCTGGCTACCTGAATCTCAGATGAAGGCTTCAAGCCACTTACTTTACACAGTTCTTGCTATTCTGGTCGAGTTATGTTTACAGAGAATTGAAATAATGACCGGCGAGACCGAGCCTTCGTTTCATGTGTGGTCCGTTTCGCTTCATTTCCATCCCGTGACCTTTCAAAGAGTCTTTTCTTTATTTTTCGATGTAGTCCGCACCCATTTAAGGATCGCCGGTGTCCTCGAAGTACAGTCAGCCAACGTCACGAGTACACGATCATCTCTTTCAATCACGTCTCTGGTTACCAGCAGTTTGCCAGAATGAAATGTTTCTTTTCTTTTAATAATACAAGTGAGAAAAAAGCTAATGCAGCATGAGGTCTGCTAACGTGTTTTAACAGGAGCGATTTTCACTCTGGGTGTGATTCTCATTTCGAATGGAAACTGAGATGGCCGTGAAGAAAATGAATCAGTAACCTTATATGTGCTGCAGGGTTCGGAAACCATTGAGTCATTGTTAATTGCAGCTAGCGGGGAAGTACTAAACAGCCATACACAATAGGTAGGAGTGTCAGTGATGTATAATGACTTGGTTTAAGATTCGATTGACGTGTGAATGGCTGAGATTTATAATTGGCAATAACTTGATCAGTGCACTTACAATCCGTTTAAAGGGAAAAGGTGTCAACCTCTTCTGAATGTGGTCTGATCTTCATTAAGATGAAATATGCTAGCCCACTGTTGTTGATATCTGGGGATCCAGGGTTCAAATCTCGGCTGTTCTATAGGTTGGTAGGCATCAGAATGGACAGAATTGACAAATGTCTGAGGGGGGGAAAGTGGCCAAAACAGCCCAACCAATGGGAGGCGCACCTGTCCGTGCACTCTTAGGGCCCGTCCCAAGCCTGGATACCAAATACAATCTAATACCTTCTATTAAGAGGCTTGATTGAATTGTCTCTACTTTTAGTTATTTATTTATTTATTTATTTATTTATTTATTAGGATTTTAACATCATGTTTACACACTTTGGTTACATTCATGACAGGACAGGTAATTACTGGTTACACAAGATTCATCAGTTTAAGTTTTAATGTTAAACACAGTCATGGACAATTTTGTATCTCCAGTTCACCTAATTTGCATGTTTTTGGATTGTGGGAGGAAACTCACACAGACCCGGGGAGAACATGCAAACTCCACACAGAAATGACCCGGACCACTTGACCTGGGAATCGAACCCAGGACCTTCTAGCTGTGAGGCAACGGTGCTACTCACTGAGCCACAGTGCCGCCCCCAATGGTAATAAACCACAGCATAACGACAAGTGAAAACAAACGTACTGTAGGTCGACCCACATAAATCAGAAACACTGTTGAAGATTGAAGCGCAAAATTGAGATGCTCATCCTCCATGATGCTTCAGAACAGTTTAGGAACCTGGAGAAAGCCTGTCTAGGGTGACACCTGTTGTCTGGACAGCAGGTCAACAGAACAATATCAACCCCAAATTAGAGCTAGAGGGTAAGGGCTGCCTCAAGCCATTCAGATCTGTCAGCATTATTAACACAGCATGCTGGGAATTGTCAGGACCCTTTGGAAGTTGCCAGCTTCCCCATTACTCAGCAGTGAGTAGGCAGGAAGGTGTGACTCCAGCAATTTACCTCTGCATTCATAAGGGAGCATGCTGCTGGTCCTGGCATGAAAAGTAAAGGAGATTCAGGAGAATAATAGAGCTACATCAGCTGCAGCAGAGTTCATAAAAAAACTATACAGTTTGATGGAGATGAAGACTGCTATATGCTTTCTCATAAAACAGTCTGAAACCAGCATCAAAAAGCCTTACTGAACAGGTCTCCAGTGCTCCAGGAATGTGATTTTGCACCCCTGCTGTGCGAACAGACCCGAGTGATGAAAAGAGAATCTAAATCAGAGTTGCAGAATTTAGCATGGATTAATAGTTCATTTTCACGCTTTAGTAAAAGTAATTTTTTGAGCTTTGTATGCTGACTCACCCAGCTCAGAGGCTTTTCTGCCATGTGAAAAAATAAAGAGAGGTTTACATATAGACCACAAGGATTTTGGACTAGCATATGGCTTTTAGCCCCAGTTCATATGTCTGTCAGAATGTCTGAGCAGCCGTCCCTCTTTGGGGGTAAACAAGCATACCAGGAGTTGAAAATGGCATCGGAGGATTGTTTCCACTGCTTGGGCACAAGATGATTTTGACATCGCAAACGGAAACTTTGGGCCAATTAATGAAGAGTGTTTAAAGCCTGAAAGTAATTACACTCCTCTGTTGTGGGTTACATTGTGTCTTTGTTCTGTGTAAGAACTAAAAGATGGACTGAATGTCCAGGACAACGTTTCACACGGTTTCTAATTCTGGATTACTAGTTACCTTACACTTTACATTTGGTTTCAGGTGCTTTACAGAAGCTCTGATCAGTATTTTATTGTTCTTAATGTTAGAAATTAGATATGAATTTCTGCTAAAGATGATGAAAAAAGAATCGTAAAACATCAGGATTAAAGCAAGTGTATGGTGGTAAACACTGGTCCAGTTGTTTTACATTCTATTTGACGATTTCGAGGGACCAGTAGCCTTTCACTTTACCCCATGTTTACTGCTCACAGACAAAAACATGGTGGATTTCCTGGCTAAATAAGTATAGTTATGGGAAAACGTAGATTTTTTTTCACACTTCCTTTACACATATTAACTTTAGCTTTAGCTTTTTGACATTGCTGTCTAGTTTTTCTTCGATTTCTATCAAATTGTTGGTGTAATAGCAGGGCTAAAGCATTTATTGTGATGTTATGTCCCCCACAGCTGCTGGAGTATGTAGGAAAAGGAAAGAGCATCATGGATGTGGGACTCGCTCAGGCTCGCCAGCCGCTCTGCACACGCAGTCACTACTTTGAGGTGGAGATCGTGGACCCTGGTGAAAAGTGCTACATTGCCTTGGGTCTTGCTCGAAGAGTAAGTAAAAGCACAGCAGTGTTTAAAATCTGTTTTTTAAAAATATATTGTTGAACGAGTGTTTAGGGTTGTGTATCATGTACAGATCATATGTACTAGACACTCTGTATTCCTCCACTACTTGAGCCTGTGCTCTAACCAGACAGTACGTGTCCCTGTTGCAGTGGCAAGAATGTAAATCCATAATCAATCTTAACTCCTTCAGATTTGGCCAGTTGAGTTTTTAAACACCTCACTTTCACTGCTGGACTGAGAATAGTCCACCAACCAAAAATATATCCAGCCAACAGCGCCCCGTGGGCAGCGTCCTGTGACCACTGATGAAGGTCTAGAAGATGACCAACTCAAACAGCAGCAATAGATGAGCGATCGTCTCTGACTTTACATCTACAAGGTGGACCAACTAGGTAGGAGTGTCTAATAGAGTGGACACGGTATATTCATAAGGTATTTAAAAACTCCAGCAGCGCTGCTGTGTCATCCACTCACACCAGCACAACACACACTAACACACCACCACCATGTCAGTGTCACTGCAGTGCTGAAAATGATCCACCACC
Source organism: Trichomycterus rosablanca (assembly GCF_030014385.1). NCBI lineage: Eukaryota > Metazoa > Chordata > Actinopteri > Siluriformes > Trichomycteridae > Trichomycterus > Trichomycterus rosablanca. The sequence continues at coordinate 23,303,579 of NC_086006.1, read as the reverse complement.
TAAATAATACCTGCTCTGTGGTGGTCCTGTGAGGGTCCTGAACATTGAAGAACAGGGTGAAAGGGGGCTAAAAAAGTATGTAGAGAAACCGATGGACTACAGTCAGTAATTGTAGAACTACAAAGTGCTCCTATATGGTAAGTGGAGCTGATAAAATGGACAGTCATTGTAGAAACAAGGAGGTGGTTTTAATGTTATGGCTGATCAGTGTATCTGTAAGATCTTTGCCATTTTTATCAGGTCGTTATTGAAATAGCGAGCTTTATTCAGAGTCCCGTTTGTCTCTATGATTTGGAAAATGTTAAACAGCCCAGAATATTCGGTGCAGCAAAAACGGCCATTCAGACCCTCTTCGTTCCTGCGACCGCGCAATGGAACCACACATGGTGCAACATCCATTTTCACCTGCCCCGAGGCAGAGCGCGTAAATGTGGAACAGCCTCGTGACAAATCGCCTCTTGCTCTTTCCACCACAAGAGACGGGTCGAGGAAAAGAACAGTCAGCGCTGTCTGCGCAGCACTTGTGCTCTCGGCCGAGACTTTTTCCATTCCCTCGGATTCCATGCATAATCAAAAGGCTGCTCGAAAATGACAAAGCAACAAACAGATGCGTCGCTTTCCTGAGACGGGACTTAGCCCACACGGTTTACTTACACGAGAGATTAGCTTGACTCCATTCGTGGCCAGCCTGAGAGGGATTATTGCTGCCTCCATGGGGAAAATGGTAGGTCGAATAGTGGGAATGTGGGGGTTGAGGGCTTTTGGGTTCATCAAAGGTGCTATAATCAGCCTTGGATCATTATGGCCTTTGCTACTAATGTTGCATAATAAAATTCAGATGCACAGAAGCCACAGAGGTGATGAAGCAGGTAACTGCAGGGACGCTTAATTACTCTTTACTTGTATCGACCGTCAAGCTTCACACAGCATCCGGTTTCTGACAGATCACGTCTCATGTGCATATTAATCAGCAGGTTGGGAGTTTTATTATTATTTTCTTCTTGATTTTACCAACTTTATCTCCCAATCTAGTCAGATTAAGGAGAGCCGGATCACCACCAACACGTGCCTCCGACTGCTTATCACCTACCCATGTTGGGTTGCCAGACAGAGTCGAATTGTGTACGGAGAGCCATGCTATGCTCCATGTAAACCCCCCCCCCCCACACACACACACAATTATATGACGATACACATTTAAAAGCCTTTAGTCAGAGACAAAACCTTAATGACATTTGCTGTACATTATGAATGAGGTGTAGTCCTTTCCTTTTAAACAAAGTATGTGTGTGGTCTAAAGCGTGAGTTCAAATGCTGTGGAGTGTAACCTTGCCAGTTCAAATCCCAGCCATGCAATCAATGCAGTTGGCTGTGTTTGAGGGAGGGAAGGTGGGTCGGGATCTCTTCCTGCTGCCACTGGGATATGTGATCCCCGGCACTGGTCCAGGCACCTGTGTGTGTGGGGTCACTTAATGTAGCTTAATGGTTAAGATACTGGACTAGTAATCCAGGTTTCCCACTGTTGGACCCTTGAGCAAGACTATTAACCCTCGATTGCTTAGACAGTATGCTGTCATGACTGTAAGTCGCTTTGGATAAAAGCGTCTGCTAAATGCCAAAAATGTAGATGGAGCTTAGCGGGCCTCTCCATACATAAGTTCCCACAGCTCTGTGTGGGAACACAATTGGCAGGTAAAAAGAAGCGGCTGCAGACTGAATACATGTCTGAGGAGGGCGTGAGGTGATCTGGGTCTCCTTGATCAGATCGGGGTTGTGCAAGCAGCAGCAGATTCACTGTCAAGAATTGGGAATGACTAAATTGAGATATAAAGGGGCAAAATCCATGGGTTTTAAAATCTTAACTTGAAGAAGAAGAAGAAGCCCCTGGAGCAAAAGGGGTTTAAGGGCCTTGCTCACGGGCCCAACAGTGGCTGTATGGCTTGTATTCAAACTCTCAACCTTTTGATTGCTCTACCCACTAGGCTACCACTGTCCCATTTGTGGGTTTTATGAAATGTCTGTGGAGAAAATGAATAAGAAACATACTTTTAAAATCACAAATGGTCCAGTTCTGATCTTTATCTGATTGGATGTCCAACCTCGAAACAATGAAACAAGCTTACTTGTCTATATTTGTAATGCCGGCTGCATTTCAGAAACCCAACACAATAAATCTGTTTCTGAAAGCTGAAAGCCATGTTTATAATTCGGCAGTGTTGAGAGGTTGGCATAATGCTATCTCTCAACACTTGCATCTTACCCTCATTGTGGTGTTCACAGGGCCCGTATTGTACCTTCCCTTATTTACCCCTGTGCTAATTATCTTAGATGAGCACCTACCTCCATCAGCAGCCTCTTAGCCACATGTTGATTTTGGCCCAGGGTGGAAATGGAGGTTGCATTGAAAACACAGATAAAAAAGCCGCACATGGATCCGACAGGACGAGATCAGTGACCCTAACACTAATCTATACATAGATTCTCTAATCTCACACATGAAATGGGTTTATTAGGAACATTTCAGTAAGGCTATTTTTGTCAATTTTATTTTTATTTTTGCTACCTGCATGATGGACACGATAGTGTGCTGTGTGTAGTATTATGGTTTAGTGCTTTTGCTTGTGTGTGTTTGTGTCTGGAACTTGATATGGAACACAGATGCAGTTCAATATGTATGGAATGTGCAGATATTTATCATGGGGTCAGGAGCCAGACCTAAAACGTATACAAAATTAACTTATATGAGGAGAATTTTCTGTACATCCCCCCCTTCCCCAGGTTTCCTAATGTCCCAGGCTCATCGGGTCTATCTGGCATGCCACCATCTCTCCTCTTTCTTTTCTATTTGTTTAGCATCATTCTCTAATCTTAATGCCCCTTAGCTTGCTCATATTCTTAACTGTACCCAAGGGATAACAATTAAAGGACAGACATTGAAGTATATCGTTGTTCTTGCTAAGACTGGTTTCTGGAGCTTTTTTTCCCTAAGACAGTAAATCCATCAGGTTTTGCTCTGGTTCTCTCTCACCCCCTCTCTTTTCCTAATTAGATAAACAGATCAAACGACACACAGCTTTCAGCGCAACTCTGCAGGCGGCCACAGGCTTTTGTGTGTCTAAACCAAAACAGTTTCCACAGAATTGTAAAGACAAATTTACAAAAAATCTTGTGGTTACAAATGAGGCTGAAAAGGACAGTGCAACATGCATTCCATTGTCTCTTCTCCTTCCTTTCCTTCTTCCTTCGTTGGCACTTCATGTACCCCCCCCCCCCCCCCCCCCCACACACACACACACATGCGTGCACACACACACACACACACACACCGCCAGCCAACCCAACCACATGAATGCAATTTTATAACTAGTTTAAGGTTTAGTATCTCCTAGCACGCATTTGCAACATTATTTGTGTATCATTCAAATTGAAAGGTTTGATCAATATCTTTGAGTCTGGTATGTTTAAAAGTTACAAGTACAGTGGCATCCAAATATCTGCAGTCTGGAACACATGAACTAAACAGACTTTAAAAGACAATCCTTGGAGACGCTCGGGCGGTAAAACAAGCAGGCCAGGACTGCTGAGATTTCAAGCTCGTAAGATCGAGTCTCTGCTCTGCTATCAGCTTGCTGGGCGCTGGACATGCTTGGCTGTCGTCTGTTGCAGACGCGATCGGGTAAAGTCGGCCTAATTGGAGGGCTGAGCGGATTCCTCATCCTGAACCTGATTCCAGTAAAACATTCCAGAAGCTCTAATAAACTGCAGGCTCTTTAAACTTCTGGTTAGATCAAATAAAAAGCTGCTTCTTCTTCTGGCACATCTTTTAGCCAGTTTTTGGTGATGGAGAAGCCGTCTCATGAACTGAAGTATATTTGAAGACCATTTCACCCCCAGATAAATGTTTATGCTGTTTAATTTGACCTGCTGTACTATCTCAACCTGATGTCAGCCATTATTTACAAGGGCAACTGAGGTAAAAATGTTCCCTCCTGAAATCTGATAAGCTCATTAACATAAACGGCAGAGCCGAGCGCTGAATGCCTCATCTGTAGATTCAGACATTAGAAAGAAGCAAAACATTTCAGGAATAAATAACAGTTGTAGACCTCTTGTGCAGGTGCTTCGCTCGTCTAGTGGAGACACAAATGCGAAAACACATTTCCGATAATTGACCCTGACTCATTCTCTGATCTTATCAATAAAAGAAAAACAAAAGACTTATTCTGTGCCGCTTTCTAAAAACCTTCTGGTAGTCTGTTTCCCCAAAACATGCAAACATAACATATTATTGTTTAATCTATTACAACGAGCAGCTACATCATTGTGGAGGAGCTGAATGAGCTGCTTAAACATAAACCTTCCATCCTAAAATTTCATTTTGTTTATTTAAACACAACTTTTTTTTTTAAACAAAGAGGTGTGTTCAGTAACAGACTACTGTCGCAGAGCTGATCTATGGACAGACTCAGAAAATTCTTTGTCCCCGGGGCCATTAGGCTCTTTAACTCTTTGCAGGGGGGGCAGGAGTAGCTGAAGACTGAATGTATCAGAATTGTGGCACATGTGTATGTATATACAGTGCCTTGCAAAAGTATTCAGCCCCCTTGAACTTTTCAACCTTTTGCCACATTTCAGGCTTTAAACATAACGATATGAAATTGTAATTTTTTGTGAAGAATCAATAACAAGTGCGACACAATTGTGAAGTGGAACGAAATTTATTGGATATTTTAAACTTTTTTTAGAAATAAAAACCTGAAAAGTGGGGCGTGCAATATTATTCAGCCCCTTTACTTTCAGTGCAGCAAACTCACTCCAGAAGTTCAGTGAGGATCTCTGAATGATCCAATGTTGACCTAAATGACTGATGGTGATAAATAGAATCCACCTGTGTGTAATCAAGTCTCCGTATAAATGCACCTGCTCTGTGATAGTCTCAGAGTTCTGTTTAAAGCGCAGAGAGCATCATGAAGACCAAGAAACACACCAGGCAGGTCCGAGATCAAGTTTAAAGCCGAATTTGGATACAAAAAGATTTCCCAAGCTTTAAACATCTCAAGGAGCACTGTGCAAGCGATCATATTGAAATGGAAGGAGTATCAGACCACTGCAAATCTACCAAGACCCGGCCGTCCCTCTAAACTTTCAGCTCAAACAAGGAGAAGACTGATCAGAGATGCAGCCAAGAGGCCCATGATCACTCTGAATGAACTGCAGAGATCTACAGCTGAGGTGGGAGACTCTGTCCATAGGACAACAATCAGTCGTACACTGCACAAATCTGGCCTTTATGGAAGAGTGGCAAGAAGAAAGCCATTTCTCAAAGATATCTATAAAAAGTCACCTGGGAGACACACCAAGCATGTGGAAGAAGGTGCTCTGGTCAGATGAAACCAAAATCGAACTTTTTGGCCACAACGCAAAACGTTATGTTTGGCATAAAAGCAACACAGCTCATCACCCTGAACACACCATCCCCACTGTCAAACATGGTGGTGGCAGCATCATGGTTTGGGCCTGCTTTTCTTCAGCAGGGACAGGGAAGATGGTTAAAATTGATGGGAAGATGGATGGAGCCAAATACAGGACCATTCTGGAAGAAAACCTGTTGCAGTCTGCAAAAGACCTGAGACTGGGACGGAGATTTATCTTCCAACAAGACAATGATCCAAAACATAAAGCAAAATCTACAATGGAATGGTTCACAAATAAACTTATCCAGGTGTTAAAATGGCCAAGTCAAAGTCCAGACCTGAATCCCATCGAGAATCTGTGGAAAGAGCTGAAAACTGCTGTTCACAAACGCTCTCCATCCAACCTCACTGAGCTCGAGCTGTTTTGCAAGGAAGAATGGGCAAAAATTTCTGTCTCTCGATGTGCAAAACTAATAGAGACATACCCCAAGCGACTTGCAGCTGTAATCGCAGCAAAAGGTGGCGCTACAAAGTATTAACGCAAGGGGGCTGAATAATATTGCACGCCCCACTTTTCAGTTTTTTATTTCTAAAAAAAGTTTAAAATATCCAATAAATTTCGTTCCACTTCACGATTGTGTCCCGCTTGTTGTTGATTCTTCACAAAAAATTACAATTTCATATCTTTATGTTTAAAGCCTGAAATGTGGCAAAAGGTTGAAAAGTTCAAGGGGGCTGAATACTTTTGCAAGGCACTGTATCTGTGTATGTGGGTGTTCAATGTTTACAGATTGATACTTTACAATCTATACCAGCCATCTCCATATGTACACACAGGCTCTGTATTGTATTGTTGTGATTTATGCAGGTACTTGTTTGTATAATGTGAAACTTTGTAGTGTGTACTATTACTTTTGATCTATGTAACTTGCTACTGAGGCCTGAATATCTATCTATCTATCTATCTATCTATCTATCTATCTATCTATCTATCTATCTATCTATCTATCTATCTATCTATCTATCTATCTAAAAAACTAAGTTATACAACACTTGTTTTATTTATAAAATGTATATTTTAATGTAATACCTTATTGCAACACCTTTAGCAGCAATGACTGTAACTAAACACTAAACACAATTTAAAAAATTGGGCAAAATGTTGTTTTACTGTTAGACTTCAGACATGCCTACCCTACAGGGACTGTGTCTTTTTCATTTTGTTTATAGACAAGTGTTTTAATTAGTTTTTTGTCTTTTTTTTCCTTTGCAGGACTACCCTAAGAACAGGCATCCAGGCTGGAGCAGAGGCTCGGTAGCTTATCATGCTGGTGAGTCCCACCTTCTTTCAATAAAAAATATTCTGTTCTGTTGAAGAAATGAGTTTTCCAAAAGCATTATAGCATTGGGTGGTGGGGTGCATATGTTTTCTGTTTTTTTCAGAACTGGCTTTGCTCCTAGTCTTGATCCTAAACTGACCCACAGACGCAGAAAATCAGCATTTACAAAAAATTTTGATATTTTTACTGCTATTACTACAAATTACTAACAATTTGTAATTTGAAGACAAATCATTCTTTCTTTTTTATTTTATCAGTGTTAGGCCTATCAAAACACTTCTATGTGACCAAACCTCCACAGTGCTAAAACTTTGTGGTGCGCATTTGACTCAATGAGAATCTCATGTAGCACAAAAAATCTGTAAATTTAAGCTTGAGAAAGCATTGATATATTTTTTTATTTTTGGTTGCATTGGATCAATTACATCTTTTAGTAAAATTTGCGAAAATTGACATTTAACAAGCTTTAGTTTGCTTTTAGTTTGCTTAACCAAAACACTGTAGCAATGTGACCACAACCTGAACAGTCAGGTCAGATTTTATGCAAAGCTGAATTGTATATGAATTGCCTGTATAGTAAATGAGAGCGCACAGGTGGCACAGAGGTAAATTAGTAGTAGTAGTAATAGTAGTAGTAGTAGTAGAACTTTAATTAGGCTAACTGCCAGTGGTGTTTGGCCAGGCATCTACATTAAGACATGATTGGCTATATCTAAGGGTGTGTGGGGTGGCAGAGGCCCTGCTGAATTTGTCTCTTGTCTGGGGTGTGCTATGGCATTGCCAGGGAGCCGGACCCACCACGAGTATGATCAGGATAAAGCGATAAAACATAAATGTCTAATAATTCATGGATTTTAGCCATTTGGCACTAGAATGTACAGTGTGGCTTTATAAACCCTCTACACACAGATTCATGAATCTCTTTGTGGTTAGGAGGGTTCTGGGTTCTGTGCTTGTGACAGTTTAAATCCGGCTCCTGCCAGACACTGCATTCTGAGAGGATGTAAAAATCTGAAAGGAAATATAAATTCCTGCAGCTTCTCGCCAGCTGAAAAACAGCCAGCCAGGACAGAACAGGTCCCGTTTTATTTGTTGGTTAGTGAGGAAAGTAGTGGAGGATGTATGGGAATTGACTTACCCTCAAACCAACAAGCATTTCAGAATTAAAACACTTTTTGGGGATTTTTTTTCCAAGTTTGGAATTTGGTAATGACTTTTTCCAGCACTACATTTCTTAATAATTTACATAACAAAATTCCAAGCATGCTATGCTGTAAATCTGCCCATCAGGTCTGCACTTGGCTTATCATATCATCCCTCACCTCCACTATTATTCTTTCCTGAACTGTAGAGAAGCTTGTCTCGTTATCTCAGAAATCAGACCTCTGCTGTTTGTTATTGGGACCTCGAGTTGTGCCGTCTTTATGGCGCATGTCTCCTGAAGGAGCTTAGATGGGCCTCAGCAGCGGGCCAGGTGAGGAGGCCATGCCTCATTAAGGCATCCCGGTCTATATAGAGCCCCCATCTATGACTCAAGCCTATGAGTCATTGCATTTGATGCCAGTTTTAGGTGCATGCGGCAGTGCTTTCTCTTTTGGCCACGTCTCTGCATTCTGAGAATGTTTTATCAGCTCAGAAGGGCCAAGTACATGCCGTTAGGGTTTGTTTCATCTGAGGAAAGCCTTAATGCAGACAAGTAGTGTCGGTTTATCAGATAAGATAAAAATACTGAGCTATGTCCGGATTGAATGAAATTCCATAGTGCAACCAACAAGTCCAAAATGCCCCAACGTTGTTTTGCAGAAATGGCAGCATCCTGCTATACTCGTCTCTCTTCCAATTTTCCAGACAGGGCCCTGGAGAAAAGGCCTGTCATTCGAGGAAATAATTAGATTCTTTCCGACGTACTGTTTCCTGTCGTTAAGGAGCCAGAAAGTGTTTCAGCAGGACAAGACAGCACACCTTTGCTCTATCTATTTTTGGCCATCTTCCCCCTACTACGCTGCTTGCAGTGTTTTTGGAGATTGTGGTGTGGTGTTGTGACAGAGGCCTGCATGCTAGGCTTAATGATACAGTGTCTCCATAACCCTCCCATATACTGATAGAGATTGTTGAAGCAGGATCCTGATTCAGGGACGGGTCCCATGACAACTCTACAAATATTTACCATCCATGCACACAATGCACGGGGCTTTTTGTCTGCGCACTACCTTTTTACTGGGTTTTTTTTCACTCTCTTACTTAATGTTGTTGTCTCTGTTCTGGTATCTTGTGTTTTGAATTCTGCCAGGCAGATCAAACATAGACAGCATTGGAAGTTAGACGGAGAGTAGAGAAAACTGTCATGGAATTAAGAGCACAACAGTTCTGGGATCATTAAGACCTGACCATGAGTGGAATGTTGTAGCAACACAGGGATGTTTAAGTTTCGCTCAGGGCTTCAGTATTTAAGTTTAGATCAGGTCACCTCAAATTGAAGTATCATGTCTGGAAACCCCCTCCCGCCCCAGATGATTACATGTGGTAGTTTATTCCAGGTCATATCACTTTTATCCTTCAGTGACATTAACTGTGATTAGATCATGTGACTAAATTTGCAGCTATTCCATTGAGTTCAAAATATTAAATGTTAACCTCTTACCCCCCACCCCCTTCCTGCTCAGGGTTGCAGTGGGTCCCGTTTGCCCTGACATCACTGGGTGCAGTGCAGTAACACACTCCGGACAGCACCGTAATCCATCGCGTGGCTTTGGCCATTCTCCTTTACCCTCAGATGTAGCCAACTGTGTATATGTAAAAGCCCGGCCGACTGATGGCACCGCTGGGGTTTTGGATCCTAGGTCACAGTGTTACTGAGTTAGCTTAATTTACCGCTGAGCCACCCGAGCGCCTCTGTTGGTTTCCTTAAAAAAAAAAGGGGGCATTCAGGTGGCACAGCGGGATAATCCGAGATTCCAAGCTCCCGGGTTCAAATCTCGGCTCTGCTACCGGTCATCTGGGCGCTCTAGCAGGCACAATTGGCTAATGCCTGCAGCACACAAAATTGGCTTCCAGTCTGCTGGGTGGGAAAGACTGGACTAAGGGGTCTGGTTATCAACACTGTGTACGGACCTTGGTTGTCCAGGGCACCTGTACAGAAAATGAAGGAGTGCAGCAACCTCACGCACAAATCTACCAAAGTATGGGAGAATAAGAAGAGATTGGTGGTCTGTGCATGCGTCTGAGGGAGTGTGTGTCAGGCAAATATACACCATCCTTGGACGCTGTCAGGGTCCCCAGCAGCGGATTGGCTTTGCTAAATTGGGAGAAAAGGGGGGTAAAGTGCATTAAAATAGAAAAAGGAAATATTCTGCTTTCATTCTCCTCTGATCGTAATCATTTTTCCAAGAAATGTTGCAGCCTGGTGCTTGGGTGGTACAGCAGTTTATTACACTAATCCTACACCATTTAAATCCAGGTTTGAATCTTTTGTGTGTAATAGAATCACTGTACTGTTCTACCAGCATTGACTGATTCATCTAGAGATGCTTTGTGATTCCTGTATGCTGGCTCACCACCCTCGAGGTGCTCAGAAAAATGTTATCTGTAGTTTTAAGATGCAGCGTTAGTCTGCCGTGTATGTGCAGTCAGTATACATCAAAATAAATAGGCTAGTTTGACAAATCTGCTGGTGCTGTACTGAAACGGAGAGTATATTATCATCCTGACACTTTCTAATCTGCCTATGTCATTACCTCAAACTAAATCATACCCGCTCTCAGGTCGAGGCTATGCCAAGCTCAAGCTCTGCCAAGAAATGATTAATGCTTGCCTACTTTCCAAAGCAGCCTTCATATGCCAAATAGTGCTGAGTTTCAACCACACTAGAGGTAACCTCTATTCATAATACAGCGCTAATGCAACAGATTAGCTGCATAGCATTTAGAATTGTAAAAACTTTTTATGCATTATTTAGATGTTTTACTGCACAAAAAGTGATTGTATTTACAAATAAATACAAATATTAGACTTGAGACATTGCTAATTACAGATCCAGGGTTCGGGGACTGTAGTTTGTGAGGAGTTTAGCACTTGCTCATCTTTAAGTGTCTGTCTGGGTTTTTTCCAGGCACACTGTCTCTTCTTCTGTTCTGATCTAAACCATGCCAACCATGACTCACTACCTCACTTTAAGATCAAAATTGTGATGCCCTGGCCACTCTTTGTTTAAACACAGATAATTATAAAGGTCCTTTTGTTATCAGTGTTATCAGTGTGTGGAAAGAGGAAACATTTTTATGACTGGAATACTTTTAACATGACGCTATTTCACATCATACATCATGCTGTTATAGCACAAAAGCATGCCAGACTCTTTCAACCAGAATCATTTGAATTGAATGTTTCAATTTTTCAATTTCTTTAATCTTTTAATTTTCAGATGTTTGTTTATTTGATGTATTTTTTGTATTATTTGTATTATTCATAAAATAAATGTATTTTCTAGTAGTCAATAACTACAATAAATCTTAATTCCACAGATGATGGAAAGATCTTCCATGGCAGCGGAGTGGGAGATCCATTTGGCCCCCGCTGCTTTGAGGGGGACATCATGGGCTGTGGGATCATGTTCCCTCGTGACTATGAAGGTGAGTCAGTGCACAGAATGTTAGTGTTTTATAGTTGCAGGTACGTGCTGGATAGATGTGGCAGCTAAAGCTGATTTAAGTCATTGCTAGCTTTGATTTATTAGTTTAGGAACCTTTTTGTTTTTCAATTTCTGTTTATGTCATCATGCTAGACAAATGAATTCTGAATGAATCAAACAATTCTGCATTGAGTTTGTTTTTAATCAGTGATAAAACCTCCTTTAGCTGCAGTATCTTTTGCCAGACATTTCCTCTGACTTCTGGCTTGAATCTTTTGAGAACTGAGGCTTAATTTCGCTCTACAAAACTGTCTTAGTGAATCACAAGTCTCAAAATTACTGCATGAACACCCCTCTACAGGTCCTGCTACAGCATTTTAGTTGGGTTGAGATTTGGATTAATCCAATGTATTGCCACTTTATCCTGGTCAGGGTCGCACTGGGTCCATCTTCCCCGATTTACTGGGCACACTGCAGTAACACATTGTGCACACAGGAGGCACACATTCTTTCTTACATTCAGGGGGTTTTGATCCATCAGTGACATTGTTCTTTTTATAATTAGTTTGATTTTGCTCTGAGAGAACTCTTTATTTTTACAAAACACAAACTGGTAGGTCTCAGGCAGCTCATGGGGGGTACCTACCTTCTAGGGCCGTTTTGCACACCACCAGTGGTCATCGGACCACAGTTTGTGACCCAGATGAAGTAAATGTATTACCAATGGGCAGCGCAGTAAAGCATCACAAAGGATTTAACAGATGTTTAGAGGTTTGTTGAACCTTAACAAAACACAGATTAAAGTATTTTATCTGCATATATGATCTGCACACAACTCCAGTGGTTCCTTTTCATATGTCTGGGCTGGCAGTTGATGTTGTTGGGTCATTCTTGTCTGTAAAAATCCTTTTGATACTCCCAAAATGATAAAGAAGGGATAACAATCCTGACATATTTTTGTGCATTTTTGTGCACTCTTGCATCCAGCCAGATGAAGAAAATGTTTCCATAAATTATAGAAGCATAAATTAGGAAAATCTTGTCTTTTTGATGTTTTATGTCCTGGATTAGACAAGAGAGGGCAAGTTAAATCAACAGATTCTAAATGTTTTCATCAACCATCCCACACTGCATTAAGATTCCTAGCCTCAAAGTTTTCTCACACATTGGTAAACTCTCCATAGTACAGCTGAGTGTAAAGTTTTGTGCTAGTGCAACTGGTAAATGGTAAATACCAATAATATCCATTTAGATTCAAACCCACATCACAATAAATTGCTGAAAATTCCAGGGGGTCTGATTATTTTTTGAATCCACTGTGTATTGTTATTGAGGATTGCATTCATGCAATGCCATAAAATTCAGCTGTTTCATTTGGTAGATGCTTTTATTCACAAGGCTAAAACCATTTGAAAAACCTGATCATTTCACTTTCACTGGATGGTTAACGGTCCATCAGCACATCTCTGGGAGTTTCAGGATTTGCCAGAGCTATCACTAGCACAAGTGTGTGAATTATTCTTTTCATCTGCTCATCTGTCTTTCTTTCTTTCTGTCAGACGAGATTGATGATGGAGAAGATATGGTCGAGTTTCCCAAACAGGGCAGAGTTCGGAACGTACTGTACCTAAACGATGAGGATGAAGAGGACGAGGGAGGCGATGCTGAACTAGAACAAGACCAGGACGGCAGGAAGGTTATGGTGAGTTGTTCTGCAGGACAGAAGCTACATTCTTTAAATCATAAAGCCACACTTATTCTGCTTTTTGAAAGATTTAGTTTAACTTTGACCCGTGAGTTAGCACCATGTACTTGTAGAACTGCATTGTAGTAGAAGAAGAATATAGAAGCATTGTTCAGTTTAAAAGTGTGCAGTCATGAGAGATGTGCAATACCTGCAATTTGATTTTACTGCCACTTATTAAAGCCATTTTATCCTGGTCACTGGGTGGCATGGTGGGTCAACACACAGCAAGAAGGTCCTGGGTTCGATTCCCAGGTCCTTTCTGTGTGGAGTTTGCATGTTCTTCCCGTGTCTGTGTGGGTTTCCTCCTAGAGCTCTGATTTTCTCCTACAGTCCAAAGACGTGCAAGTGAGATGAATTGGAGATACAAAATTGTCCATGACTGTGTTTGACATTGAAACTTGTGAACTGATGAATCTTGTGTAACCAGTAACTACCCGTCCTGTCATGAATGTAACCAAAGTGTGTAAAACATGAGGTTTAAATCCTAATAAAATTAATAATAATAATAATAAAATTAAATTATTCTGGTCACAGTTGCAGCGAGTCCGGCTTTCCCTGAATCACCAGGCGCAATTTAGCAGAACATCAATCCTCAGGCCTCAGCCATCTCTCCTCAGACATAGACAATCATGTCTGTATGTAGACACCTGAACAAACCCTGGATCCCAGCAGTCCTGGGCTAGTGCAATTTACCACTGCACAACCAGATTGCCGGTTCCCAATATACAAAACTTAATTTTGTAGGGCTGAAGAACATCAGTCTGCTCAGGACTCTTTTGTTTTGGCCACTCTTACACACACATGCACACACAAACATGAACATGTACATATGCGCTCACTCTCTCACACATATAGGTTATTTGTCACTGTACTATTCGGTTCTTCAACATGCAGTCGTTTTTTTCTCTGGCTCTGGCAGGCTGTCTGTGACCCAGTCTCTCTCATTATCAGGTGCGATGGTGCTGTTAGGAGAATAAATAGCCGTATTTATCTTTCATAACAGCTGCTCTCAGACAGACCGTCATTTGTTCTGGCAAAACCTCAAAGCCTTCATTTGACAGTTAGATCTATTAATCATTACTCTCTTTGGTGGATACTGATTCATGTAAAAGCTATATTGTTTTTATAAAAAAAGTTAAAAGGCAGCTTTGTGTATGTGCTTTTGATTCTTTCTATTAGGGTTACTGGGTAACTTGCTACAAATATTGATGTGTGTACTACGATGCCCTGAAATGCCATGAATAGTCATGCTGGTCGTCGTACTGTACACATTATTACAACAGTGCGTCCGCAGGCTGCAACCCTGTAATGTTATGCTTTTGTTTTTACAACCTTCAGTGTTAAACATTTTTCCTTCTTCCGTCTCTTTCCCAATAAACTGTGTAGTTACTTCATATGTTTTACTAAAATACACTCCATTTATATACAGTTTGCTGCTAAAACAGCGTCAACTTTTCTGGGAAAATTGTACACAGATTTGCAGTATGTCTGTGAGAATTTGTGCCCATTTGGTTAAAAGAGCATTTGTGAAGTCAGGCATTAGACATGAATGTGTGGCGAGTTTAATAGGGTTAATGTCGGGTCAATGTTTACATCATTTTAACCAAGAATACGGACTGTTCAAAAAATTCCCTCTGGTTAAATAAAGTCTATCTGTCATATCTATCTGTCTATCTATCTGTCTGTCTGTCTGTCTGTCTGTCTGTCTGTCTGTCTATCTATCTTAATAGGGAGATGCTACCCAGTATTAGTAAGATGTTTCTATTAAAGTGGCCATTGAGTGTGACTTCACTTCATGTTTGCTTCATACAAATTTAGAAATCAGTTGCTGTGTACCTGCTTCATTGTGAATGTGACTTTCTGTCGCTCCTAGGTGTTCTTTACCCGCAATGGGAAGATTATCGGGAGGAAGGAGGTGGTGGTGCCGGTTGGAGGATTCTACCCCACTGTGGGCATGCTGAGTAGCGGCGAGAAGGTGAAAGTGGACCTCCATCCTCTCAGCGGCTAAGCCAATACAGACAGTCCTGTTTCTGCTCCTAATCATGTGAGCCAATCCTGAGGCTTGATACTAATCACCAGGGGTCTCATTTATAAAAAAATGTTCATGTGAATTATTTATAAAATGTCTTTATGCTGAACAAAATGCTCTTAAATCCTTTCTACACATGACCTGTGGCAAATGGCAAATTCTTATAATCTTGCACACCTCAGCTTCATCTAGAAAATGCCCTCAAATATCCATGTATGATAAAATATAAAGTATATGGATACTTTATTAGATTTAGTCTTTTTAGATATTTGTCTATAAGTCCAAATTTCAGCACGTCCAGCATATTAACATATCACTCAGAAGGAATCTTTAACATGTTGAAAAACACTCCACCAGGAGAAATCAGGATCTTAGACCATAGCATTAAACAGACGACAACAGTCATGTGAACACCAAGTGTATGCCATGAAGGGTAGCTTATGTAGCTAATATGCCAATAAAACCAAATAACTAACTACCAACCATATCATTACCATGTTAGTGTTACTGCAATGCTAAAGAATTATCCACCACCCAAACATAATTCGTTTTACATTCACATTTTTGCCATTTAGCAGACGCCTTTATCTAAAGCGACTTACATTATAGTTACAGTAAACAGTCTGAGCAATTGAGGGTTAAGAACCTTGCTCAAGGGCTCAACAGCAGGAACCTGGCAGTGGTGGGGCTTGAACCAACGACCTTCTGATTACTAGTCTGGTACCTTAACCACTAGGGGTCCTCTCGGGGTCCCTTTTAAATTGTTAAAAAGGTACAGTTCAGCAGATGGGTTACAGTAATTGTATACTCACAAAGTTTGTGTGTAGGGTAGATGTAGCTCATAAAATAATAAATGTAGTAATAAAGCACTTGGTGAGTGTATTTATAGTATACAGTGTATCACAAAAGTGAGTACACCCCTCACATTTCTGCAAATATTTCATTATATCTTTTCATGGGACAACACTATAGAAATAAAACTTGGATATAACTTAGAGTAGTCAGTGTACAACTTGTATAGCAGTGTAGATTTACTGTCTTCTGAAAATAACTCAACACACAGCCATTAATGTCTAAATGGCTGGCAACATAAGTGAGTACACCCCACAGTGAACATGTCCAAATTGTGCCCAAAGTGTCAATATTTTGTGTGACCACCATTATTATCCAGCACTGCCTTAACCCTCCTGGGCATGGAATTCACCAGAGCTGCACAGGTTGCTACTGGAATCCTCTTCCACTCCTCCATGATGACATCACGGAGCTGGTGGATGTTAGACACCTTGAACTCCTCCAACTTCCACTTGAGGATGCGCCACACGTGCTCAATTGGGTTTAGTCCATCACCTTTACCTTCAGCTTCCTCAGCAAGGCAGTTGTCATCTTGGAGGTTGTGTTTGGGGTCGTTATCCTGTTGGAAAACTGCCAGTTTTCGAAGGGAGGGGATCATGCTCTGTTTCAGAATGTCACAGTACATGTTGAAATTCATGTTTCCCTCAATGAACTGCAGCTCCCCAGTGCCAGCAACACTCATGCAGCCCAAGACCATGATGCTACCACCACCATGCTTGACTGTAGGCAAGATACAGTTGTCTTGGTACTTCTCACCAGGGCGCCGCCACACATGCTGGACACCATCTGAGCCAAACAAGTTTATCCTGGTCTCGTCAGACCACAGGGCATTCCAGTAATCCATGTTCTTGGACTGCTTGTCTTCAGCAAACTGTTTGCTGGCTTTCTTGTGCGTCAGCTTCCTTCTGGGATGACGACCATGCAGACCGAGTTGATGCAGTGTGCGGCGTATGGTCTGAGCACTGACAGGCTGACCTCCCACGTCTTCAACCTCTGCAGCAATGCTGGCAGCACTCATGTGTCTATTTTTTAAAGCCAACCTCTGGATATGACGCCGAACACGTGGACTCAACTTCTTTGGTCGACCCTGGCGAAGCCTGTTCCGAGTGGAACCTGTCCTGGAAAACCGCTGTATGACCTTGGCCACCATGCTGTAGCTCAGTTTCAGGGTGTTAGCAATCTTCTCATAGCCCAGGCCATCTTTGTGGAGAGCAACAATTCTATTTCTCACATCCTCAGAGAGTTCTTTGCCATGAGGTGCCATGTTGAATATCCAGTGGCCAGTATGAGAGAATTGTACCCAAAACACCAAATTTAACAGCCCTGCTCCCCATTTACACCTGGGACCTTGACACATGACACCAGGGAGGGACAACGACACATTTGGGCACAATTTGGACGTGTTTACTGTGGGGTGTACTCACTTATGTTGCCAGCTATTTAGACATTAATGGCTGTGTGTTGAGTTATTTTCAGAAGACAGTAAATCTACACTGCTATACAAGCTGTACACTGACTACTCTAAGTTATATCCAAGTTTCATGTCTATAGTGTTGTCCCATGAAAAGATATAATGAAATATTTGCAGAAATGTGAGGGGTGTACTCACTTTTGTGATACACTGTATTACTCAACTAGTATTCAACCAAATCTCTCGGCTGTGCTTTCAGATTGGCCTTCCTTTGCCATGTCATGTTTGGATTTTGAAACTGTGGAAGTCTCTTTATGAAGACGACTATTTTAATAATAAGGGTCACTAATGTATCCAGGCCTGGCATAAGTAAAAGTCCTGCATCAGGTAAACATTGATTGTGCACTAACACAGTTGTGTGAGCACAGAGAAATCTACACTTGCATGCTTGCATGTAGATAAGAGTAAGAACCTTTTGCATTTACGTTTGTCTTTATGAGTCCCTGTTTGTACGCCACTTTACCCAAAGATAGAATCCTTGGAATCTAGCGACTAATCTGATCATGTGGATGTTTTATAAATGAGACCCCTGGTTAGAATAGACAGTTTGAAAGACAATCAGGGAACAGAAGATTACATCTGCATCTCGATCTGTTTTTCTTATTCGTGTTTGCACACTGTGGAAATATGTGCAAGTTTTCATTTGAATTGCCATGAAACCAAAAATAGAAATGCATGGTTACCATTTACACTAATGGTATTGCCTGTAGACCTTTCTGTCCATGTTTTTCCAATGGGTCAAGCTTGAGGTGTTTCTTTTTTATTTTGTTTATTTTTTATGGTTCTGTTAATGGTTATGTGAAACCATGCATCTTATGTGAAATCATTTGACTAATATGACATGGAATAGAGCATTTAAAGAATACTGTATAAACATATGTAACTATATAAGTATTTTTTTTAACATTCTTGTATATAATGTACATTTAAATATGGCCGGCTGTACTGATGCCATTGCAAGTAACACAGAACCATTTAGAGAAATAAATCAATGATGGAGTGAAAGGGGTGAATAGGCAGAAGATGGCATTTCGGTTTAAAATAGAAAGCATCGAAGGGCCAGTCACGTCCCTGTGCATCACGTCACACTCCTATTCACCCTCTCACAATCTCCCTCTTCCCTCACTGAGTCCTAAAGCTGATGACATTTCTGCACTGTTCCTGATTAACTCTGACATTCAGAAATAAAGTGCCACTTTGCTATCACTCATGAGGAGTGGAGCAGATAAATGTCGGGTTCTAATCATGAGTTCTTAGTAGCTTCAAGCTGCACGATACAATTCAGCAAATACTAGCAAATAGAGCAAGTTCTCTTTCTTAGTGCAAGTGTGCTGGTATACTAATGCAAACACAGAGCTCGATACACAACAGTTTATAAGAAATGTATTCATTTCTTTAATGGTTTTTAATAAAAGTCTTAAAGCTTCGTCTCAGGTTAAACGTGAGTCTGTCTGTGCTAACTCGAGCTATTTCAGAGGTGTGAGACACGATATGTGGGTTAATGAGCTAACTTCAGCATTAGCCTAGACTTAATGGTACAGTTTACATACTCTTGTAAGGGAAATTGATTACATGCCAGTCTTGGGGTTCTAATGAATCAAGGAATGAAAACCCAAACTGTCACCTTACTCTCAGCGGAAATGTATTCAGGTGACCAGATGTTTTTCATGAAGCACCAGAAAAAAACATTTTTTGTCTCTCATCAGTTAGAAACTGCTCAAACATGGGTGACACTGTCTACAGTCAAACATGCTTTAATTGTTCAATCTTTAAGGCTGCTGACCTTTGTTTCAAAATTCCAAACTTAAAGCTTTTTACATGGACAGCAGCTGAACAAGCCTAACAATGCACAGCTTGCTTCATAATAGACAAGTAAAAAGGTCACTAATTTTACCCAAATTGTGCCACATTGTTTACTGTAATTTTACATGTTTTCTCTTTCTTTGTGCTACTTAGCAAATTAAAAAAAACCTTTGTTTGTGTATAAATGTCTTAAACAGTACTGGGCTACAATGCTGGTTGGGTGTTAGTTAGGGTGTTGGTGGATTGAACAGGAAGGGTCAAATCCAATCTATTTTGATCTGTGATTGTGTGTGATTCTGACTGACAACAAGGTTCAGTCACATATCGACCCCAACCTATGAAACATCATGTGTTTGAATTTGAAAATCTTGGTTGTGAAAAGTTGTTTTGGTTATTGTGATGATGAAATTTGTCAGTAAGAAGTCACACCAATGCCAAACTGTCCTGTTTAAGCAAATAATGGACTGACATGATAAACACCACCACCTAAAGTGTAACCCTGTTTAATCCAAATAGTTAAATATTAAAATCTTTCTAGTTTTTCACCTTTACCAGCTTTTATGAAGTGGTTTCTATGGTAACATATCAGCAGCTGGATTGCGCTTTATTTTTTACACTCCGTATCCTTCAAGCAATTTCTATTTTTCTAATAAAAATTTTATTGTATCGTTAACGTTGGTATTTTAAATAAAAGCTAGAATTAATAACTGAAGAAAGTGGATATCAAAGAACTGAAGAGCGATAAGCCAAAAGTTTGGATTCACTGTCTTTGCTTTAGGAGAATCATTGTTTTGTATTTCATTTTGTCGACCTTGTAATTTTCATGCTTAATTTTTCTAATGTCTTGATTCTTTGTTAAATCTTTCTGTTAAAATCTGTTGTTCTCTTGGTTCGTCAGTGCAAACTTGCTTTACAGATAAATGTCTAATGGGTTTTATTTTAATTTCTTTTGTTAAAGTAAAGACAAACATCAGAATTCGATTCCTGATGGAAAATGTGTGAACATTTCTAAAAATGAATTCCTCTTCACCCCTGTGGTACCAGTAATTCTTACCTGTAAATGCTTGTTCAGGTGAATAAACCTGGCTGTGCTGAGCTAGCGTCATGGTAAAGCTCTCTGTTCACTCATGCATCGAGCACTTTAGAGCAGATTGATTTGAAGTGTGTGGGTATGTATGTCGGGTGGGTGGTTGGTTGTAAAACTGTAGAAACAGGATTTATTCTGACATGTTCATATCCTGTTCCAACCATCCAAACTGACCACGATATCCACACCCTCAGACCAATGTGCTTCACACAGTTATCCTTAAGCATGTTTTGTCTTTTTTCTATGTCAGAACAGAAATAATGTTTCTTAATACTATGCCAAAACTGTCACGGTGTCACTGTACATCCCATTAAAGGGAATTTATTTTAATGTCACATGTCTGTTAAATGATATTAAATTATATTTGCTTCAATTACTGGTGTTATTATTATTTGAACATGAGTGTTAACGTGAGTGAGTTTCAATAAGTGTGTGTTGGTGTGTTTGAGTGAGTATATATGTGTGTGTGTGTGTGTGTGTGTGTGTGTGTGTGATTGAGTTTTTGTGAATGTGTGTTGGTGTGTTTGGGAAAGAGTGTTTTTGAGTTTGAGTGTTAAAGTTTGTGTGTGTTTGTGTGTGTGTGTACTAAGTTTGTGTAAGTGTTAGTGAAAGTTTGTGTGTGTTTGTGAGTGAGTTTGAGTGAGCAAGTGTGAGTGTGTGTTACTGAGTTTGTATAAGTGTTAGTGAAAGTTTGAGTGTGTGTGAGTGAGTGTGTGTGTTTGTATAAGTGTTAGTGAAAGTGTGTGTGTGTGTGTGTGTGTTTGTATAAGTGTTAGTGAAAGTTTGAGTGTGTGTTTGTATAAGTGTTAGTGAAAGTTTGAGTGTGTGTGTGTGTGTGTGTGTGTGTGTGTGTATAAGTGTTAGTAAAAGTTTGTGTGTGTTGTGGACAGGACTGCAGCACAGTGCAGGACATCAGTCTGTCCGTCAGTCTGTCAGACAGTCACTTGCTGCATCCCGGTCCCTGTTTTTCCAAAATTATACATTTTGATGACCTGGCAACCCTGACTAGGATTAAAGTTATTGGAAATGAATGAATGCCTGACTGAAGCACAGCGGTTGGTGTTGATGCCTTACAGTCTCAAAGATTCTGAGTTTGGTACTAAATAGCACATACACTATATGGCCAAAAGTATTTGGACACCTGACTAAGAGCTTGTTGGACATTCAAGATTTGTTTACTCTTTTTAGGTCCTGCAGATGTAATTTGAAGTAGCCACTCCACCTCCTAGCATGTTTTTAAGAGGTGGAAAGAAACAGGATTTGAACCCATGTCCTCAGCTTATTTAAATCTGTGCAGTAGCAACCCTGCGTGCTTGAGCACTGGACTGCCCTGCTAGTCATTTTACATTAGACGCTTGATTTTATTCAGTATGTTTTTTTACTGTCTTTTTCCATCAATTTGCTTCAAACATATTTAAATCAAAGCCGTTTCTTATTTACCCCAGCAGAGACTCAGCACGACTTTTCATGCCGTCTTGACATTTATAGCTTATAGTTAAAACACCCCCAAGCATCATAAATAATATTATAAACAATGACAAATACCTCCTGTCAGTGCAGATTATGCAAGAAGAGAACAGCCACATGCTCGTCTTCTGCAGAATACTTTACACAAATATTTTGGCTCAAAATAAAGTCGAGATATTTTCCACTGAATGTATTCAATCAACCGAAAGGTATTTGGTGTTTCAGCTTTAAGTTTTGCTGCAAACCGACGTTACATGCATGTGTTCCTGATCACATACTCGCCTCGATCTCTGTGCTGATGTGAAGCAATGCTGAACAGATGTGGAAACTGAAACTGTACCACTCGTTACTATTTATGAAAATGAACAAAAGCACAGAGCCCGACTAGAAACAGTAGTAGCAGCTAAAATCATTTTCTTCTTCAGCACGGTATGGTATCGTTTCGTACAAGCATAGGGTTTGGGTGGACGTTGTGGCCCAGTGATCGTCTGGACGGAGCGCCTGTCTATCTTAGAGCACCTCAAAAGCAGCAAATTCTTTTTTCTGCACATTTTTTAAATGACCTCCATACAGACTTCAATTTAATTTAATTTCAATTATTGTAAATGACAGTATTTCTCTGGATTTTTCCCCTCCTGTCTCCCAATCTCGTCATTTCCAGTTTCTGATCGTGAATCTACTGCCACTTGCACAACCCTGATCTGATCAAGGTGAGCTGGATCACCCCATGCCTCCTCAGACAAGTGTCCAGTTTGCGGCCACTACTTATCACCAGCCAGTGTTCCCACAGAGAAAGCCACGTTAGGCCCCATGTGACTTCTTATGTGTGTGTGTGTATATATGTGTATATATACAGGGGTTGGACAAAATAACTGAAACACCTGTCATTTTAGTGTGGGAGGTTTCATGGCTAAATTGGACCAGTCTGGTGGCCCATCTTCATTAATTGCACATTGCACCAGTAAGAGCAGAGTGTGAAGGTTCAATTAGCAGGGTAAGAGCACAGTTTTGCTCAAAATATTGCAATGCACACAACATTATGGGTGACATACCAGAGTTCAAAAGAGGACAAATTGTTGGTGCACGTCTTGCTGGCGCATCTGTGACCAAGACAGCAAGTCTTTGTGATGTATCAAGAGCCACGGTATCCAGGGTAATGTCAGCATACCACCAAGAAGGACAAACCACATCCAACAGGATTAACTGTGGACGCAAGAGGAAGCTGTCTGAAAGGGATGTTCGGGTGCTAACCCGGATTGTATCCAAAAAACATAAAACCACGGCTGCCCAAATCACGGCAGAATTAAATGTGCACCTCGACTCTCCTGTTTCCACCAGAACTGTCCGTCGGGAGCTCCACAGGGTCAATATACACGGCCGGGCTGCTATAGCCAAACCTTTGGTCACTCGTGCCAATGCCAAACGTCGGTTTCAATGGTGCAAGGAGCGCAAATCTTGGGCTGTGGACAATGTGAAACATGTATTGTTCTCTGATGAGTCCACCTTTACTGTTTTCCCCACATCCGGGAGAGTTACGGTGTGGAGAAGCCCCAAAGAAGCGTACCACCCAGACTGTTGCATGCCCAGAGTGAAGCATGGGGGTGGATCAGTGATGGTTTGGGCTGCCATATCATGGCATTCCCTTGGCCCAATACTTGTGCTAGATGGGCGCGTCACTGCCAAGGACTACCGAACCATTCTGGAGGACCATGTGCATCCAATGGCGGTGCCGTGTATCAGGATGACAATGCACCAATACACACAGCAAGACTGGTGAAAGATTGGTTTGATGAACATGAAAGTGAAGTTGAACATCTCCCATGGCCTGCACAGTCACCAGATCTAAATATTATTGAGCCACTTTGGGGTGTTTTGGAGAAGTGAGTCAGGAAACGTTTTCCTCCACCAGCATCACGTAGTGACCTGGCCACTATCCTGCAAGAAGAATGGCTTAAAATCCCTCTGACCACTGTGCAGGACTTGTATATGTCATTTCCAAGACGAATTGACGCTGTATTGGCCGCAAAAGGAGGCCCTACACCATACTAATAAATTATTGTGGTCTAAAACCAGGTGTTTCAGTTATTTTGTCCAACCCCTGTATGTATGTATATATATAAATATATATATATATATATATATTCATATATATATATATATATATATATATATATATATATATATATATATATATATATATATATATATATATATATATATATTCATTTTTCAAACTTTATGGTCTATGACTGTGCTGTTTTGGTGTAAAAATCCACATTCGGCTGCTTCCACTGCGATTAGTCACAACAGAACCAAGCTTATGATGACATGGCTTGATTGCTAAATGTTACTATTATTATTATTTTAAGGAAACTATAATAACTTGGGGTTGAAATTGCAGTTTAACCGCATTAAGCTACTTTTTGCACTTTGGTGTCTTTCAGTCCGCACTGAACATGAAGGATGAATTAAACAAAGCCTCTGTGTGGGTTGAGAAAATGAAATGTTGTAGCAAAATAGAGGCCATATAGTCTAGCTATTGGGAGGTGCACTGGTCAGTGCATGTCCCAAACCTGGATAAAATGGATAAAAGGAGGGTTGCATCAGGAAGGATATCTAGTGTAAAAACTGCCAAAATCAGGTATGCAGACCAGAATGATCTGCTGTGGCGACCCCTATATATATATGGGAACAGCCAAAAGAGAAAAGACGAATGGGCTAATAGTACAACCTGGTAAGCAGGGTTAAGATTAGGACTCTGACTGGGACAGCCATACTAATGGACCATACAAAAAGTTAGACTACCTATGATTGAAAGGTCTTTGAAAACAGCTGAGGCAAAAATTAAAAACTTTAACTTTTAGCTTCAGGATGTAAAATTAGCTAAAAAAAATGGCGAACCACGTCTGAGCCAATTAATAACAATCAACACCTGAGAAAAACAAATACACAATTATGTATTAAATAATTATTTATTGATCACCAGTATACAATTGGTCCCTTGATAAAAATGAAACATTTAAAATGCAGGTGCATTAAAAAGCCACCTATTTTACTGGAATACCACAGCCTATAGGCTTTCAATGTAAGAAATGTGTGAACAATGATAGTAACTACATTTATTCTATTGAGAAAATGTGTCTGAAATTCTGCGTGCACACAGCTGAATGACTGAGTGATCACATCTGATAAAAAAAAAAGCCATTTGCACCATCAAGAAGATGAACGTGAACCATCATGTTGGCTGCTTTTCACTCATGTTTGCTTTATAAACGGTCTAATTACGTTCAGCTAAATTCATACATAATAAAAGACTCTACAAAATTAAACTGTAACCTAAAAGCAACATGAAACAAATGACATAAGGACAGAAAATAAACGAGTATAGAGACATAAAAAAGTTTCAGCTACAACAGTTCCATTAAATCACCCTTTCTTTTTCTTGTGCAAGTTGGGAATTGACTGGCCTGACTGACAGGATGTTGAATACTTTCAGACGTTTGTTGTTTGTAGTGTCTTTCCAGTTTTAATTAATACACATACAGCAACTGGGGGTTTAACTCTGATAACTTTTGATTGTTTAGAGCTGGTGACTTCTCTGTGCCCATAATAATAGATTCACTTTCCCTATTCAAAAAATACATGAAAAAGTGGTCACAACGCAAAGATCAGGAGAACGACACAAATGGTCACCAAATGCTCATCTGTAATCCACAAAACACCAAGAAACAGGCCTTCCATCAATAAGAAGTGACTCCGTCCACAGTCAAGCAAGCTTTACATAGCATAATTATGTTGGGTGTTTTACCAGTTTCCATTCAAACTAAACTGTTGGGATGAAAACATCTATATTGTAAACTAACCTTAAGTGTTCAAGATAAAACAATGAGAGTGGAGTCTAACTGACTTTAGTCAAGGTGCTTGGGTGGTGCAGACATCTAATGCACTAGTCCACCACCACTGAGATCTGATTTGGAATCTCAGCTGAGTTATGGACACATGATGGACTGTGTGTCTGTAGGGGGTAGGGACTATGCAGCAACAATGAGGAATGCCTGCTCGACTAGTTACAGCCTCCGCAGGCTGGTTGACCTGCCTAAACAAAGGGGTGCTTGATCACAGATGGCAGTGATTGACACAATACTGCAATCTGTAGGACCTCACCTAACAGGATAAAAAAAGCGGTCTGTGTGTAACACGGGCCATGTGACAGTCTATAGTCCTCCTCGGTCTAAGGTAAGAGTGAATGCGTGGGAGAAAGAATGGAAAAAATGCCAGTCAAACTGAGGGTGCATTTTAAATAGTAGCGTTGGTATAACATCACACCAGAAGTGTTAACAGCAGACTTGAATGATTTCACATTGTCACTTCTCTAAAGTAATGAGGTTAAGTTAAAAAGTACTGAAAAACACTTTTTATTCTCATAAGGTAAATATTTATTCATTTTTTGTATTTCTTAAGGTCATCTGAACAGATTTGACTCGTGACTATAAGCTTTTGATGCGTTACTTTACTAGTCTTGACCGTGGATGTACGTGTCTTTCTCTGAGATGTCTCTTCATTAATCCAACCTATGTAGTTGTTTCCCAAATCACATAATACCTCCAATATATACTAGCCTGTATGTGGTTTGGAATGAATCATAAATTGGGCTCTGGTGTTTTTGTGGTAGTTCCACACATGCTGAGTTGTGGGAAGAAAAACATCTGACTGAGTGTTGGTAGGAAATGTAAATACTACGACAATAAATCGAGTCCAAATCGGATAATTTCTCTGCATATCTGGTCAATTTTATCTTTCATCACAATGCAGTTCTGATTTCTGATAGATACTGATTGCAAACTGCTGACTGTAGTGTTTACAAATTTATGATAAATGTGCACAGGTATATTAACCCAAACTACAACCAACAAACAGCATTTTTCACACATTCTCTGTTGTCAGATACGCAGTTCCAATATAAATGGACATTCAAAAAATGCATTAATTGAAACTGTTTGTACTGATTGATGGCATGTAGTGATGTGGACAGAAGAAACACCAATAAAGGTCTCAGGTGACAGTAAGTCAGTGGAACTGTAAAAACTTGAATTTGAATCATTTATTCGTCATCCTCCTCCTCTTCATAGTGCCGGTTCTTTCTAATCATGTCCTCCACAGACTGCTCCTGCTCCTCATCCTCGTCCCAAAACCCCACATCCTGAGAGGATTTCTGCTCGCCCCCGGAGCTGGACTCACCCTCACTGAGGGGAGAGAAGGGTGGTGTGTCCTCCACAGATGTGCTCTGGCAGGTGAAGGAAGCTGGCTCCTCATCTTCCGGTTGGTTACCTTTCTCCATCTTTTCCTCCTCTGGACTTTTGGCGTCCACGTCCACTTCGTCCAGTCCAGGCAGAGTGACCGAGTCTTCACTTTCTTCTTGTTTCTCCACAGTGGAACCTGAGGTGGAAGTGCTGAGTGAAAATGGACGAGTGCGCTCTTTAAGTGAGGAGCTTCTGCGGATGCTGGAGAGTTCGGTTCTTTCACCTGAGACTGAACTCATGTCGCCCTCTGGTGGCCACTTTGGGCGGACAGGGCAGACAAAAGCATCCTCACAGGTTTGGGAAGCCAGTTCCTCTCTGTCTTCTGCCTGTGGAGGCCAGGAGATCTTTAGCCGCCTGGTTTCCAGAGGTTTCTCAGATCTCTCTGAATCACCCTGGGCTCGCGTCTCCAGCGATGCAGCAAGGACGTTCACTTTAACCAGTGGAGAGTCCTCTACTGTAGGACTGCTGGTGTTTTCGGGATGATTTTCTTTTCCAGGACTGTCAGCACCCTCCTCCCGAGCCTCCCACAGCTCCTTGTGGGGTCGGTGGCCGAAGCCCTCATCATAGTTGCCTTTGGATTTGAACAGCTGGTTGAAATGCGACTTGCAGTAGACGTTGTTGTGTAGAGAGGCGTAGTTCACCAGGCTGGAGGCAAAAGTGATGATATGCAGTTACACATCAATAAACTCAAGTCCTAAATTAAAACTAGTTTATAAATTATAGCTAGTTTGCACCATGAGAGAAATACAGAGGCTTGAAAATGTACTTACAACCACAAGTAGTGGCTCAGCGGTTAAACTACTGGACTATTAATTAGAAGATTGCTTGTTCAAACCTCTACCAGGCTGCCATTGCTGGGCACTTGGGCAAGACTCTTAACTCTCAATTGCTTGGGCTGCAATTTCTTCTAGTTCTGCCAGGTTAGTTGGGGAGTAGTGATGTACAGTAACTGTCAGTGTCTCACAGATGTTTAACAGGGTTGGAATCAAGATGGATTTCACTCAAGGGCATACAATTGCTGTATATTAGTTGCCTCCTCAATTTAGTTGAGTCAGGAGACTGCAAAAACCAATTATGTCTGTGTAGACACCCAGCTGACTGATAGCACTGCTGAGATTCAAACCCGATTTAGAAAATAAAAGGTGTTTACATTATATGGACACCTCAGTGACTTCTCGGAGCTCTCACCTCAGTTTGGTGTTGCAGTGAGCACAGCGGAAGCAGCTGTTGTGATAGATTTGCTGATTGGCGACTAGTCGCTCGAGCGGGTAAACTGTCTTCATGCACGTCACACAGCTCTCCCTCATCGGCAAACGAAACTTCTAAACACACAAACACACACAAACTTAGTCCATTGTTTAAGAAAAAAGCAAAAGCCAGGACAGTTAAAATACCACAAACTGAAAATATAAAAATAGAGAATCACCTTGATGGATTTAGTCTGGTTGTGGTCTGAAACAGGAGTAGCCATACTGGAACCTGCTGGGAGAATAAAGTCATTAAACAACACGCCACTGACAACACTAGAGGGAGCAAGAGGGTTTTAAACAAAGTATGTGCAGTTTTATTGTACCTTCTGAATCTTGTTTTGCTGATTTGATACTGAAGGACTTTATTAGCTTTGCTTCAAATTGGCAACTTCTTGTTGCACATCACATAAACAAAGAACAATATGAAGAGGGTTTCTTTCTTAGACGCCATATTTTAGGCCCAAGGTGATATAATGCTTGATCATGCATGTTCCTCATGCAGCTTCTGATTGATGTTATAGCTGTTTATATCTTATACTTAAATTACATCTGACGATCCTTATGCGAAGATTCCTACTTATACAGCCACAGGAAAATCACCAGCTGTGGCCAAGGAGTTATGAGGTCATTCCAAAAAGTTAAATGATGGAACAAGAACGTGTACATTTACATTTTCAGCATTTAGCAGACGCCTTTATCCAAAGACTTACAGTACAGTTACAGTATATAATCTGAGCAATTGAGGGTTAAGGGCCTTGCTCAAGGGCCCAACAGCAGCAACCTGGCAGTGGTGGGGCTTGAACCAGCAACATTCTGATTACTAGTCCAGTACCCTAACCACTAGGCTACGGCTTGCCCTTGTGTAGAATTTATTTATTATTTATTATGATTTTAATGTCATGTGTTGCATTCATGACAGGACAGGTAGTTACAGATTACATAAGCTACCGGCGGAAACCCACACAGACACGGAGAGAACATGCAAACTCCATACAGAAAGGACCCAGACCGCTCCATCTGAGAATCGGACCCAGGTCCTTCTTGCTGTGAGGTGACGGTGATACCCACTGAGCCACCGTGCCACCCAACATGGTGTAGAAAGTTCTTTAAAATAATGCTGTAATGTTTTTCTTTTTGAAAAACACAACAATCCAATCAAATAAGCTTTTGTGGCATCCCTTACAAGTGCATGTACACTACTGGATAGCAAATCTTGCACAAACAGAGGTCTACAACGATACAGTTTGGTGTGATGGACCTCCAGAGGCCTGCACAGAGCCCTGAATGAATTAGAATGACGATTATGAGCCATGAATTCTCGTGTAACACCAGTGCTCGACCTCGGTATGCTCTTTTAATTTAATGAGCAAAAATCCCCTCAGGTAGTCCCAAAGGCGTGAAGGCTGCTGTAGCAGCAACGGGTTTGTGGTGGTGGTGGGGGATAACCTTTTGTTTCACTCCACCCAGCTCTGCAGGTCGAGGAGGGTGTAGTGAAAATGGCAACCCGATTCCTGCTCCACAATAGGTAACTTCAAGCTATCAAATGACTTTAATTGTTGCTACCTTTAAAAGGGATTATAGGTGACTAGTGGAGGGTGCTCGAGACTCACCGCTGCTCTCTATGGTTAAAGCTTTTCTGCTTTCAGTGTCCGGAGTCGGTGTCTGTGGAACATGAGGAAAATACAAAGTATAAGAACAGAAACGATTCCTTATACAGTCAAATCACCTCATTCAATCAATGCAAGGAACGTACCACATCCAGTGAAATTGGGGGAACGTTCTCCTTCTGCTTCATGTTATAGGAATGCACGTCCATGTCCACTTCACTCTGGCCCTGATGGGAAAAGAGAGGGGGGGTTATACAGCAGCATTTTTAACCCAATCTCTACCTATTATTAAGGGGGTTGACAATTTTTTTTAGAAAACTGTAACTATATATTAATTTCAATAAGCTAATAAGTGCAGCCTATTAAGCTGTGAATGGTGAAATACTAAAACCTTCTCGTCTACAAGAACAGTGACGACCTCTGCTGGGTTATTGATGGTGTCTGCACAGAGACGAGGGATGATGAGATCAGGGTGTGTCTCTCCATGCACACAGCTCATGCACACAGCTGATCCACATATGATCCACATATCCTCTTGTGCAGGCGAAAAGATGCAATCGGCTGCTGCACACGTGTCGGAGGGGGCGTGTTAGCCACGGCTCTCCTTCAGAGATGAAGCGTAATGCAATCAGGTAATTGGATATTGGAACTTGATAGGGAGGAAAATCGAGGGGAGATGAACATCTTCCAATAAAGAAGAACATCTTCCAGCTCTGAGGGATGAGGAAGATGAAGATTTGCACTGCTCTGCTAAAGATACAGTGGAGGGTTCACTAATGAAGGGTCCATAAAGACATGGTTTGCCAAGTTTGGTATGGTGGAACCCCAGTGGCCTGCACAAAGCCCTGACCTTAACCCTACTAAAGACATTTAGGATAAATTGCGAGCCATGCCTTCTCAACATCAGGCACCAACATTGCAAATGTTCATTTGACTCAATGGGCACAAATTTTCCCCAAAAAAACTCCAACATGTTCTAAGAAGCTTTTCCAGAAGAGTATGGGCTGTAAAGGGGGCGGGGAGACTCCATAATAATGCACATGGTTTTAAAATGGTCAAGTGTCCATATAGTGTACAAGTGTACCAATGTATGTACATTTGACTTTAATGGACATTTAGTTTGAAGAGCTTGACGAAAAGCAAATACAGTAACTCACTGAAATGGGCGATGGGACGTCTAGTTTGGACACGGCAGCCTGATAGAGGGCCATTCTCTCCCTAAGTGGGGTCGTCTCCACCATAGTCTCACACACTGCTGAGAGGAAGACAAAACAAATGAGAGAGAAGGTCCTTCAGGTCTTTTAGATAGATACACAGAGCCACAAGGTCAGGTGAGGAATGGGGAAACAGACATTTCCTCAGAAACACTACATCACTTCATGTCCAACATCAGCACTTTCCACTGCTATCTCCAAACCCCCCGCTCACTGATAGCACAGAGTGAAAGACAACAACATCCGGTAATAAGACACCGTGGCTTTAGGTATGTAGAGCTGGATCTGTTAAGATTCTTGGATCTGTTTTAGGCGCAAATCGTTTGCAATCTGCACATAAAGTCTTGTGTGTTATAGTTGCCAGTTGCCAGGTCTGTGATTTTCGCAGAGAACTGAGTCACATAAAACATGAACTAGCAGCCAGGCAATGTGGTCTCCTTTTTTTCCTCATACTTTATTGATTAGAATATATGAAATAATCCAGGACTGTTTTAAAACCAAATCTTTTACAAAAGAAATGTTTTGTAATGTTTGAAATGTTCCATTTTTTGTGGCGCTTATGTAACTTATATCTCTGGCAACCCTAATAATACCAGCTAAAAGCATAGAGGAAAAAGAACAACAAATAGCTTGTGCGCTGTACCTGAATTTAATGTCTACAGCTTTAGTAAATTTAATGCCAGATCCATGTAAGAACAATTAGCATCATCAGGTCACTGCACCACTTTGAAACTAAAACCTTTCTTCAGTTTAATAGTCTTTCACATTCTTTTTCAGCTGTAGGCTTTCAGACAGGATCTCTATTGGGTTCAAGACAGGCCACCTCAAAACCAATCACACCACAGCTTCAGCTCTTAAACAGATGACCTTACATTCTCAAGAATGTTATGAGTGAATTTTTATTGAGCCCTTTAACAATGGCAAGTTGTCCAGCTCCCAGTGTTACAAATATGCAATAACGAGGGAAAAAGATAACAGACCAATGACATTTTAATAGCACTGTGTTCATCGTGTTTCAGGAATGTTTAGTTGTACCTTTATCTTCAACTTCCATTTTGTCAGGGCTACTTCCTGCTGTTTTTACCAGCTCCCCAGATACCTGCGCAGATGTAACACACATAAGCATGAGTTTTAAAACAACAAATATGGTTCATTTTTCCAAAGAGAAAAAAAGTTAATCACTAAGTGACACAGTTCCATAAAAGATCAGGAAAAAATGTGTCATTGCCATGATGATAGAAATGTTATAATAAAGAGCATCACATCAGGAAACATTCAGCAGTCTGTTTAACTGCAGTTTGGATGAATTCTGTTTTCTGTGCACACAGTAAAGTTCATAAAGACATAAATTAATGAGGAGTGAAGGAACTTCTGTGGCCTGCAAAGAGCCTTGACTTCAGCCCTACTGAACACATTCGTGTTGAACTGAAACAACCATTTATTTACTGAACAGGAAAAAATTCTTACACACACACTTCAAAATAATGCCGATGGTTTTGGAAAAGGATGTCCGACATAAAAATATAGAAATCATGTTAATTATAAACAAATATATCACTCAAAAAAATCTAATATTTTATTGTGAATATATTGGGTGGCACATCAGTTATAAACACACACTGGCTTTAAGTGGAGCCATGTTGCCCTGTCGGGTGGTAATTCCGGTCCTGCACTGTCCTGCCAGCCTTTTCTAATCCCCTAATGAGCTCAGGAAGACAGACACGGACAGACAACACCGTCTAGCCACACTATACACCATACTTAAACCACTTCACACCAACCAGCCTACTTCTACAGCTGGACCCAGTGGGAGGACATTAGAATTAGAGATTGCTTAGACCGCACAGCTGCAAAAACCACAGGATTAGACCTACTAATTCAGCCCTGCCACCAGTGCCAAAAGGTAGAGAAGATTTATAATAAGACAATAAGTTAAAAATAATTCTAAGCAGGTAAACTTTAAGTGCGAGTTCATGTTCATGCTGTGAATGATCCATGTGGAAGAGTCCACTCTGTTTTGCTAAGCGAGATACCAGTTTATCACACTGAACTGAGCTTAGTGATTCTCTACATCATCACCTGACTAAATAAATAAAAACCTTTCCTGTAAACATCTCAGAGCTGTTTCCTAGAGTGCAGGGCAAAACAGCAAACCGTTGTTTAGTTTTTGTTTGTTTGCATTTCATCTTTTAGAGGTGTTAAAATCCCTATAGCTAATCCCTACTGTGACCTCCATCACACCCACACTGTGTGGGTAGCAGAAACCTCCTTTGTGAAGTCACCACATGCATCTTTTCCTCAGATTTGAGCAACTGAAAAAGGTGACTCCCGATCTGGCCATGCCTCTCTCAGACATAGCCAACAGTGCCTACGGAGAACCTGACCAAGGTCTCAGCGATGGTGTGCTAGCACATCAAAGAGCTGCACGACTGGAATAACCCCTCAGATTCAGATTCTTGAGTCAGCAGTGCAAATTTTGGTTGATATAACAGACATGTTAAAACCATGTTGCTGGTTTAAGCCCCACCACTGCCAGGTTGCCACTGTTGGGCCCTTGAGCAAGGCCCTTAACCCTTAATTGCTTGGACAATATACTGTCACAGTACTGCAAGTCACTTTACATAAAAGTGTCTGCTAAATGCTGAAAATGTAAATGTTCAGAATGTAGAATATCTGATTTGAACTCCGTGTATGAATGTGGCCCAAGAATAGTAATACAGATAAAAGATGAAGACATCACACTGGGTCCATGGGATTCCCAGTGATGCTACTGGTCAGATGTCTACATACAGACA
Source organism: Trichomycterus rosablanca (assembly GCF_030014385.1). Lineage (NCBI taxonomy): Eukaryota > Metazoa > Chordata > Actinopteri > Siluriformes > Trichomycteridae > Trichomycterus > Trichomycterus rosablanca. Next base: position 23,269,576 of record NC_086006.1, on the reverse strand, counting down.
TGATCGGCTATGACTGGGGGCAGTGGAAGAGAGCCTTGATAGACTGGCATCGTGTCCGAGGTGTGTTACTGTATAGTGCCCAGTGATTCAGGTGAAACTAGACCCATCACGACTCTGACCAGGATAAATCAGTGCTAAATTGTGACAATGAAATAAAGTTCTAATGTTATATATACATATATATTTGCACAGCCATTTTAACAAGACAAGAACCCTAAAGATAAAACCAAGACGACTCACCTGCACATCATTAAAAATGTATAGAGAATTTTAAAATTACGAGCCTATCAGAGACCCTCGTAAGCATGGAAAAGCAAATCAAATTTATATACAAATAGGTTCAAATTTAACCTTCGTGCTACAAAAAGCTGAAGATAAAGTAATGCATCTGTGATCAGAATAGTTTGTTCTCTATAAATGTCCTTATTTACAGAGGTGTGTTTAAACCCTCAGTGCTTGAATAGTTATTTTCCATGTGTTGAACTGCCACCCCTGATGCTCACTAGAAACTCTTTTGTTTAGGATGACAAGAAGCAAAACTGTTATTAAAGCAGTAATCAAAAACACCTACAAGCCCCCCCCCCCCATCAGCAGACTAGCTAGTTTTTACTGTGCTTTAAATGATCTCTTACCTAATAACGGACGCGCAGGAGCTGCACCTCTGTGTGACTGTACTCTGAGCCCCAGATTAAGAACGTGAAGCTGGTCTGTGTTTTGTTGGCAGCATCAAGGGAGGAGGAATAAGGAGGAGGGAGGTGATGGGGGATGATGGGGCTGGAGCAGCTGGTACAGCTTTTAAACTCCGGGGAGGGGGTTAAAACGGTGCTGGTTCACCCCGGTAGGGATCAGTGGGGAGGTGGCGCTTAGAGACTGTGGGGAGCGGGAGGTAAGTCAAGCACAAAGAGCACGGACACGGGGTGGGTGTGGTGTGTGTGTGGGAAGGGGGAACGGAAAGACAAAGACCTTTTAAAACTAATCCATCATATAAGAGAAACAGAGCGTCCGAGACGGCACAGAGATGGGTGTATTCGAAAAAATGGGGAGCAGGGGGGACTGGACTAGCGAATATGGAGCACACTAATAATAATTTACAAAGAGTTTAAAGTTTACATACACGTCTAGCTGAATATTTGGAACACAAACTTCTTGTCCATTAAACTTTAATCCATTTAGGTTTATTTGCATGTGTATAGTGGCTTTTTACAAATATAACAACATACGCTGGGTCAATAAAACACATAGGACACGGTACAATGTGTACAAACCTCTATTACATCATTACGTGATATCAAATAAATAGGGCTAGTTTGACTGCAACCATTCCAAAGCACATAAACACTGATCTTCTGCAGAGCCCCAGCACGAAACCCAAACTGCTTCTTGCTAGTTTAACTGTGGATAGTGTCCACAATGTTCCAGCAACGTTACTGCTTTTTTGTTTGTAAAACCTACTTGACTGTGGAGCTGGATTCGATACAAGGTACTCAGAATCCAGCTCTGGTTGCAGCGTGTCTTTTTACCGCTGCGCCACCTGAGCGGCACTTTCCAGCAACTTCTAATAATTCTATGAAAGTTCATTACATAATACATAACTGGGACAGTGGAAGCCTAGTGGGTAGAGCTTTGGGCTATCAACTGAAAGGTTGAGAGTTCGAATCCCAGCTCTGCCATGCAGCCACTGTTGGGCCCTTGAGCAGAGAGGGCCTTTAACCCTCTCTGCTCCAGGGGCGCCGTACAATGGCTGACCCTGCGCTCTGACTCCAACTTCCAAACAAGCTGTGATAGGCGAAGAGAGAATTACGTTGTACCTTACACCTGCATATATATATATATATATATATATATATATATATATACAGGGGTTGGACAAAATAACTGAAACACCTGGTTTTAGACCACAATAATTTATTAGTATGGTGTAGGGCCTCCTTTTGCGGCCAATACAGCTTCAATTCGTCTTGGAAATGACATATACAAGTCCTGCACAGTGGTCAGAGGGATTTTAAGCCATTCTTCTTGCAGGATAGTGGCCAGGTCACTACGTGATGCTGGTGGAGGAAAACGTTTCCTGACTCGCTTCTCCAAAACACCCCAAAGTGGCTCAATAATATTTAGATCTGGTGACTGTGCAGGCCATGGGAGATGTTCAACTTCACTTTCATGTTCATCAAACCAATCTTTCACCAGTCTTGCTGTGTGTATTGGTGCATTGTCATCCTGATACACGGCACCGCCATTGGATGCACATGGTCCTCCAGAATGGTTCGATAGTCCTTGGCAGTGACGCGCCCATCTAGCACAAGTATTGGGCCAAGGGAATGCCATGATATGGCAGCCCAAACCATCACTGATCCACCCCCATGCTTCACTCTGGGCATGCAACAGTCTGGGTGGTACGCTACACCGTAACTCTCCCGGATGTGGGGAAAACAGTAAAGGTGGACTCATCAGAGAACAATACATGTTTCACATTGTCCACAGCCCAAGATTTGCGCTCCTTGCACCATTGAAACCGACGTTTGGCTTTGGCACGAGTGACCAAAGGTTTGGCTATAGCAGCCCGGCCGTGTATATTGACCCTGTGGAGCTCCCGACGGACAGTTCTGGTGGAAACAGGAGAGTCGAGGTGCACATTTAATTCTGCCGTGATTTGGGCAGCCGTGGTTTTATGTTTTTTGGATACAATCCGGGTTAGCACCCGAACATCCCTTTCAGACAGCTTCCTCTTGCGTCCACAGTTAATCCTGTTGGATGTGGTTTGTCCTTCTTGGTGGTATGCTGACATTACCCTGGATACCGTGGCTCTTGATACATCACAAAGACTTGCTGTCTTGGTCACAGATGCGCCAGCAAGACGTGCACCAACAATTTGTCCTCTTTTGAACTCTGGTATGTCACCCATAATGTTGTGTGCATTGCAATATTTTGAGCAAAACTGTGCTCTTACCCTGCTAATTGAACCTTCACACTCTGCTCTTACTGGTGCAATGTGCAATTAATGAAGATTGGCCACCAGACTGGTCCAATGTAGCCATGAACCCTCCCACACTAAAATGACAGGTGTTTCAGTTATTTTGTCCAACCCCTGTATGTGTATATATATATATATATATATATATATATATATATATATATATATATATATATATATATATATATATATATATATATATATATATATATGACAAATAAAAGCATTCTATAATAAGCTACTTATTTCATTCTGATTGTTTACCGAGCATTGGTGGAATGACTTTGACCATTTGTCCATTTTTATTTTAGCTAAATAATTTTAATCCACTCATCCCCAGTAACAGTTTCATATCTGTAAGGGTCATGGTGGGTCCAGAGCCTACATACATACATACAAACAAACAATACACAGTGTTTTTCCACACTCACCTAGACATATGGGAAATTGAGAAACCAATAAATCTACTGGAATGTTTGTAATAGGTTGGAGGAGATTACAGTACCCTAGGGCAACACAGGGGGTTGGGAGGCTGGGTGACGCAGTAGTTTTGCTTTGCTTGTTCTCTTTGTGTGGGCTTTCCCATGTTACTCTGGTTTTCTTGTTTTTGAGAGGTGGAAACTCCACACACACATGAAAAAGTAAAATTCCTCACAGAGTGAGCAACAAGGTTCAGACTCAGGACACCAGGAGACTCCAATTTCCTCCCACTTAAAAACAGAAGCAAAAAGAAAAAGGGTGGATTGGCTGCTCAAAGTGTGTGAAGTTGGACAGAACAAAGATCACCGCCACTTTCAATCTGTCTAAAGTCGGATAATACAATAACATTTATAACAACCCGCTCGACTCTCGTAAGAGAACTTGCAGAAGAGAAATACAGTCTGATTAAACCCCGTTTAAGTGTATTTTACCATGTTCCCAAATTTGCCCGTGATTGATATTAGCAGCAAACAAAATCACTGCAACTGCAAACCCGAGACGAGCAAAAAAAAATCAAGCAGGAACATATGGCTGAAATCTGATCAGATGCAACAACCCCCACCTTCTGTGTTTAATGACCTCCTACAGCTGCACTTCATTTGTAATACATGCAATACGTCATATCACCCTCACATACAGAAACAATTTATTTACTCAGTTACAGTCCAGGCTGGAAAAAGTGTGTAAACTGCTGATTTAAGAGCCTTCATCAGGTCATTGTGAGCATAGTTTACTGATGTTTTGGGGTCATTGTCTTGTTGCATTATTAACCACTGGTATTAAGCTGTAGGTAATGGCCCGCTACCCTGACATTCTCTAAAACGTTTGATTAAGCAGCCCTCCACCCTGCCTTATACTGTATTTGGAATGAGGTTTAGATTGTGCCAAATAACCAGTCGTCCATTTTATTTAAATGGCTAGATTATTTCAAGAGTCATTTTGACAAGAACATTAGAGATTTTACATCAGAACATTGCAGGAGAGAGTTCTTACTGAAAAGCTTAACACATACAGAGAATCATGCTATGCTCTCTGTATTCCCTGACCCACCCAAACCTTCCTCTCTCTGATACATCCTGTCTGCGGAGTATCCAAACAGGCAGAGAGCACTGCTAAGCCCAAAATCAGGTCTGCCCAGCCCAGGCGCCCTCTTTTTACCATCTCTCGCATTGCAGTTTGTGCCACTATTAAAGAGAATAGAAACAGTTTTGAAATTCCTACATTTGTAAACAGTTGGTCAAAACAGACAAAGTCTGCACCCTTTTGTTTGATGGAAAGTAAAAATAATTTTAAGTTTTGATAAAATGAAACATAAATCACAGGCTACCAGAGGATTTGAACATTCAGCTGCTAACCTAAAGTTTCTGGTATTTCTCAAGTTTGAATTCCTAACATTGTAATCACTAGAACAGTCGACCACTTACAAACATGCAGAAGGTGAATCAAATGATCCAAGTTGCCTCTGCTTGTGAGTGAGTGAAAGAATGGGGTGAACCTCTGTTTTTGGATTAATGTCCTGTCCAGGGTGTGTTCCTGCTTTGTACCCAGACCCACCACCACCCAGATCAACTAACAGTGTAGAGAATGAATGTTAGATTAGAAGCTCAATATCGCAGTGATCTCTGTTGTTTAGATGGAGAATGAAGGTTGAATTCATGTTTTCGTGTTCTTTTCCTCAGCGGGCACAGCAGAACAAAAGCTTTGATGAAGCATGTGAGGACGAGTGTGTTTATCCCAGCTCGGTTCTGGTCATATGAGGCTCGGGTCTTATGATGACACCTCAGGGAGCAAAACTAATTCTGAATTCGCTGCACAACTCATCCCTGTGACCTCCTGTCATGTGACCTGCAGTCAGCTGATGAACAGGGGGGCTGAGGTTAAGCGAATGCACACGGGAGAGTAGTTCAGCAGTAAGAGCAGATACACGGTGTAAACGTGGAAAGTGGTTCTCTGTGCATCCATATAGAGAAGAATCTTACAGAAGCCTGAGGGTTCAGGCAAATGTGGAAACATGAAACAGATAAACAAAAACTCCCAGAATATAATCTAAAAGTAAATAGACTGATCAAATAATGTTCTTTTGTATGATTATATGATATCTTTCTTCATCCTCCTACTCTCAGACTTCTCTTTCCATCTTTCTAATGTGAAACCTGAACCTGGTTACAGTTCCTCTTGAAGTAAACAGAATACACAAACTCTATTGTCTCAGTTCTGACCATTCTAAACACACAAGCTTTTAAGTCCACATTAGGTTGATTAAAGAGACTGGAACACAAACACATCTTGAAACTTTTCCTTTTTCTCTCCAACTGGCAGAACAGTAAATGTCGACTCATGGTTGTGATATCAGGGAGCGTTATAAACTGTTCTGCATGTCACGTGTCTACAAAAACACAAACCTGATGGGCTAAGGCAGGGGGGGTCCAAGCTTTTCTTATTGAGGGATAGATAGAGTAGAAAATATGCAAACACGGGGCCACAGACTCTTGCAATAAAACAAATAAAAATATAACAGACCTACTTGATTACTAACTACACTTCCTCTTTATCTGAGTGAGTAATGATCTATCTTTGACAGGGTTGTGTAAATTACGATTTTGCTGATTTCACTCACCAGTTTATAATCCCAAAGGGAAGATTATTATAATTATTCAAATTAAACATACCCACTTCCCTCTGAACCTAGTGAAAAAAAGATGAATTCTCCCAGCATGCCTGAAATCGTCTGCATTCGCTGTCTAGTCCTCGTTGCTTTGGAGCTGCAACGTTCATCCAAAAACTTGGGAACGTTAATGTTTGTTTGTTGGTTTATTGGGATTTTTAACATCATGTTTTACACTTTGGTTACATTCATGACAGGAACGGTAGTTACTCATTACACAAGATTCATCAGTTCACAAGGTTATATCGAACACAGTCATGGACAATTTTCTATCTCCAATTCACCTCACTTGCACGTCTTTGGACTGTGAGAGGAAACTGGAGCTCCTGGAGGAAACCCATGCAGACATGAGGGGAATATGCAAACTCCACACAGAAAGGACCCGGACTGCCCCACCTGGGGATCGAACCCGGGACCTTCTTGCTGTGAGGTGACAGTGTTACCAAGCCACTGTGCCGCCCAGTAAAAGAATTGGGGAGAGTTTTAGATTTGTTTTATGTGATAGAAACATCCAGTTTAAAAAGTTCAAGCAGTTTTTTTTTAAAACCTGCTTAATAGCGGGGCTATTTTAATCTTATTTCTCAAATACCTCGTGAGCCATTTCAAAAATGGTGCTGCTGGCAAATGGCCCACGAGCTGTAGTTTGGACATCCCTGGGCTAAAGACTTAGTTTAACATATTACTTTATTTTTAATAAAAGTGGTACAGCAAACTAATAACAATCTCACACAAGACACACTCAGAATGAAGACCTGCAGTAAAAGGCTTTCAATCAGGAATGTTACAATTAATGAAAATGCCAAATCTGCAAAATGAATTTGCCAGCTGGTGGTTGATATTTGAATTGAGAACAAAGCTGTGGAGATCAATCACACACACACACACACAACTCATCCACCCACATAGTTGCTGTTGTGATGAAATCGGACTTGCAAGCACGACTATTAACCTGCCTTTACGTTGGCATGAACCCTGTTACCATCTGTAAAAAATAACTCACTGCTGCTATTTAATTTAGCGAGAAGTTTCCATTAAATGTCTACACAGTAACATATGATAAATGGTCATCCATCAAAAATGTTCACCAGGATCAAACATGTGACTGTTTGCACCGCAAAGTAACCAGCCAATCAGAGATTCAGTCAAAATTTCCCTCAACAACATCAAGCTAAGATTTAAATAAATCTGATATCAGTAATCAACAGCATCTTAAACACATTTAGCTGGATCTAGGGATGAGCTGAAATCCAGTTGAAATAAACATCTGGCACAGACCGGTGCGTGAGACTTTATAAAAACACACATTTGAAGTTGAACATTAGAACTGAATAAAGCAAAACTGTTTGTAAAGCACTAATTCATAGCAGCTGGTTTTCTCTGAGCATGACAATGCACACTGTTCCTGTACTCACAGTGTGTGTGTGGGTCTGGAGGAGTGGGGGGTATTAATTATAAATGTCAGTAAAACAGAAATCTCGTCAGTAAAAGATAAACTCACCTTGTTCTCAAACATCATTTTGAGGCTGCTGAGAGGCACGTTGGGCTTGTCGGTTTCCTCTGCGTCTCCCTGTGCCGTTCTCTCCACCTCCATAATGTTTGATGTGAAGTTTCTGCCGACAGAGCTCACAGATCTTGGTGGGCTGTTTGGGGCTGGAGTATGTGGAGTCTGGTCAGAGGAGAAAGGCTGTTCAGCCTCCCAGCGCTTCTTCAGTGTGCTCAGGGTGCCACAGTGCAGCGCCACGCCCTCCACGGACTGGAAAACAAACACCACATCATCAGTATTGATCGATTTAGTGTGTAGTGTGTAGAGGCTTCAATACCCATCAGTTCTGGCACCATGCCACATCTAAATGAGACATTTACCATTCGAGCTGCATGACGAGCTTAAATAATAATCAAGCTTTATCACAAATTGTGGGTTTTTACTTTTGGATTTCAAATATACACATATTCATTACAATCTTTTTCCTGTTGCCACAAGTTTACTATGATTACAAAAACAAGCAACCACAATACAAAAGCAAAAACAGTGAAAACGTGCATCATAAAATTTTAAAAGCTCAAAAATGTTTGGCTTCATCGTTTGGAATAATCAAACGGCCCTGACACTAGACAGAACTGAGGAGAGTAAATGTAGAAAGAAACACTTGTATTTTTGTAAAGATATAAAAAAATTAAACATATGCTGATGGTTGTCAATCTTTCAGCATCATTAAAATATTAATTTGTTGATTTTAGGCTGGACTGATTTGAATAATGATAATCCTGAGTGTTTGAGCTTCTTAATTTGATACACATGCTTGTATTGTGCAAAGTATGGCAGAACAAAAAATGCTAACATTAATACAAGTCCTTTATGCATTTCTGCAGCCCAGTCTGTGGTAGATTGTTTGGTAAGTAGGTCAATGATATTGCATTTCCATAAAGAATCAAAAATGAATGACAAAAGAAAATGTTCGGATTCATGTACAAAGCTTGGCACAGGTTTAGTGAAACAAACAGCAAAGCAACCTCAAACAATTTGATCACCTTCATACTTAAAAATACAGAACAAGAAAATTCCCACTACAAACTAGGCGTTACCCAAAAAAGCTCATGTGAATCAGTACCATTGGTTTTTAGTTAGAAAAGAATGAGAGTAAAAGCAGAAAACCTGGTGAGTTGAAGGAACCTCTGCCTCAGCCCGTGTAGGTGGAAATGAAAGAAACTGTTCCAGATGGGAAATGTTGGGAAATCACGGCATGAAAGAGCAATTCCACCCCCCTGATGTCACAGGGGGAGTACAAGCAGGGGAGAATGAAGAGGAGGAGAGAGAAACATGAAGTCAGAAAAGGAAATGCTGAGAAGAAAGTTCTCAAACTATTCCCAAGAAGTTACTAATGGTTGATTAAAACAAAAAGGTATCACACAGAAACATGCTTTCATTTATAAAACAACTATTTTAGCAGTTTATATGGAGTTAGGAAAAAGTGTTTGCACCACAGGGTGCACGTGAGCCAGTAAAACCTTAACTGTCTCACACTGTGTATGTGAAATGTTACACAAACACGCAAAGCATTCATGTAACAAAACACTTTCCATTAATTGATTAAAAAGTAATCGCCCTCTTTCTGTTTGCATCTTATTGCTTATGAAATAACAAATCACCCCCCCCCCCCCCCCCCCCCACACACACACAACTCAGGAACCGGTTGCACCACCTTTAGCAGCATTGATGGCTAAATACTTTCTGTAATCTTAAATTAATCTTTACTATCAGTGTAAAAAATTTGCTTTAGTACAAGCTGTAGTATGGAACTAACTGCTGGTTTCAGGTCCCATCCCAAGTCAGGACTAGGGTACTATATCTATTAGGGGTGTGCTATATCGTATCGTAGAATAGCGATATTCTGCGTTGTTTACGTAATGACGTAACACATCTACGCAAATGACGTACGTTCGTTACGTGGGTCATTTGGGCACAGCAACGAGTATGGCGGAAAGCGGCTCTGCGGTGGAGGAGCTCGTTCCAAAAACTCCAAGTCCACCATAAATTAATCTTTGGCAACCCAAACCCCAACCACCGCTTTGCCGGCAACTTTTTTGCGAAGTATTTCTGCACGCAGGTTCACACAGGTGCAGTAATACTCTCAACATTAATGTCAACCACCAACACAGATGTAGTACTACTGCTTCTTCTTCTTCCCGGCCTTCGTGATCATTGATGATCCATGGCGACACGGTGGATAGTAGCTCTGTACATCCTTCTGTCTTCAGTCATTTTGATTAACGTTGATATTGTAGTGTTCATTGTCTCTGTGATGTTGTCAAATAGTACTACTGCTACTTAGTACTAATACTACTACTTAGTACTAATACTGCTACTTAGTACTAATACTACTACTTAGTAGTAATTGTGGCGCGCTACGAGTAAAGGCGCCAAAGTGTGTAAAACATGACATTAAAATCTTAATAAATGAATAAATAAATACTTCGAATTTTAATAGCATGAATTTTAATAAAAGTGCCTGTAAAAAAATTGGAACATGTAGCTTTGTCTCAGAAGTGTCTTTTTGTTATTACCTTATGGGATAAAATATATATATATCGTATATCGCCGTTCAGCAAAAAAATATCAAGATATTATTTTTGATCCATATCGCCCAGCCCTACTATCTATTAATTTATTGGGATTTTAACGTTATGTTTTACACAGTCCGGTTACACTCATGACAGAAACAGTAGTTACTGGTTACACAAGATTCATCAGTTTAATGCCAAACAGTCATGGACAATTTTGTATCTCCAATTCACCTCACTTGCATGTCTTTGGACTGTGGGAGGAAACCGGAGCTCCCGGAGGAGACACGGGGAGAACATGCAAACTCCACACAGAAAGGACTCAGACCACCTGGGGATCAAACCCATGACCTTTTTGTTGTGAGGCAACAGTGCTACCCACCGAGCCGCCCCTAGGGTACTCAAAAACTCATCTTTTGTTTAACATGCAAACAAAACCCAGTTACTTCTCAGCTTCAGCTCATGAACGCATGCATTTTCCTGAGGAGCTTTTTAATAAAGCGTGGAGCTCAATAAAGACAAGTTGTCCAGGTCATTCCAGAGCAAAGTTCCACCACACCATTACACTAACACCACCATGTTTAACTGATCACAATAAAATGCTCTGTATGCTTTTCACCAGACATAACGAGTCCTCATTGGGTGGCAGAATGGCTAAATTCCAAAACAGTCTAAAAAGAAAACGTGTACACTAGCACTACTTAACAACCTACTCAACAACCTACACATCCTCACACCAACGTAACTCAGTGAGACGATGAAAAAGTTCACATTACCAGTAATCCTCGTCAGTACTGAAACACTAACTCATTCACCCACACACATACAACCGTATCCTTACTTACACTACTGCAGGAGGTTAAAGACACAGTCTCAGTACAGCACCATTACATCAGCTATTAATATCCAGCAGATAGTGCTGCTTCTCTTTTATTCACTTCAGATCAGTGAACACAACCTCACATTTAACTATACGATAAATCTGCATCCACATACCTCAAAATAAATCTCCTCACTGCAGACGTTCTGGTGTGTTTACTAAGAATTCAGACCCTGGACATTAACTTACAACAAAACTGGAGCTGTAACACTATGGAGGCTTTAGCTGCAGATTAACCAGTTTAAACCAGGATTAAGTTGACTGGACACTAATTGCAGTGTGTAGCTCAGCAGGAAGTAAGTGATGAAATAACAAGCTCTGTCTGTTTGAATGTGGCCATGTTACAATCAATGGTCTCAAAGCACTAATTTTTTTATTTATTTTTTATTTCCCTTCAGTTTCTGTCTAAACTTCAGTTGCTTTAGTCTGTTTTTAAAAGACTACAACTCTCCCTCTATATTTTGGTACGTTTTAACAGACTACATTCTTCGAGAATAAAGTAAGCAGTTTACATATACTTGTAAGGAAAAAAGCGTTTTATTCATTCAAGTCCTGAATTTCTTTTTTTTCTGTGACTAAATGATTGGAACACACACTGCTCTGTTTAACTTTTAAAAATGAAGGTTCCTTTTAAAGTTAATTTAAGTGTCATTTTAAAGATGACAGCAACATGAATCAAAAAATGTCTAATATGAAGAGGGGAACCATAACGTTTGGCAAATGTTACAATGTATAATGCCAATTATTTTTTAACTCATTTATTTACCACCAAAGACACAACTGGAAATTGGACATGACAAGACTAAAAAAAGGTTCATAATAGCCCTCAAGAGAATTACAACCCTTAAAAAATTTGCAAACTTTCATTCATGAATGTTTTTGAACTAAGAACTTTGCACTGTATGCACCAATCATCCAGTTACAGAAAACAGCAATTGTCAAAATTATGGAAATTCCAGACTGATATACATTTATCTTATAAATTGTTTAATTAAATTGTGCTTTTTAAAATTTATTTTAGTGAACCACTGAACTTTGTGCAACATTGTTGGAACTACACAAGCAAAACATGTTGACAGCTTTCTGAATAAATGTTAGTAAAAGGTATGTTACTGTTATGAGCTAGTTTTATTTAATTTGTCCTGGTTTTCATTTTTTAGAGTAAAATCACAGACACTCACTTTTTTCCTGTCCAGGTTGATCTCCTCAGCTGCTTTCTGGTACCTATAGAAAGATCAATCAGTAAAAAATTAGAAAAGAAATAGAAAGCAAGATGCACAATTGTTATTTGTATTAAAAGATTAATTTAAAGGTGACTAATCAGCACACTCATATTAACTAAACAATACAAACGAAAGAGTTCGGTAAGCAGATAATTAACACATCAGATCTGGTTTATAGAACAACACTGACTTCACATGGTGCATCATGTTAGTGCAGAAAAAAAAACCAATGATGTTTAATATAAGAAAGATTTACATGTGTGTCCATATGATTTTGGCTGTGTAGTTCATTACTGGATTAAGACATTTAAAACTGGTCCTATATCAGGTTAAGAGGGCAGAATTCAGTTGGGCTGCTGTGCTGAAGCTGTGAAAACTCATGCACTGAGAGTCGAGTTCTAATGGTGAACAGAAAGTGAAATGCAAGAAAACAAAAGTGAAAGTAAAAGAACAATTAAATCTGACTTTATATCTAAGGTTTGTTTGGAGTGTTTTTTGTATGTTTTTAAGAATTTGCTGCACACACAATAACACGGGTCCTGGGCAACAGGGTTCGATTCTTGCCTCTTTCTTCCTCCCACTTCCCAAAACATGCCAGTCAGTGGATATGCTATGTTTAATTGTTAATGACACACAGGTTGGGTCATCATTATTAGTGCAAAAATAAAGAAAAAATAATAATAAGTTTTTTTAAGTTAGTAAATAAGTTTACTAATTTTTTTAATTTTATTGTGTGGTTTATCACACTGTATGACAAACTTTTTAGAGTTTTAATTACAAAAATGTCCCTGTGACCTACATTTCATTTTTCTGAACCCCTTAACATACCAGAGCTAAATTATTGCATTCTCAAATATGAAAAATCAAGTTTAAGAAAATTACAAGCAAAAACAATTACTCAATTACTGTTGAGAAATTAGCATTATTTTAAATTAGTACCATTGTACCACCTTGTGATGTCCATATTTGCTTTTTATTAGAAAAATTAAATTAAAAAGTCATTTAAAAATAATTGAGTTGCTCAGGAGAATAGAAATGAATGCAGATGAAGAGTTTTTGAGTGGATATGCTGGTTCAGATAAGCAGGAATGTTCATACTTTGAGAATCGTTCAGCTATAGCAGCATTTTTGCCCCGAGTTCCAACAATAGAGAGCTCTCTAGCTGTGACACGTAGGGACTGAGAAGCCCACTGCCTCCTGTCGAATGAACTGACTGCCATCTCTGCTGCTCAAGCTGCACAAGAAACAAAGGAAGAAAAAAATTATTAGACACTGATATTTCCTTCCAAAGCTCACTAAAAACATCAATAAAGAATATCAGATATTTCACAGGTAAGTAAAAATTGTGATTTTATTAATTATTAGGGTCCCTCTGGAAGAAACTGTTCCACCGGTCTACAGCAGTATAAATAATAAGCTGTTTAAAAGCAATAGAACTATTAAGAGTGTGTATAAATAAAAATAACATTTAGGCTGTAAGGATCTACAGCAACTAAGTTACAGTTAGGCTGTTCTTTATGATGATAAACTCCCCCTTGTGTTCTATCGCTTTAGATAGTTTGATAAAATGATTAGTTAGTGGGAACACAGTTTCTTATGTGGGAACCTTAGCCCAAAATGTTCCAAGTAAAACAGCTTTAAATTACAGAAAGCACTTCAGGATGTTTTGGGAAACACATTTAGGAAGAAACTATTTAACCCAGCACCTCTAGCCTTCCAAATAACTCTTGGTGTACAACCTGATACCATGTCCTGAGAAAGGAAACAGTATTTTTCAGGAAATTATTTCTCAGGAAGTGAGTCATGATTGTGAGTAAGATCAGATACACCTGATGCCCACCTGAAATACAGACTCATGATGCAAGTTCAAACCTACTCATCAGATACACCTGGAGTCAGAAAAGTATCATCCACCTCACAGTATGTCATCTGACCTGACAACCCCCACTGCGCCCAGTTAGAAATGCAGCTACACAGACTGTCTGGTGGCAGGAATAAACCTGCACAAACATGCAGCCTGCAGATCAACTTCCAGCTGAGATACTCAGTCATAAATACAGTGCCTTGCAAAAGTATTCAGCCCCCTTGAACTTTTCAACCTTTTGCCACATTTCAGGCTTCAAACATAACGATATGAAATTGTAATTTTTTGTGAAGAATCAACAACAAGTGGGACACAATCGTGAAGTGGAACGAAATTTATTGGATATTTTAAACTTTTTTTAGAAATAAAAAACTGAAAAGTGGGGCGTGCAATATTATTCAGCCCCCTTGCGTTAATACTTTGTAGCGCCACCTTTTGCTGCGATTACAGCTGCAAGTCGCTTGGGGTATGTCTATCAGTTTTGCACATCGAGAGACAGAAATTTTTGCCCATTCTTCCTTGCAAAACAGCTCGAGCTCAGTGAGGTTGGATGGAGAGCGTTTGTGAACAGCAGTTTTCAGCTCTTTCCACAGATTCTCGATGGGATTCAGGTCTGGACTTTGACTTGGCCATTCTAACACCTGGATACGTTTATTTGTGAACCATTCCATTGTAGATTTTGCTTTATGTTTTGGATCATTGTCTTGTTGGAAGATAAATCTCCGTCCCAGTCTCAGGTCTTTTGCAGACTGCAACAGGTTTTCTTCCAGAATGGTCCTGTATTTGGCTCCATCCATCTTCCCATCAATTTTAACCATCTTCCCTGTCCCTGCTGAAGAAAAGCAGGCCCAAACCATGATGCTGCCGCCACCATGTTTGACAGTGGGGATGGTGTGTTCAGGGTGATGAGCTGTGTTGCTTTTACGCCAAACATAACGTTTTGCATTGTGGCCAAAAAGTTCGATTTTGGTTTCATCTGACCAGAGCACCTTCTTCCACATGTTTGGTGTGTCTCCCAGGTGACTTTTTATAGATATCTTTGAGAAATGGCTTTCTTCTTGCCACTCTTCCATAAAGGCCAGATTTGTGCAGTGTACGACTGATTGTGTCCTATGGACAGAGTCTCCCACCTCAGCTGTAGATCTCTGCAGTTCATTCAGAGTGATCATGGGCCTCTTGGCTGCATCCCTGATCAGTCTTCTCCTTGTTTGAGCTGAAAGTTTAGAGGGACGGCCGGGTCTTGGTAGATTTGCAGTGGTCTGATACTCCTTCCATTTCAATATGATCGCTTGCACAGTGCTCCTTGAGATGTTTAAAGCTTGGGAAATCTTTTTGTATCCAAATCCGGCTTTAAACTTCTCCACAACAGTATCTCGGACCTGCCTGGTGTGTTCCTTGGTCTTCATGATGCTCTCTGCGCTTTAAACAGAACTCTGAGACTGTCACAGAGCAGGTGCATTTATACGGAGACTTGATTACACACAGGTGGATTCTATTTATCACCATCAGTCATTTAGGTCAACATTGGATCATTCAGAGATCCTCACTGAACTTCTGGAGTGAGTTTGCTGCACTGAAAGTAAAGGGGCTGAATAATATTGCACGCCCCACTTTTTAGTTTTTTATTTCTAAAAAAAGTTTAAAATATCCAATAAATTTCGTTCCACTTCACGATTGTGTCCCACTTGTTGTTGATTCTTCACAAAAAATTACAATTTCATATCGTTATGTTTGAAGCCTGAAATGTGGCAAAAGGTTGAAAAGTTCAAGGGGGCTGAATACTTTTGCAAGGCACTGTAACTGTATTAGTCAGCCATCAGTGGAACATTTAAATACACACTGGCCATTTTTTTTGCCACTACTAGACCCCATATTGTTTTGGTGTTGGACTATTCTCTGCACTCCAGTAAGACTGACATGGTAGTTCGGGAAGAAATGTATCTGGTACAACAGTGTCTGGGTTCGTTAAATTAAACATAGATAAAGTGCTAGCACACATTGTATGTGTATACTTAAGAAACTTGGGCTCTTTTAGTGTTAATACTGGAAAGTTCTTAAATACAGAATGCTGCTGGCTTTAGATTTTTGGTTTGCACCATATTTTCCTCCTTTAACTGACAGAAGTGTTTAAAAATCCCAACAACACTGCTGCACCTACAGACTGCCCCCACAGGCAAAAAATTTTGTTATGCAATTCTGAAGCCTCCCTGTGGCATTTAAAATTGTTGCGCGTCATTGTCTAGTTTATAGTAGCACACTGGAGCATGTATAAATGTATCTTTTAAGAAAAGACAAGGTTCAGATCAATTGCGAATAGCTTCTGTAAGAAAACTGAGCATCTTGATATGGGTAACAGTGTGATTTACGTCATGTGTCAGTCTGACAGATGCACAGCAAGTCTTGACACAGCAGTGACTCACAGCTTCAACCCCAACTTCATCACCCCATCCATCATTTACAAACACAATGAATCAGAGCTCAGTGTTCTTGTTGGGTCATGTTTGCCCCTGCATCCATGTTCTTTGTCTATTTTCTGTTAATGTTACAGTCTGAACACTTTGTCTATTTTAGATGCTCATTTGAATGTATATTTTTTGTTGCTTGGGGAATACAATAAGAGATAACTGTGTGCCATTTGTCGCTCATTGTTCTATATGTGACTGTTGTTTCTGCTGCTATTAGGTCACCTTGCAACTGTTTTCAGTGACTCTTGGGCTTTCCTTTATCTTCCTTATCATTAGTCTGAGAGGAACTTACAGAATGTTGTGTGCAGTGTGAAGGAGCAATAATGGATGTACCCTGTGTAGTGCACATTAATACAAATGATGAGTGAATTCAGGATTTGGTTTACGCCAACATGGCCAAGACCATTTATCAGCCGGCACATTAGTATGGAATCATCAACAGACTGATAATGACATTCATTGCCAACTATTTTGATATACTAAATACAAAATGTTTTAATCTTAGTGCTTATACCTTGGAGCTGACTGGGACAGCTTCATCAGAGCAGAAACATCAATAGATAAACCATTTTACCATTTGAAACATCAAGAGAAAGTTTGAAATATAAATACAAGCAAGGAAAATGACCATCAATCTAGAACTGAATCTAAACAAAAGCAGATCAGCATGCTGACGTTTAGAGCAATAAGTGAGCAGGATCAATGGTAAGAGCACAGCATACTTGTGGTATCTGGGATTAAGCTGTGTCAGACACCATCTTTCTGCTGTGGTGATCAGTGGAGAAATGCAGGGTCCCAGGATGTGTCACATCCTTCACCGTACCAACCCTCCACCCGAACAGAGGCCGGGGTCAAGGTCCTAAATCATCCATTTCAAACTAGAAAGTTTCCAGGCCTGGGACACTATGAGGCTCCACTGGTGATATAAATATTTTGCTTCTTAGCCCTTAGCCGAGTCATTATCTGTGTTGTTATTGTTTTAATGTGCTGATAGTTAAAATGCGCTCAGCCATAGTTTTCTTTTTTTTGTTAATCTGACTTCAGACATTTTTTTCTGCTTTTTTTTATGACCACTGTGCATACAGATGACCCAGGCTTGGGTGGGAACCCCTGCTCTGAAACATAGTTAAAGTGATGACACTTCAGCTCAGTACGAACACACTATATAAGCAAAAGTATTGGACAACTGATTCCAAAATAATAGACATAAACACAGATATGCCACCAATGTTTTCTTTTGAAATCAGCAAGTCAAGGCAGTGTGGAACAAAAACATCTACTGCTTTAAGGTCCAACTGATTTGACTCTTCTTGTCAGTCAATATTGTCAGCTACTTTCAGGCAGAAATGTTGTTTTTCTTTGTGAGTATTGAGCTGCATTTACATGACAATCTTGACATCCACAATAACATGCTGATACGTGTTGGTGGTGTTTTCTTCCTCAACACTGAAAACTACAATATCTTCAAAATATTACTGGCACTGATAGTTGGGTACTAATTTATCATGTGCTTAGTACAGCATGATATGACATAAGACAACCATAAATGTATAGATTGTAGGCAAGCAGCTTTTTAAATCCATATGAGAGATTGATTTATACTCTAATGTTACATTATTTTAATGATGCTGTACAAGAAATGGTATTTAGAGCTCAATTTGGGCAGTTTCAGATGAATGATTTTCCTTTATTTCCTTCAGCTAAAAGATTTCACTTTGTGTCTTCACTTTGACAAATGGTCATGCATCTGTGTGTATAATCTGTCAATGCAGGAGACATGACTCATTAAAATTCTTAAACAAACTGATCAGTGTTCAACACATACAAGCAGTGAAGACAAAGTACAAAGTACACTACAGAGTAGTTTAGATACTTTGGCCACTTAGGGAAGCTTTTATTCATCTTGCTACAGCTAAAGCGTGTGGCTGATCCATACACAGAATCCCACTTTGGGAGAATTCTGACCATTTTTAGGTGACAAATCTATTTTGAAGACCCTGTGATCTGCATTCAAATAAATGTTTTTAAAGATTATTAAACATGTTCAGTCATGCTAATGTTCAGTGTTACATCAACAATGCAGCATGCTAAAACCTGCTTGGGTTTCTTCCCAGCACCCAGAAGACACTTTCACAATGACAACTAATCCAGGAAGTCACAAGATATTGCAGAAAAACAGAAGAACAGACATCTCCAGGTCAGTGTTAATGAGTTAGGTAAAGCTAATAAGGAGAATATCATTGTAAACAATACAAAAAATAAATAAATAAATTTTTACTGGCACTGGCAAAGGGGGCATCTAAAGACTTATTAAAATGGAAACTTTTAGGACACCAAGTGTCTCATCAACAAATACAGAATTATTTATATATAATAATATAATATATATAATAAAAGCATCATACAAGCAGTCAACATGTCAGTGGTGGTGTGATGAGTGGAATTTAAATTTGCCCAGTTCCTAACATAGCAAAGCAATTTTGAGGAGAATGTAAAGTCATCTGTCCATGAGCTGGTCTACATTTCTTTATTTTAATTGGTTATAAGACAGGTGAAGCCCTATTTCTTTTCTATTTCTGTTGAGAATAATGTGCTCTTCCTAAGCACCCATGCACCCAGATGATGTGACAGTGTTTCAAATACATAATACAATTTTTACAAAGTGACTTTTTATTTTATGCTTTTTCAGATATTAGTAAGAATTGGCACACCAATTTAAGTTTCTAATAACTTATGGGGTCCTCTGTGAGGAAAACCTAATAAATACAATCAGTTTAAGGTCAGTTTGTAACTGTAAGCTAACTCTTACATCTAAAAGGGTATGAAATAAGAATCATGGAGCAGTAAAGCAAACACTAAACACTAAAACTTACGAAACTTATAACCCCCCCAGATTACTGTATAAATCACTACATTTCACCAGCTGTGCTACACTAAACTGACACCTTCAGCTGCTGGTCCTCTACTGCTATCAGATTCCACTGCTAAACAATGATTCACTACATACAAAGAGCTCACATACCGTGAGAAAGTGGACTGGACCTGGTTTATCCTCCTCTTGCTGTATTGTAGGTTTTGGAATCTCTCTGCAGTAGACTGTGAGCGTTTCCTGTTCGTGAGAGTGTGAGTGTTCAGTGTGAGAGTCTCTTTAGTGTTTCACAGTGTGTGTGGGAAGGGGGGGTACCATGTGTTCTCTCAGCCAATCAGAACAAAGTTCTCTCATTCACCAAACAGGTGAGCCCCATCCTTTCCTTATGACTCATCAGATTGGGAATACCCCCTTCCATCTCCTGGAAGTGAGGTGTAACCTGAGTGACATCACAATTCCTTGGAATTCATCTATTCTTTCATTCTCAATAAATGCTTTCTCCTGGTCAGGGTTGTAGTGGGTTCGGTAGTATATTCGGAAATGAACATAAGAGGGTCTACTAAAGGGAAACACATTCACACATCTATCTTTTTTGGCAAGTATGGAAACATCTGGCAAATAACCAACATGGCAATTTAAAGAACTTGATAATTTCTTACAGACAGTAACCAGAGACAAAGATCAAACCTAGGTCCCCAGGATCCACACAACTGTGTAGAACTCCTAATAAAATAGCTGTATTCATATTAAATAGCCTCTGATATTTAAAAAAAATCTATGCAAAGGGTGTTAATCAATGTTGCTAAAATCAGGCACATGTTTCACTCATGTTTTTACAACCTAATTAAAAGAATAGTTTTAGAAATAGGCATGTAGGCAGGGGGAAAATCTCTAATCTCTCCACAGACTATGATCAGAGGCAAGGACTACACCCAGACCCACATAACCCTGGTAGTGGCAGACACTCATCCATAACACACTAATAATGGCAAGGTAAAATACACTGAAGAATTTTTTACTGTGGTGGACGTCCTACTGCAGCATCTACAAGAATGTCTTATCACCATAATCCTTATCACATGGATGCCTTGTGGGAGAGTGTTTTCGATGTTAAAGCTGCTCAACCAAAAAAAGCACATCTGACTGCATAGCTCAGTGAGAAAAAGCTTAAGTTTATTTACAAGCAGCCATGACTCTAAAACGTGTTAAAAGAAATGCAGCGGGCATCTGCACAACTTCCTCAGGCACTCGTTTAGCTCTACATGCAAACAGGCAAACATTTACGAGGCTGTAAGCTGAACCTCATTTTCTAATGTCGGGAAATAACTGGACGTGTTTTCCTGACTTTAGACTTCCCACAAACACTAGTTTCAAAGCAGTCCTGTAAAACAAGCTGGACTGTATTTGTAGCCATTTTGGTAAAACAACTGTTTTAGTGTTCCATATGTATACTGTCACGAGATTCAAACACTCTATTTGGGAGGATTTGTTAAGGCACTGTTTAGTCTAGAGCAGCAAGAACTAAACTGATAAAATGAGTTCATATGAATACAAACTGTAATTCCCAGAAAAGTTGGGACCTTCTTTTTTCAAATCAAATCAGTTGGCTGCATTTTGTAAACATAATAAATCTAAAAGAATTTAGACAAAAACATTTTAACATTTTTATCAAATACAAACAAAAATGGTCTCTTTTTATTTATCTGTGTATATTTATCCAACATGCTTTCTCTTCAGGTTTTTTAAATGAGAAACAGACACCATGAAACATCAGCTGTGGTTTCTCCAGTTTATATCCAAGTCAGGGTTTTAACTGTAAATAATAAATTGATTTTGATCGCTTAAACATTTTCCACTATGTAAAAGTAGTCAATTGGAACAGTTCCATTTAAAAAAATCTAAAACATTCACCACACATCTCTCACCAGCCTCGGTTAGAATGTCCACAACAGCTGGGGATCCATGAAAACAACTCACTAAAGCATGCTAAAGTGTTCAGATACCGTAATGTAAGCAAAAGTGAAAATAAAAGCATTTACTGGATTCTTTCTTTCTATCCATTATCAAAAGACTTGAAGGCACAAAACACACTGAAGTGTAAAATAAACATTGCCAGGAAAGAGATTGTTCTTAACTGCATTTCTGGAAACATAAAACCAGCAGACAGTTTCAGGTCATTAAGCTAAGTCATATCTCACTTCCTATGATTGTTTTACATTGGTTTCTGGTCAGCTGGTGAAAAACCTTCACATCAGTTACATTGCGGGCAACTATTCTGCCTACTTCTACCAAAATCAAAAAACAGTAAAAAAAAAAAAAAAAAAAAAAAAAAAAAAAAACCCAGAACATATTTATTCTTAATAAACACTTTATCAGGGTCACAGTGTGTCTCAAGCCTACCTGGGTGGCAGGTAGAAATAGGTAATGCAAGGCACCCCCCCCCCCCCCCCACAGATTATTTAAGTTCAGCTAACTAATGTAAATGTCATTAAATATGTTATATATATTTTTGTAAATCTGATTTTAAAAAATGCTGCTCTCATAACCTAGATACCTGATTTGTTGTTCAAAAAATTAAGTTTGTCAAATCTAGGCTAGGACTCTAAGCCATCAATCTATAGATTAAGGGTTCAAATCCTGGCTTTATTAAGCAGCCCTTTAACAAGACCAACAACCTTAGAAGCTCGAGGGGCGCCATATAACAGCCCTGACCCCTGCTTACTAAACAAGCTAAGGTACACAAAGAACAGCATCTCATTGTACTGTACACATGTAAATGTATATACTGTATGTCAATAAAGGCATCTTCTATAACTTTTTTTCACATTAAATGAATCAAGCCAAAATTGTGACTTAAAAAAAAAAGTTTAAGTTTTACTTTTTAAATTATCCATCACTGATAATTTGACTTCTTATCCCAAAATTTGAACTTTTTAAAAATAAATTGATAATGACACACATATGATAATAAATAAAAATTGAGACAGTAGGTAAATAAAAAAAAAAAATTGTTATTCTATATAATTATTAGCATATATAAAACAATAATGTCAAATTAAAAACACATTTGACATCATTGGTTCCTTTTTCCCTTCTTTAGGTGGCGGGAAAGGGCTTCTATTGTTATGTACAACTGTACTAACCAGAAAACTACACACATTATTACATTACATACAAAATAAATAGTTTAATAAATTGGGGGCACATTTTTATGCACAATTTAATAAAATTGTTTAAAAAGTTAAAAGTTTTCCGTACTCGTTTGAATGAATGATTATTGTGTTTTTAAATGAGTGTAATGAAGTGCAGGAGATTTAAACCGGTAAAGTTAAACTGTGTTAGATTGTTAGCAGCAGGTTTGGAAATTGCTTCTGAAATCAAACTTTATCAATCATTTAGCGAAAAACAAAACCAACTTACAAGTTTTACAAGTTTAGCTGCGTGTCCTACCACAGGAAACGGGGAAATTAAAACATATTTTAAATGGATTTGATCTGTGTTTAAAGTAAAACCTGTAGCTTTCTTTATTTCACTTTAAAGTTGATACAGCAGCAGCAGCTCCTACCTGAACAAAACCGCTCACATGTGCACCGCTACCAACTTTCTCCAACCGCACAGATACGCATGCGCAAACAGGCTGTAAACGTCAATATCTGACGCAATGTGCTATTTAGCATATTGGGACCACAGGCGTGGCTTTAAGCACATATATGGAAATGTAGGCGTGGCTTAACTAAAATGTAAATGCATATTACCGAATCCTAACACCAACTAGTTTCTAAGTTTTAATTTAAGTTACAGTTTAGAGTACTCTCAGTACAGTAGAGACGGCGCTGCACTTCCTCACCCAGTGTACCAAATACCACCACATCCGGTCCCAATTCATACCCAAATTTAATAACATCAACCCCAACTTTCACTCCCTCCCAGACCCCGACAAACTGCCCCACCTACCTATACACACACCTGCCAGGTGAGGGACAGTGGGTGACCATGTCTCACACACACACACACACACACACACACACACACACACACACACACACACACGACAAACGTTTATTACTACCTCAGTACTGGTGTCATGCCAATAAAGCTTCTTTTAAGTTCGAGTTTAGATAAGTAACGAACCATGGGGCAGACCTAGTGGTGTGCGATACTGCAAAATTCAGTACTGATCCGATACCAAGTAAATACAGGGCCAGTATCGCCGATACTGATACTTTTTTTAATAATTAAGGTAGATGCATCATCAAATTGCTAAATCTGAATGAATTTTCATGACTTTTAAGTGTATTATTGTAAAACATACATTTTTGTAAGTAGCTGCTCTAAGTAGGGTTGTAAATAAATTCACTTGTTTAAAGCGGTCTGATTTCTTGTTTCTGGTGCTTTACTTTCTCACAACGTTACCATCATGTCGTATCACCACAAAGCGGGTAACTCATACCACATAGTTGTGTTTGCTGGGTGAATACATTTGTAAATTTTTAATAGTGACCGCATATATGTGTCCTTGTTCATTTAAAATGAAAATAGATGCTATTCTGTTAACATTGATAAGCACAAAGTAAAAAAAAAAAGAGCTCTCATTCACCAAAACACAAACACACGGAATAAGAGCCTCACTACGCATGCTCCGATTCATATGCGTAGGGTGCGCAAAGTGCGTAAGGTGCGTCCGTACTTTACGTACGTATAGTTTACACTATTATTTCCATAAAATTGACCCTATTTCTGTATCTGCAAAGCAAAGTATTTAAAAACTTACAATCTTCCAATGCCTACCAATGTACTGATGTCTGTTAGGATTTTAACAACGTGACGGTACCACAGTAAACACAGCAGAGCAGGAGGTGAGGAGCGAGGTGAGCATGTAAGATGTGAGTGATGCTGCTACTGTCTGTACAGACATGATCTTTACTTTCTGACAAAACTGGAGAAACATGCTGAATGTAGCGGAGAAAAAGTAAAACGAAAGTATCGATCGCATCACACTAGCATCGATCCGATACCAATACCAACGTTGGTATCGATAATATCGATATTTGGATTGATCCGCCCACCACTAGGCAGACCCCTCCAATCCTCCTGTAATTCGAACCATGCGTGCACCTTTAAATGACCGGTAAGTAAAAATAACTGAATGAAAAATGAATGAATTTGTATGAACTGTGCTGGACATGAGAATCCTCTGGTCTGTAGGTGGCAGTAGGCAGTAGTTTTATTATCCACATTACAGGAAGAAGGAAAGAAAAACAAAAAAACAAACCAAAACAAAGGAATCTGCACAGGTACGAATGGGCAAGTCCTCTATACATAAATACATATATATTATATATTATATATTTTTTTAAACAAACATCCAGGGTTAGATTTTCACCACATTTGAGTTCTGGCTCCTCAGGTGGTGATGGTGCCGCATGATTTTCAGCCTGTGTGCATAATGTTATATGTATAACATGACTACTGGGATTTTAGTCATTTCTTTTTATAGAAACTAAATAATTACAACACATACATTTTGCTTTTTACCAAGATTACAATCCGGATTGTTATAACTGCTAAAAGAAAAAAAACGGCCGTACATTAATAATGTGTTTTAATATTTAATATTGATTGTTTCAATCATTCAGTCACAGTAAAAGAAAAACTGCAGAAAAATACTCCAGAAACCTGCAAACTGTCATAAAACACGTTTTACCAGAATTTACCTTGACTTTTGCTTATTGTGTTAAAGTTGCAATCAAAATTATTCACTCCCATTGCAAATTAGGTTTATTAGCAAAACTTACAAACTTTTCGCTGTTTTTAATTGACCAAACAATTTAAATTGCTCAGTGCAACTACTGTAACAACTGGTATCTCTAAATCCAACGCAAACTTCCTAGTATGAAATACAGTATTTCTATGATGTAATTTTGTTTAGTTCTTACTCTACTTTATATAAAAATCAAAATACTAGACAAGAAAACTAACAGAGTTTCCATGACAGTTTTATTTTCTCTAATAAATTGATTGTAAATTTGGTCTTTCCTGTCTTTTTTGTTCTTATTAGCGAGAAGTGAAGTGAAGCCTCGTCTCATATCCACCTGAGAAGCGATGGATGGTGAGCCAGCAGGAGGCACAAAGCTCATACAGGAGTTAAAGGTTCAGCTGATTGATGCTCTGAGTGGAGAACCTGACTTGGTGCTCCAGCATTGCCACTCATCTGGTATACTGACCCAGCGAGAATATGACCACGTCAAAGCCTCCACAGTGCCCTCTGACCAGGCCCGGGACATTCTTGATTACGTGATGAAGAAAGATAGAAAACATGTCTGGATGTTTCTGAATCTCTTAAAGAGTGAAGATATACAGCAGGCATTTCCTAAACTGGCTTTCCTTAACAACATGAATCTGAGAGCAGCAGTGAATAATGGTAATTTCATAAAGTTTTTTACACCAAGACTGAAAAGATAAATAATAACATATAATTAAATTAAATAGCAACAGTTTCATTGTTTTTTTCTTTTCAGAGATTAAACGAAAACAAGAGCTACCAGAAATAGAAGTTCCCCCAAAGAAGCAGTGCAAAACCAGTAAGAAAGATTAATAAAGACATTTTCTTATTCTTAAAAACATAAATATCAAGTATTGCAGTCTGCATGCACATTTCATTTTTAAGGTAACAGTAGCATCATCAGTTGTTTCATTTTTTATATTAAGAAAAGGCTTTATAATGACAAAGCTTTGAGGAAACAATTGATTGTTTTTTCCTCAAACCATTTGCTAGACACAGTGAGAGGAAACAAAACCAGTGACATGACTGAGTCTGTAATGGTGCAGAAAAAAAACTGACTGTCTCTGACTGTTTAGGTTTTACCCCAATTAAAACAGACGCAACAGTGTTAATGGTTCAGTTTTTTGGGGATTTTTACTTGCAAATCGTTTAGGAAAAAATAGTTTTGACGTCTGGCATTACATTTATGCATTTTTTAAATGATAAATATATCGAAACATGACTGTTCCCCTTAAACTACTCATAAGATTTTTTTGGTAAATTAATTGTAAATGTTTTTTTATTAAAACAAAAAGGGGTGTATTCAAATTCTGATGTTTCCCCTAGTATAATTTATGATGTCCTACATGACAGAAATCCTGTTTACTCTAATCTTGCTTACAACAGAAGACAAACAATCCTATATCATAAAAGTTGTAGAATGCTTTATCTGTCAAATGTATTAGTTTATTAGCATCTAAAGCCCTTTATCAGAGAGATTTATTTGAGATTAGGTCTGATTAAGGATTAACATTTATTGATAGACTGTCCTTAGTTCACTGTTATACATACAAACCCAATTTCTGGAAGAGTTGGGGCATTTTGTAAATGTAATAATTTATCTCACAAAAGAACAAAAAAGATTTTAAATGTTTTAGGTGTCCAACCCAATTGTATTAACAGAAATATAGTATAGTTTTAATGGCACATGTTCTACTATTGCAATATGTGTGCAGTTTAATCTTCTTGCAGCTACAATACTTTTATTTAAGACCACCTTACAGCTTCAGTGATGTGGTTTTCTTTCTCACAGAGAGTAAAACCGTGACGGAGAAGCAGCTGATGCAAGTGGCCCGCTACATCGGCAAAAACTGGAAGGAAGTGGGCAGGGTGGCACTGGAGATCTCCAACACCAAACTGGAGCAGATCATGGAGGAGAACCCCCATAACCACAGAGAGCAAGTGTTCCATATGCTGTGGCAATGGAGCATAAGAGAGAGGGAGAAAGCCTTAGCTACTCGTCTGCATGAACTTCTGAGTCAGGAAGAGTGTGCCATAGCACCCGGGAGCATCGACTTCCTGCTGAAAGACAGCTGAGAGTCCAGGCTGATCGGTTAGAGTTGTATTCAGTCATGCGTGTGTAGGAAGGAGTTCATTTTAAAACACATCTGTATTCAGGCTGCAGATTTATCTCAAGACTTTACTTTTCAAGCACACAAGTAAAACTTTATAGTTCTTTTGAATAGAGACTTATTTTTCTTTGTGTAAAGTCCAGTCAGCACAATTGTCTGTCGTCGTACATTGTGTTCCTGTACAATTTCTTTATTCATCTAATTTCACCTACATTTATTTAATTTTTAACAGAATTTACCTTGACTCTTGCTTATTGTGTTAAAGTTGCAATCAAAATTATTCAACCCTATTGCAGATTAGATTTATTAGCAAAACATATAAACTTTTAGCTGTTTTTAATAAACCAAACAATTTAAATCGCTCAATACAACTACTGTTACAAGTGGTGTCTCCAAATCCAACACAAAATGCCTAGACGAGAAAACAGAAACCATCTTAAGTAAACTAGGGAAACAATTTCTTCTTGGTAAAATGTTAATTATGTAGACCTGAAATCTTTTTTAATCAAAATGACAGTGTAGATATGATAAATTCATTAGCTAGCCTACCAGGTGGGTGGGTCTTTAATGTGCTTGCCCAAACCCATCTTCTGGTTGCCCAGAAACATGCGTATAAAAATCGTAGCATTATTGAATTGATATCATCAGCATCATCTCCTGTTAGCAAACATAATAATTAAGTACTTAAATATTATATTTTTGACTGTGGCATTTGGGTGTAAAATTGTGGTTTTCAGCTCTGCCACCCGGCAGGCTGGGCAGCTACATGAACAATGATTGACTTGTTGTTCATATAGGGTGGGAGCCATTACAACCTCTGCTGGCTGATTGATGGTGCCTGCACAGGGTCGAGGAATAATGTGTTGATCAGGGTGTGGCTCTCTGTACACAAAGCTGATCCGCATATGAACTTGCCTCGTGCAGGTGAAAAGATGCAGTCGGCTACTGCGCACATGTCGGAGGGGGCGTGTGTCAGTCTCGCTCTCCTTAATTAGAAGTGGAGATCAGCATCAGTGGAAATTGTGGTTTACAAACTGTATTAAATGCTGAAGTTCTGAATTATTCCACTCATTAAATAAAACCCACACACAAATATTGAGTAAAACAAAGACACAACTTAAATTTTTGCATTAAATCTAAAGGAGTTGAGATTACAACTTTTTGGCTTCTATTAGCCAGTGCTACCCAGGACTTAAATTCTGTGTGACCAGTGGCAGATTTGAAAGGCTGTAAAGATGTTTCAAAATTCGCCATAAACACACGTGTTGACATCATTGATATTCTGATCTGTGGTGTAACAGTGTTCATTTGAGACAGTGCCATTTGATTTAATGCCCAGCACTGCCCTGAAATAAACGCAATAGCTACATTTACAGCATATGACAAAACATTTTATCCAAAGTGACTTACAACTGTGACTAAATACAAATACAATCCAAGCAATTAAAAGGTAGGGCCTTTCTCAGGGGCCCAACAGGGATCTGGCAGTGGTGGGGCTTGAACCAGCAACTTAATTGATGATTGATTGGTTGATTTAGGAAACAGTAGTAACTTGTAACCCGAATATAACTGGTCATCCATGGTCAACCCATTCACTGCCAAGTTTGAATATTATATCTTGAATTTATGTTTTTATATGCAAAGCACCTCCTGGACCTAGTTGATCTACATGCACTGTAATAGCTTTGAGTGTGTCTGGTGCTTCACATTAATAATACTGTGTGCCTGTTAAAAGTGAACTATAAGTTATGACCTGTGCAGTTGACCTTTTTTTAGGAAATTTCTCATTGGTTATTTGTCAATGAAAAAATGTTTTTGTACATATTAAAATGTAATTGTGTTTTTTATATTGGAAGCAATATTTTGCCTAAATAAAAGAATACAAAATTATTTAAAATTATTTTATCAAGCGTTTTAGTGAAACTCAGGATCATAATCACCTCACAATTTTCACTTCAGAATATAGAAAAGCTTAAAAATCTGTGGTTTTTTTTCCCTCAGTTTAAACATGAATTGATTTTCTAGCAAACTAAACTGGGCTTAAACTAATATACTTTGTAAAGAGATGCTTTTTTAAATTTGGCTTGGCTCGTGCTCTATTTGTACATGGAAAATCACTGGATATGTCACTAAATGATTATGAAGGTTTTTATACAGTAATGTGTACATTTATTACAGAAATAAAACTTTAACATTTGTATGATTCACTTCCACACATAGATTCACCTTAATCCTGAACTGTCTTACACTAATAATAATTTTATTTAATAAAGGGTTCCAGCATAGATGTGAGCAGGGTTTAAATGAATAGCTTGTATGTTCCAACTTAAACAAGTATCAGGTGGTTCTATGACGACCTTTGTTCTCTCGGCAAGTATCACGTTGTTTCACCCTGGTGGGTTTTCACCCGGGTTTTTCACCCTTGTTCACCCTTGTACTGTGTGCCAAGTAATCAGATAGCAGGAGGAGGAGCTTTGTACTATTCCATTCCTGGTGCTGCCAGACTGCATACAGGATTCTCATTCCAAAGACATTAATGTTGCTTTTCATTCATGACACCTGAGAAGAAATTCTGTCTTAAAGTAACAATGATACATTTTAATAATTAGCTTTTTTGTTTGGTTGTTTCTTTTAAACCTTATTTAAGGTTGTGGCCTTGGAGTTCAATGAAGTTCAACATTAAATTGGAATTAAAGGGTTAATTATTATCATAGTGGTGAAAAGGACTGGAAGTTAATCATTACAAGTTTTATCAGCTTTTATTATGTTTAGATCTTTTCTCAGATTACAAGTTTTATTTTATTGCCTGATGTGGCTGTAAAAGTTTGGACTCACTCTAGGAAATCTGAGAGTTCTAGAGTTTTTAGAGTCGTATGCAAAAGTTTGGACACACCAGTGAAAGTTCATGTTCCAATGTCTGGATAATTCTCAAAGTTGAAATAAATGAACACTTGGAACAAACTCAAGTATTCCATTTACTTGCAAACTCTGCAACATTTCTATTCATTTTTAATGTTAACATGTTAAAATATGTTAAATTCAACAAATTATTAGAAATATGTTTTTGTGCGTTAAAATTACCTGCCAGTAATGATGGATGGAATCCAGCACAGCAATGACCAAATAAAGTACATGTTTAAATATATGAATATTTTTAAGGAAATATGAATTTAGCAGTATTTATCACTGGGGCATTTTTGGTTGAAAATTGTGGTTTATAAACTGTATCAAATGTATCAAATTGGGCTCTCCAAACTTTGTTATAAGATTATATAGTGGATGCAATAATTTGCCAGTTTGATAACTGGACATAACTGAAAGATAACTGGTAGAAAAGAGTAAAACACATTAGAGCAGAGTTTTACCTTTATTCCATAGTGATACACAATACTGCTTTTATGGTGGCAGACAGTGGATAATATTTTATGTACTAGTGTAAGTGATGTCATGAGTGTTAAAATAATAATAGAGGGGTTTGGTCAAGAACCCAACTGTGGCTGCATGCAAAGACGGTGTTCAAACTTACGATCTTCTGATTGATAGCCTAAAGCTCTAACCACTAGATTACTACTGTCCCTGTATAGCATATAGCACTTTTACAATGGATTCTGTATAAAACTTTACAGATTCCAAGTCTGAAACCCCCTAATGAGCAGGTTTAAGGCAGGCTCAATAAGGACCTCCATGCTCTTTTGGTGGCCTGAAGGATATTTGGAGAACATCAGATAAATAAAATTAAAAATACAGATACAAATTTAACCAACATGTAGGCCTGTACAGAGATGGGAGAACTTGTTGGAAGGACAGCTATCTCTGCAGCACTTCAGAGTCTATGATTAACATCAGTCTATGGCAAAGTGGCAGGATGGAAGCTACTGGTGAAGAAAAGGAACTGTCCAATTGTAAAGAATAATCTGAAGTCTTTTGAATGAGAGATTTTAATTTTGCATTTTTCATTAATTTTGAAAAACATGTTTTCTCTTTATTAATGGCAGTTAAAATGGTAAAAAATGTAATGGTCTGAATACTCTCTGAATCCATTGTAATTGATTAGTTTGAAAATATCAGCTAAACAAAACAATAAAAAAAAAGTTAAGAAATGTACAGCTGAAAACATTTCTATTTACTTCTTGTGGTTTGTTTTTGTTTTGAGGCTATTTCATGGCCTTTTGCCTTTGTTGAATGACCCTTAGTTGTTTTACTTAAAGATCAATGAGTATCCATAATCTTCACAACACACTGTGTTTTGGAAAGTGGTTGCTGATTGGGTAATCTGGCCTTGTATGCAAATAAGATAATCAATGATTGGGTTAAAATGTTACAAAAATGAAGCAATTGGATTCACTCAACTGAAATGACTTTTCTGATAGAACCAGTAAAAGAACTCATACATTTGTTACTAAGCTGTGTTTTGGAAACTGGTGATTGGTAAATCTTGTATTATATGTAAATAGACTGGTACAACGTTCCCCATGTACGTGTTTGTTTTCTTTGACTTCGCTTTCTTTACATGCAGAAAGTGAAGTGATTGCACTAAACATTACTATAAATGACTGAGTGAGCTTATGAGTGAATGTGTGATGCTTTGCTAGCGCCATGTGTCTGTTATTTCGAAGAGGCCTGAAGCATTTGGTAAAAATAAATGATGAATGAACGTCGTTTTAGATCATTCATAATTCTGTTAATTCTGTTATGAAATCAAAAAACACTAATTATGTATTACTGAACATTTTGTTAACAGAAGCAATGATATTCATCACATCATAACATCATCAGTAGTCTAAAATGCCACATTGTGTTTGGGAATCTTGTAGATGATTAAAAAATAGGCATCAGTAAAACAAAAAACTCCAATGTCAATTTTTTTTTACAGTTTATTCTTAAAAAATAGTCAAAAAATTTATTAAAAAATAAATTATACCAACGTTTTAATATTTTAAACACACATTATTTGTATAAACTTTGTATGATTTATTTTAGTAACGTGTAAGTTTTAGTTTTGATGCTCTTTTGTTGAGCTAAGTTGTAGAGCTATTTTGTGTATATGATCTTTAAAGAAGGCATAAAAACACACTGCATATTATGTAACATGGCTGGAACAGTAACACGTTTGAAGTGTCATTAATGATCTACAGGTAAATGGTTCTCTTCTTGAAATAAAAACGAACTAAAATTTATTTATGTCTTTATTTTTATATTTCAGTTTTGTCCCATTCTTGCTTTTAATTTAGGTCAATTTTTTTAGTCATGAAATATGTATTTTTGTAGTTTTAGTTCTGTTTTTGTGTAATAGTTCTGTTTTTTTATTTTAACTTTTTTATGAGCTTGTTTAAAACTTTTATTTATTTATTACTTGGAAATATAGTAATGCTTTATTTGTTTAGAACGTATTGTGCTAGTACAATTTTATTAGACGTTGATTTATTGTTATCAAAAATGTAAACGTTACAATAAAATATTTCCAGCCCATTAAATAAAATTAGGCTACCGTGATTAAACGTCACATTATTGCTTTATAATCACGTAATTTAACCATGGTTACAGGTTATAAACGCATAGTTTGAGGTTATAAATAGTCCAGGAACTTAGATCTGTACCCTGTTTAGTCTACTACCATACTGAGTTACTGCTTCGCGGACATCTGTGGCTACTAACAGTTCTCCAGCTTTGGACCAATCAGGTGCCGGTGCGCCCTCGCTGCTCGCTTCTGATTGGACAGCTGTTCTGCTTATATTAGACTTTAAAATATCGAGTGTCATATGGGCTATGCGCTTCTGCAGTGAAAGTGTGGAGCACAGACATGAGTTCAGTCGTTGCTATAGGTAAGAAAATGTCTTTTTCCTATAGAACACGTTTTCTGAGACGTTTTAAACTTTGCTCCAGGACAGAAAATGTAAGCTGTAATGATGTTATTTTATTATGAGGTAAAATCTGACATGCGTTTTAAAAACTTTTGTTCGTGCCCGTGTATTAAATTGCAACAGGGTTTCCACTGTGAAAGAGGAGATGTAGGACTGTAATGAGGGCAGCAACCGCCGCAGCTATTCTATTCATACGATGCCAACTCATCCAGATGAACTCAATGCTAACTCCTTATGCTTTGGGAGGCGGGGAAGCAGCTTTTTCACATCTGAGCATGCGCAAAACACAATTTTAATGTTACTTAAAGTTAAATTTATTCTTCAAGAAGTCTTTTTTTTTTCAGAATGTTTTAAATGTCTTAAATGACTTAAAGTGGTCTTTTAAAGTAGCAGCTAATGGGAAGTGTGTAATTCAAGGCAAAAGCTTGAAGACCAAAAAATTGCTCACATACTGGCCAAAAAGGCAAAAAAAAAAAAGCAAAAAAAGCAAACAAAAAACACCCATATGACAGCAAAGATCCTGTTGCCGATAAAGGAATGGAGGTGCACCCCTCTGCTGTGGTGCAGAACTGATTGCACAAACTTGCTATGAAAAAACAGATCATTAAAAAGAACCTTTTCCCAAGCTTTACCTCTACTGGACTGACTTTAATTTGTAGATAGTTGTTATTGATTAATGCACTGATAGTAACACATTAAAAAAGTACCAAAAAGTAATTAACATGCTCATTATTTTAAAACCAAAACAAGAAAAACATGTTTTTGATACCACGCCACTAGTCCATATGTCTTTATTTTGTCCAGAAAGATTTCTGTATAGAAAAAAAAATCTATAGCACTTCAACTTAATTACAAACAGAAGTACAATTGGTAAGATCACAAGTTAGAAAATCCACTACAGTCATTAAAATTTAGTAAAATATTTTTTCTTGAATTCGTGTCTAGAGTGCAATATGAGTAAAGTCACAATCACCAATGGCCACCATCATGTGAATGAAGCTGAAGTGGACTGCTCAGATGGCGAGCACTTTCTCTCTGAGGCATTCAAAGTGATCCTAGCAGAGGCAGTTCATAAAGCTACTGACGTGAAAGAAAAGGTCCCGTATGTTTTAAAACTTTACCATGTATAATACACATTACCTGTATCTAACACTAGACTATTACTATCTGTGCACATACATTTACAGGTGTGTGAGTGGAGCGAGCCTGATCAGCTGAGAGCTCTGCTGGACCTGGAGCTCAAAGATTATGGAGAATCTCATGAAAAGCTGCTGGAAAGAGTCCGGGATGTGGCCAAATACAGTGTGAAAACTAGTAAGCTGTATTTATTGCTGCCAAACACAAAAGACATGACGAATATTTAGCAACAAAAAATCTGGAGTTTAATCCATTTTTATTTTTAGATCACCCTCGCTTTTTCAACCAGCTGTTCGCCGGAGTGGACTACCATGCACTGACTGGACGCCTCCTCACAGAGACACTCAATACCAGTCAGTAAGTGTGGCCTAGTTGGCACAGTTAACACATTCACTCTCCTGAAGGAAAGATAAGAATAGAGTTACTATGTGAAGCACCATCTAAGTGTAGTCTGACCCCGAATGGCCCGAATAACCTCACTGACTTTTAATAAATGGTCTTGTCCCCAGTTCTGCTGATTCCCATAATATGATTTTGAATTTCTCTCAAACATTACACTGTGCTTATTCTAGAGTGCCTGTTTTTGTAGGATTGGTATGTTTACATTTTTGCTTTGGGATTTTACTACACCAAGTGTAGTATTTGAATTAATCTCATTGCTAATGGTGTAACTGGGATGCAGCCACAATTTTTTGTAGTTTCACAAACCAGCAGCTTTTTAGGAAATAATCATTTAATTTATTGAATGTATTGTGTAAAAGAAAATAAATATACCCGAAAAATTAAATACGTAAATTAATGTGTAATGCAGCTACAAATGTCAAAATGGTATGGTATTTCAAGATTTCTTTTGATTTTGTGACTTAATTATTAATATTATTATTATAAATATTTGCCTAAAAATAAGCAAGTAAACCTTGAGATATTTATTAAATATACTGGATTTTTGCTGATTAGTAAATAATAAAAAGACATCAAAACAGCTGTGGTTAAGAAAGTCTAACAGGATTTGAAAATCTGGTTTAATCTTCAGTTTTATGGAGTATGGGCACATCACACCGCCATGTTGTTCTTAATATTTATGCTGTACTGTCAATACACCTTTAATGCTTTGTAGCTTCAGTAAAAACTGTTTAGTTATATTTGGTATAAATTCTTTCGCAGGTACACATACGAGGTGGCTCCGGTGTTCGTTCTAATGGAGGAAGTGGTTCTTCGCAAAATGCGTTCCCTAGTGGGCTGGTCAGAGGGGGATGGCATATTCTGCCCTGGGGGCTCTATTTCTAACATGTATGCCATGAACGTTGCCCGATATTGGGCATTTCCGCAGATTAAGACTCAAGGCTTGTGGTGTGTTCCACGCTTGGCTGTGTTCACATCTCAGGAGGTAAAAACTAAATACAGCTGATGTTAATATACATGTACTTGTATTGCAGTTATCACAGAAGTCTGCAACTGTAATCATTTTATTTGGTTTTCTGGCCTCCTAGTTGTCCTAGGGCTTGATTCATCACACATATTACAAAGTTCATGAAACAGTGGTCTCTTTGTCAAGGAAACCCAAACTTTCTGCTAAAACTAAAATGAAATTTGAGCAGATAGTCAAATGTATCTAGGAAAGCTCTGAATGTCTACAATCAAGCAATAAATTACAATATACCGCATGTTCAAACAATTAAGTCATAAAAAAGAACAGTTGCAGAACTCTGTAAGTTTCCAAGACTGCCAAGACCTGTTTCTTAGCGTATGTCAAGGTCTGACTTCATGTAATTATTATCACTAATCATTTATGTTGATCTGTTCCTTTTAGAGTCACTACTCAATCAAAAAGTCTGCTGCATTTCTGGGGATTGGAACAGACAATATCTACCTTGTGAAAGTGGACGAAAGGTACATTAGC
This sequence comes from Trichomycterus rosablanca, assembly GCF_030014385.1. Taxonomy (NCBI): domain Eukaryota; kingdom Metazoa; phylum Chordata; class Actinopteri; order Siluriformes; family Trichomycteridae; genus Trichomycterus; species Trichomycterus rosablanca. The sequence goes on along the minus strand of NC_086006.1, from coordinate 23,233,309 downwards.
ACGACATGCATGTACTCAGCTTTACTGCATACGGCTCATCGCCTGAAGCCCACTTTATCCTTTTCTAACCTCTCTGTACCCACAGTGGCAGAATGATCCCTGAGGACCTTGAAGCTAAAATTGTTCATGCCAAATCACAAGTATAAAAATATTATCATTCCCACTGACTTCTCTTAATATGTTTTAGCAAAAACACTAACCTAAACCTACACCACTAAAAACTAACATCTGTTCAATGACTTGCAAGACAAATAAGCTGAATTTTACAGTCTGATTTGGGTTTAAGCCGTGTATCAATATTACTATTTGGAAATGATACAAAAGGAAGTGTTTGGTTAGTGTTTGATTAACTCTTGCTGTTTATAGGGCGCATTCCCATTCTTTATCAATGCAACAGCTGGCTCCACCGTACAAGGAGCCTTTGACCCCCTGGAGCGTATAGCTGAAATCAGCGAGAGGAACAGCATGTGGATGCATGTTGATGTAAGCCACTTTTTTATCAGCACTTCACACTGAGTCACATTACGCAAAATCACCTGACAAAAGAACAAGAGAACATGAGGACAATCAATCCGAATACCAGTGTGGAGTAATGTCCATTAATGTACAGCACCTTTGGATTCTTATGCAAGTTTAAAAAATGTGACTCATTTGCATTCATGATTAACAGATCCTTACTCTGTTCTACAGGCAGCGTGGGGTGGAAGCACACTGTTTTCCAAGGAACACAAGCATCTGATGGCAGGAATCGAAAGGTACATGTACTGAAGATAAAATGGGTTTTTAAAACAGCATAAAAGTCTCTTAATCCGCAAAATGTACAATAATGACTTTTTTTTTTATCTTTATAAACTAAAAAAAGTGTTAGAGACATAGTGCTGTTTTAGATTTTCCAGCATATCTGCCAGTCTAGTTATCTAATGTGCTGCTTGCACAACCCCCAATCTGAACAAGGAGAGCTGGATCACTATACACCCCCTTCGACAAGTGTCCAGTCTGTGGCCACTTCTTATCACCCGCCAGTGTTATGTTCCCACACAGAGCAGCATCATGTAGGGAGAGTCACGCTAAGATCTGTGTGACAGCCACCCCCAATTCGCACAGGCGCAAGAAGACTACTGTACCACCCTTACATAATACCTTTGACAAAAACAAAATGATTTAAAAAATGTGATATTAATGTTTAAGCTCCAAAATTTTAATTTAGCCAATTGCATCTAATATCCAAAACTCAAAAACAGAATGACAAGATCTGCAAAGAACTGGCACCAGCCTTGTTGTTCTGTCATTAGACAGTTTGCTATTCTGTATGAAAATGTTGCGCCTTGGACCTTCTATTTCTCATTTAATATGTAACTTTTTCTGTTAAAACCTTTATAAAGCAACATAGAATGAACGTATATCTTTCTTTTTAGAAAAATAAAAGATTAACAGTAACTGTTTCTAATTAACTTTTGTATAATGTGAATTGTAACAGATATACAAAAGCCAGTTGGAACCAGTTTTAACTCCTTTGTTTCTGTTGTGTTCAGAGCAAACTCTTTGACCTGGAACCCTCATAAAATGCTGATGACAGGTCTTCAGTGCTCCGTGATTTTAATGAGAGACACAACGGTACAGTCCTGTGTTTTACACTGTTACAAAATAAGCTTTTTAATTGTTGTAGGTTGTGTCAGTAAGTGAAGATGCATGACATGCATAAGTGAAGATGCATGACATAAATGTACTCTTACGCATGTTTAGGAGTTATATTTTTAGTTAAAAAATGATTGACAACTAAAACCTGAATACACTGTTGTAAATGTCTGTTTTGAATGTGCTTTAAGTTACATAACTACAGTAACATGTAGAAAACACCATTCCTCAATGTTACTGTATGGGCACTTGTGGGAGGGGGCCTGTGTCAACAAACTTGTACCATTTGTATCCGTAACTCTGAGGTTCTATAACTGAATCAATTTCTGCCATTGGTGACCAACATTATTTAAAGTCATTTAATATAGGGCAGCACAATAATGCAGCCGTTGTTATGGGTGTCACACAGCTTTTGGGTCTTGGAGATCTGGGTTTGTGGGTTCCCCTCGGGTTCTCCCACCTCCCAAAAACATACCTCCCAAACACACACACACAGTTTATGTTTATTGATTTCTAATTAACAATGTAGTCAGTACTTTCATATTGAACCGTACCACTAATGTTTAATGTTCTCCTACCAGAACCTGCTGATGCAGTGTCACTGCGCCAACGCTACATACTTGTTTCAGCAAGACAAGTTCTATGATACAAGTCTGGACTCAGGGGACAAGTCTATTCAGTGTGGACGCAAAGTGGACTGTCTGAAACTGTGGCTAATGTGGAAGGCAGTAGGCTCACAGGGCTTAGCCGATCGTGTTAACAAGGCTTTTGCCAATACAAGGTAAATAACAGCAATGAACCTTAATGTCATTTATGGAACACATCACTTACTGATTTTAATTTAATGTCTTTATCTGAGTCAGTGAGATAACTGATATATTTGCTTTCTTTTTCTTCTGATTTAGGTATTTGGTGGAGGAGATGAAGAAAAGAGAGGGATTTCAGCTTGTCTCTGAGGTAACTCAATATAATTTATTCCTATTTAGTTGTTTTACTGAAATCTATTTAGATTTTTACCTTATTCAGAGAATAGTGCTGTTAAGGAAATGCATATATAAACTGTATGTATGTAATGCAAAACCTTTGTTTTGAAGAGAGTAAATTTGCAATACAATGTTTTATACTTTTTTGGTTTTTCAACAGCCACAATTTGTGAACGTGTGCTTCTGGTTTGTTCCTCCGAGCATTAGAGGAAAAGAGAACTGTCCAGATTACCAGGACAAATTAGCAAAGGTTGGTTTGCCAAAATCATTAGACCCATGAAGCCAGAATATCTGTTAATATTCCATTATAGTCAAAATTGTGCTGATATGTGACATTAATGCCAGTCTTGGGATTTAAATGATTTTTGTAAAAGCAGACTAGTTTACTGCATCTGTTACAGATGTACATGGAACAGTATTCTTTTTTTCAAACTGTCCTTTTAAAGTATGGTCATATGTTCAGATAAAATCAAACAACCAAAAACAAGAATTTGAACTTGCTGAAAGACACATCACATTGACTACAGTCAAGCAAACTTAACTTGGGCATCAGCATAGAAGCTACTGTGCAGAATAGAAGCCCCTACCTTTGCTTTTTGTAGAATAAACATCAGTCAAACATAATGGTGCACGATTTGGAGCAGGGGCCTTTTAAGTTATGACAATGTAAAGCCCACTTGTCTGCAAACAAGAAATATGTTTAGAGAAATATTTTTAGTCAAAGAAAAGAACAGTTGTAGAAATCATTAAAATTCCAAGACTGCGATGACATTCATGTATCTTAAAATTTCAGGTAAAATTTTTCACAGCTGTAGGTAAATATCTTCGACTGCTGAAAGCAACCAAATGATGTCATGACTATTCTTACCCACCAGGTGGCACCAGTTATAAAGGAACGAATGATGAAGCGTGGCTCTATGATGGTGGGGTACCAGCCTCTGGGTAGTCGGGTGAACTTTTTTCGAATGGTAATTCTCTCTCCCCAGCTGAAGCACGCTGACCTGGACTTCTTTCTGGATGAGATAGAAAGGCTGGGAAAAGATCTGTAACTGAGCTGTGGTAGTTGGATATCCCTTATATAGATCTATCTACAGGCAGTATTACTGTAATTCAGTTAGAATACTGGTTCTTAACTGAGAAGTTAAGGGACCATTAACAATTACTTTGATTGGTTTTTTTTGTTTCACTACAAGTGTTGTTCTCCAGCCTAAATTTAAATCCACCACATTTAGCTTATGTGTGACTACTACAAAAAAAAAAAGATTCACAGATATACATTATTGTAACTAATTGCTTTATAAAGTCCTCCAAAATTTGAAAAGCTTTTTAATTTAAAACGTTAGTTACATTTTTATTTCAAACAGAGGCTAGCAGTTAGTCTGCTGGTCTGTTAGCTGTTCTAATGTTACCTAAGTTTACATTTATGGCATTTTGCTAACACTACATAAACTACCTATTAAATATGATGGTTTGTTTTAATGTTTGGAAGTAGATAAATAACTAAAAACTCCCAGTTGTTTTCCCCATAACCAGTGTGAAATAGTTAACTTGCCTAGTAAACAAAAGACTTGCTCCCAAATACCATTTTTAGTGCACTGAATTGGCATTTACTATTTACAGTAGTATGAGGTTTGGGATTTCATTTAAATATTTTCTGAGGCATTAGAAAATACATGTGTAAATAATAAATAATGTATTAACATCCACAAAGTTGAATCAGTTCATCTGGACACAAGTTTGTTGTAGAGATACGTTTCGTCACATTGAGTGACGAAACGCATCTCTACAACAAACTTGTGTCCAGATGAACTGATTAAACTTTGTGGATTTGTGTACCTGGATTATTGAGCATGCATCAACAAATGTGTTAACATGTTTTTTTTATTAAATACACATTCATGTCAAATTATGTCTGTTATTGTGAATAGAGATTAAGTTGTACATCACTGATAGAATGTTAATTACTCTTGCTTTTTTTTTGAATAACATTTATTTTTAGGCAGTCTAGTTTCTGACAGTACGGTATGGTGTGTGCATGTTTAAACTGAACTTGCTTTGTGGATTACTTTCCTTGTATTATCTTCTATTATATACATACACTCAGCATTTATGTTTAAGTACAGAACACTTTATGTGCATACATTTAAAGGATATTTCCACTATATTAACTATATTAAACAACAAAAACAAGTGGTTGAATACTTATCCCCACAGTGTTAAAATTTTTTAAATCTTATTTTGTTTTTGTTTTTTTAGTTTTAATAATCCTTCAGCTGCTTTATGCTCGGTGCAAATCTTTTTACTAAAGTAAACTTTTTTTTAAAGGTCAATTTTAATAATATTTTTAAAGCTTGTTTTTGTAAGGCAAGTTGTTTAATCGTTGTTGCTTTCTATGCAACATGAATAACCAACAAATTATTGCATCATGAGCCTACGCCATTAGAAACAAGGGTTCTATATAGGACCCTAAAGCTTTCTGTAGTTTGTCCTTCTGTGGAGATCATAAAATGTAGATCCCCCAGAAACATTACTGATGCTACCCAGAAGTGTTAACCATTTAAAGCACACTTTAATCTATTTTTAAGATTGTATGATATAGTTTGGATGATAATGTTTGTGTTAAACACTGATTTATTTGTACTAAAGCAGAACAGTTTACAGACACTTGTAAAGAACTTACCACTTTGCATGGCAGATTTTGGATTTTAGACATTTCTGCAACTTTTCTTTTCACAATTAAAAGACATAAGACATCCACTTTCTACTCAGTTTAAGTTAAAGGTTTTCAAATAATCACTAAATCGATGCGTTAGGCAATAAAATGAAATGGAATAAGTGTTGGGTTCATAAATGCAGAAATGTGTGTAAATGTGCTACATGAGTCTGTCTGGACACCATGATATCAAGTTTAATTATTTATAACCAAGAAACTGTGTAATATACATTTACTTTTTTTATACTGTTAAAAGTTTAAAGGCTCCCACTGACTTTTTGCTATTTTACTTTCTTATTTCTCAGACAGGTTGATTTGTTAATGTCTGAAGTATAAGTAGGCTACATGTGTCAAACTGACAATAAAATTGTTTGAATAAAATTGTGCTGTTTTTGTTAGGATGAGCAAGATAAAAAGCTATTAAGGCTAATTAACATAACATTTATGAGTAGTGAACACAAGTCTTAAATGTCTTTGTCAATGCTCTGAGCGTGAGAAACAGACCCACACAGCAGAGCCAACAACTGACCTACTGACTGATTTTATTCACGCTCAGCCCTTAGAATTTGAGTCGACTCTGAAACTTCAGGAATCGATTCACTATGACTTGTTGCAGTTATGGTGGCACGTCACCGCCCCCTGTTGTCCAGGAGGAATTAGTAACGTTTGCTAAAGCAGTTGGTCACGTGTCCCGCTCTGCCCTGCGAGCACTTCCGGTCGGGTTTCCTGTGTTTGTAAACTGGAGAAGAATTGTGAGTCGGAGGTGGAGAACTGATCTCAGAGTCGCTGCAGGTAAAGCAGAACCAACACGACGGCTTACGCATGTGGGCTAAACGCTTAACAGTGTGTAGTTGAGTTATAAACGCGAGCACAGTGAGTGAGCGGTAATAAACGGAGCTGAAGTCACTTACACGCCCTGTTGTTGTTGTTGTTGTGAACAGGTCGGTTCGATCCCAAATCCTCTTCACACGGTGCACGATGCACTAACGGTGTTCCGCACACTTCTGCATCTACACGTCAGTACTGGACGGGACTTCTGGTCTTAATCGCTGGTGTAGTGCTTTATCTCCTGCGCCTTAACGTGTTAGCACTGCTGTTTATTAATTCATTCAATTATACGAACCGCTTTATCCTTCTTAGGGGTCGCCTCACACCGAGAAGGTCCTGGATTCGATTCCCAGGTGGGGCGGTCCGGGTCCTCTCTGTGTGGAGTTTGCATGTTCTCCTCGTGTCTGCGTGGGTTTCTTCCAGGAGCTCCGGTTTCCTCCCACGGTCCAAAGACGTGCAAGTGAGGTGAATTGGAGATACAAAATTGTCCATGACTGTGTTTGACATTAAACTTGTGAACTGATGAATCTTGTGTAACCAGAAACTGTTTCTGCCATGAATGTAACCAACGTGTATAAAATATGACGTTAAAATATTAATAAATAAATAAATACTTCTTATGGTTGCTGTGGCTTCTGCACCACCCGTCACACAGGATGACACCCTGGACAGGGCGCCAGTCCATCTCAGGGTCATAATGCGCCCACCTATTCACGGATCCTTGCAGTTTAGAGCAGCTTATCCACCTTCTGCATGTGTTCGAAAGGTCGAAAGAAACCATCATAGACAAGTTAGGATGCTAAACCCCTGCCAGATAGTGGCCGGAGGCAAGGATTGAACCCTGGTCCCCAGGACTGGTGTTGCTGTGTGTCACCCACTTTCAGTTTCTGCCAGTTGCATTAAAAAGTACTTACTGTCTGGCTATACAGATCACTGGTAGCGTTGACTGGAGTCCATGTAGTTAACTTCAATGTACATTGATGCTCCATCCAACAATTCCTCTCCTGCTGCTTTCTGATAACATTTTGTATTTATTTATCTGCGTATTTATTTCTGAATTCATCTTTGAATAGTGGAGAAGAAACCAGAAGTTTGCTGTGATATTTATTAGATAAGACGGTGGCACAGCTACAACATTGGTGCTATTTATGACTGCTGCTCTTTTTCTGTGGTCAATAGGACATAAAAGAGATGCAGTGTCTCTGTTCACAGTGTTGGCCATGTAGCTCCTTTAAAGTAGCATTTTCAGCTGTGTTTGTTACTTTTTGTTTTATTTAAATATTGTGTCTATCAGGTTCATTTAAATCTCCTTCAGAAAGGTTTAGTGTTACATATGCATAGGAACATTAGGTGTGGGTTCCACTCCTGTCACTCTGAGGCTACAGTGGGCACAGACTTAAAGATTAGAAAAACATTGCCTGGTCTGATGTTGCTCCTTAATACAAATCTTGGAGTATGTCGTACTATTTTTGTTAATTATGTGGATCCTCTTATGGCCACAATTTCCCTTCTTATGTGATATAATCACAAAACAAAGGTCACCTCAAACTGATTTTATAAACATGGTCAGTAAGTGCAAGGCAATTAATAAGAAGGCTAGATGCCCCCCGTTGGTATTGAGGTGGTTTGGCACTGTCCTCCTTTTTAAAGATGAAATATTTGGAGTCATTTTTAATTCTCCAGAAACACAGAAGTACCTTCTGTATGTGAGTGCTGCTTGTGTCAAATCTGCATGTGCACATATAATCCCAGCCTATGTGGGCATTTTATTGGCCTCATGTTCTTCGTCTAGTAAATAGGGTCATGCCCTTATGTTTTTTTTTTTTTTATGATATCTATTAATTCTCTCTACCCAGTGTGAAGTCTTTCTCCCCCAACACACTCACACACACCACTGCGATGTCACAGCTTTCCAACAGCTCAGTCCGAGAACACATGAAATGGGTCAGTGGTTTTCTTTTTCACTTTTGTTTAACATTTTGAAATGTTTTATTTTACATTTGTAACCAGCGCTGTTACATATCAGTGGTGTGGCGTCATGGACTGTTCTTGATCTATTTCTGACCTCTGCTGTATCTGCTATAACCTCTGGAACAACTCTCTAACAACTGAAAATCTGACAAATCAGAGTTCAGCAGGGGTCATAAAAACAACGAAATGGGGTAACATTTAGTCTTGACACTGGTGTGTGTATATATGTGTGTGTGTGTGTGTGTGTGTGTGTTTGTGGCAGGCTGGACTACTGGGCTGTGAGGCAGTTCTTTCCAGCATGGCTCTGATGCAGGCCACTTCCCCAGCCAACCATAAAAAGATGACCTCGCCACTGGGTCACAACCGGAACCCCAGTCACAACCACAACCAGACTCATAACCAGGATAACCAAGATGCCCACAGTCACCACAGTCACCACAGTCACATGGTGCTGCCCTCTGGAGTCAGCTGCTCACCCATGGTAAGGGACAGAACCGAAACCTGGAATCAGTTGACTCACTGAATCAACAAGTGATTTCTGAAATTCTAAAGCAGAGCTTCTAACCTGAGAGATTGGTTCCCTATAGGGTTACAACATTTGAGCTATTTTATTAGATAATAGGGAATATTTGCAAAACAAATTTGCTAACCTTAGAAATCAGAAACTTATTTGTTCTTTATGCCCCACTCACTGGTCACAAAGTCAAACACTTGTTTTGTTGGCCAGTCAATATCTTATTAACTAATGTTGTATGCTCTTTATTTTGACTGATGTGATTCAAATAAAGGCAAATAAACATTTAAGCAATGATAGTAACTGTAATGTATAGAAACAACCTGTTCTCACTTGCAGCTGGTTAATAAGGACGGAGAGTTCCACTCATCCCGGCTGCTGGAGGAGAAGGACATGCAGACAAGCCAGAGTTTACAGCTAAAGAAGAAGAACAGGAAGTCTGGAACGCCTGTCAAAGTGAGAGAAAAGTCTCAGGCGAGTAGTCGCCCTGTCAGTATGCTATTCTATTGTGTACTTAATAGGAATGTCTTGATCCAGATTTATTAATCTAGACCCAATCTAAGTACTTTACATTTTTAGACTTACACTACCAGCTGTATTCAAGAAAATAAACAAATCTTAGATTGTGGCTTTTATTGCATTTTTTACAATCATTTGTGTAGACCAGCATGATTTACTGTGCTTGTGCACATTTTCAGGTAGAACTGGCTGAGCAGAACGATGACAGTTCACTCAACTCCCAAGTCCAGAAGAACTTCATCTGTGATCACTGCTACGGAGCGTTCAGGAGCAGTTACCATCTGAAACGGCACATTCTCACCCATACAGGTTAGCTTATCAACAATGACCTTTTCATTTTAGCTTTGCTATGTGCCAGCCATGACTTCCCAGATGTAATAGGCCAGTCAAAGATTTCACAGTAAATTAAGAATGATGGACTGTAGATGTTCGTGCAGAACATAGTGTTGAATTGTAGCACTGATTGAAACATGTTCGAGAGATGTTCAGTGTTTCTTGTTTTATTGGTGTGTTGCTTCTGTGCTTCTCCATGAACCATGAAGTAAAATCCATGAAATGAAAATGTTCTTGTGACACTCCAGATATTGCATTTTATTGCTATAAATTGGGTGAGAATACAGAGACAAATGTTGCTTGAATTAATGCTATGTTGGAATTAAACCTAGACCAATAACTATCATGCATGCATATTAATTTGACATTATTATTTCTCATCTCTGTGAATTATGTGTGTGTGACTGTAGGTGAGAAGCCATTTGGCTGTGACATGTGTGAGATGCGGTTTATTCAGCGCTACCACTTGGAGAGACACAAACGAGTGCACAGTGGAGAGAAACCTTATCAGTGTGACCGCTGTCAGCAGGTCTGTCTCACACACGCTAAACCCTTTCTCACACACAGGCCCAGTGCTACACAGGAATGAGGGGGTGGGGTACAAATGAGGGTTGTCTATTTTCATCTTTTAGCAGATGCTTTTATCCAAAGCGACATACGCTATATGACTGAATATAGTTTGAGCAGATGAGGGTTAAGGGCCTTGTTTAGGACCCAACAGTGGCAACTTGGCAATGGTGGGGCTCGAACCGGCAACCTTCTAATTACTAGTCCAGTGCCTTAACCGCCGAGCTACCACTGCCTTTAGTATTCCTTTAGTAAAATATTTTTTTATATCTTTGCTTTGCATGCTAAAATACTCTATAAACAAAAGTATATGAACCTAATAATTAGGTTCAGGTGTTTCAGTCACATCCATTTCTAAATGTGTATTTAAACCATAATATAAATATATTATTCTCCATTGGAGGAACTCCAGTGCCCTGCAAAGAATTTTGACCGCTTTTAGTATGAATTGGCCTGACCTTACAAATGCTGTATTAACAGAACTGGCACAAATATTTTTAGGTTGGGAACAGTTGAGGTGGTTGAGGATGAATAGTTGTTGAGGCCCCGGGATGGATTGGCATTCTGTCCAGGGTGTGTTAGTGCATTGTGCCCAGTGATTCCGGGGAAATGTGACCCTGACCAGGATAAAGCAATGCTAAAAACATGAAAATCAAGTGAACTGAAAATTTTACTTCAGTGTCCTTACAATTTTGTATTTGGTTATAATAGAACTTTAGCACATGAATTCAACACATACAGACTGGAGATAAATGTAACATCTTTACAAGAAAAAAGCTAACATAATTAATACTAAACAATCCTTTTCTAAAGGCTAAATCTAATCTATAGCTAAACTATTCCCTCCTTTACAATAGTTTTGAGCTCTTCAACGAAATCTTCCATTGACGTCTGTGCTAGAAATGCTCGTGTTTGTGGCGCCGCCTGGTGGTTAGAAGTGAAATCGTACAAAACGCTGCATTATTCACCATTCACCTAGGGATGCCAATTTTGGCCATTTTGTTTAAGTGACAACCAAGTTGATGGTTAACTGCTAACCATCAGGATTACAGCAGCTCATTAAAATACTGAAGTCTTACTTAATCAGATGCTTTACTAAATCGAAAACAGCTTAATGAAGTGAATGTGGCAGTATTGTTGAATTGTAAGATAAGCATAATCACCAGTTTTACGTTACGAATGTGGATTTTAAAGAGAGAAAGTCATTAGCAAGTCGACCAGTGACATCTTCGACAGTTAGATTCAAACACATCAGAATCTTAAGTCGGAATCAGTTTGATGCATAGAAACACAAAAAATCTGAACGTAGGGATGCTCATGAGATTTGACATCTCAAGCACTCCTCTCTAAATGTCTCTCTCTCTCTTTTAGAACTTCTCCAGAACCGACCGGCTACTTAGGCACCGGCGCCTGTGTGCTGTTGGCGTTCCTAAAGAGGAGAACACATCATGCTGTGAAAACCAGTCATATTCACAAGAACCTGCACAGCAGTCATGGAGCCCCTTGCAGCCCAACACCAGCAGCAGCCGGCTGGCAGTGTGACAGAGTTCAGCTCAGCCAGAGAGGAGCAAACCTGGTGCAACCACTTGGGGGCGCTTTTCTGCATCAGACTTATCTCGGAGCTTCAGGGGAAAAACTCTTTAGCCTCTTTAGTCTTTAGCTCCAGCCCTACTTAGTTACAATCAGTGATTGTTTTTCAGACTGGTGTGAGCTAGTAGGGGAGTATTTTTGTTTGTTTGTATTTTTTACGTAGCTAGTTCCAGCCCCTGGAAGGGCTGGTGTAGTTTCTTACACTGCACAGGCAATAATTACTGAGCTTTGTTACTGATTAGAGGATCGTTCTACATCCTTTAAGGGTTTTAATGAATGGATAGAGTGTTTCATTGCTATAGAGGTCTTATAGAGCCAGAACAAACTATGAACAGCTTGTCAGTCTTTGTGTTATGGAGTTTTGATTGCTCCATTCTCTGTTGTCATAACCGCTATACAACAGAATAACCAGCAATTATTACAAACAGTACTAATGTGCATAAAACTCAGAACAACAGCTATAAGTACTTTTTTCTGTCATGAGTTAAAGGAAGATGTCTGCAACTGTAGCACATAGCTGGGGACAAAAAAATTGTAATTCCAGAGTCACAGAGAGATTGTTCATCTGCAATAATGACTGACAAGTGAGTAAATACTTCAGTCTAATTTTAAACACCAGACAGCAAAATAGCACTACTTAAATATGTTTTTTACAAGTGACTTGCTTAGTATTTTTCTTTTTTCATATCACATTAGCCTTGTGCAAGGAAAAAAGATCAACTCTTACCAGAGTGTGTTGATTATGTCTGTGAGTTCATTTCACTGTATTAATTTGAATATGATTTTAGTATTGGTAGGCGTAAATCTACACATTTTACTTAAACTCGGCTAATGCAAGCATGCAGTGTCGTGCCGGGTCGTATTATTTGTTTGCAGGGTTGGAATGAATTAATCAGTAACAATGGTTTTGCTCTTGTTTTAAAATAAGGATGATCTCAATTTGTCACCTTTTTCTTTAGTGTTTTACAAAAACACTATTTACGTAACTATTTGTACCCATGAAAGAGAGGGCTGGGAAAACATTTTTACTGAGCACATCCACCTAGTCAAGATGTTTTTGTTTGTTTCTTTTTGTTGCCTTGAAAAAGAAAATCCTGATGCAAAAACATGCCATTAAATTTTGTGTCTGATTTATATGAAGCGCTTGTTCGGCTGTGTTAGAAGTTATAAAGACTAACTGTATGGAAATCGGTTCAGATGCCAATCGGCTGATAGCACAAAGATTCGAACCCTGTATGCCCAGATCCTCAAGAGATGTACTTTACCGCTGCGCCACTAGAGAACCCTGAGGCATAGTGTCTCAAAATCAATTATTTGAAATGCCAATCAAGAGTGATCACTGCAAACAAGTTTTTTGTCTTTCATTGTAATTGAATTCATGAATAGACAGAAGTACATTTGTCTCAAAGATTTTTCGACTGCTTCAACAGCCGCCCCTACAAGTTCTAATTCCATTCATAATGAAATGTTTTAGATTAATTCTTTTTGTTTGCAGTAATAACTCATATGTTACAGATGTGGTGAACAGAGATAAGCTTTAAACCACTGGAGTATTTATTTAATGAAATTAATTATTTACAAACATCTGTACATGTAAAAAAAATCAAATAAGAAAAATTCTTACACCTCAAAGATTTTGCAGATATTTTTGGGTTGTGTCATCGTGGATTCATGGCTCAACTTTAAGCACCACCTGAATGCTAGCTGAATGTTAATTTGTATTCTGAATGATAACAAATCTCCCAAAGTTACATGCTGCAGCTTTAAGTACAGACCTCTGTTTAAGCTTGAATACACTGGATTAATAGGGCCAAACTGAGGTGTGTGTGTGTGTGCAAGCGCATAACAATTTTTCCCTTGCGGTCAGGACAATCACTGGCCACTTTGTTAGGAACATTATACAAACACTGGGCAGGACTCATGGCTTCTACCATGTGTTTAAAACATTTCTTTGAGATGTTGGTCCATCTTGACATTGCGTCATGTAATTTCTGCATATTGCTCCTGTTCTGCTACATCCCAAAGATGCTGTAATGGATTCTGATCTGGGGACTGTGGAGGCCATTGAATGACAGGGAACTTTATCCCAAGTCACATTCATGGCACCAGTTTGAGACGGCTTGTGTTTTGTGGCATGAAGCATTGTAATGTTTGAATTAGTCTATACGAAGGCAATTAAACCATGCTTGATTGGTATTAGGTGGCCCAATGTGGCAAGAAAGCATCTTGTACACTGTTACACTAGTACTAGAATTGTTTTGGTTATGCCAAATTCAGACCCTAACATCTGCATGTCGGAGCAGAAATCATGATTTATTAGACCAGCATTTTCCCATCGTTAGCTTTGGTAAGCCTGTGCCCACTGTAGCCTCAGATCCAGTTTTTGTTTGTTAAGTTCTGCACCGCTGTCACTTCTCAGTAGGTGTAGGGATGTTCCTAATAAAGTGGCCACTGATTGTATATCTGAAGCGGTTGTTGATTAGGAGGTCGGGTATTCCAGATTGTTGAACACTGAATGCAGACTACATGCAGATTTTATCTGCTGGAAATCTTATTTAAACAATTACTCATTTTTTATAGTTTTAGTTGATAGAATGCTGCTTTAGACGGTAGCTGTGGTCGCTGTAACAGCTAGCTTTGCATGTTTTTAAGTTTTTAAACTTTTATTGTTTTGTGATAAAAGAAAAGTATTTTTTTGTAACCGATGTTTTTTTTTCTCATATTTTTGCCATGTGCAACATGCACACTAAACTCTTTCTTACACAGCTAGAATTATGTAGTGAGTGAAGATTTAGCACCTCAAATATCAATAAATTAACTGCTTTTTATAATGTATATTTTGTCTTTTTTACAGTTTACTAAACAGTACTGTGGTGTGAACCGTTTTGGCATCTCCTCTGATTGCCTCTGTTTTTGCTTATATTTACTAATTATGAAACATCTTATTACACAAAGGAAACTTCATTTGTCAAACAAATTGATTAAATATGCATATTACCTTTGTTTAAACATCCTTCCCCTTGATTACCCAATTAACTAGTTTACTAAACAGAACTGATAGGTCAGTTTAGCTGATTGATCACAACCAGGCTTTATTTCTGCAGCTTGGTAAAACATAAGTCAGGTCAAGCAACCACCCAATGCATTATTCCAGAATCTAGGAAAATTCCAAAAGAACTAAAGAGAAAGTGTCCAAAATATACCTGAACCAGGTTACATAGCTATTTTTAGGACTCTACAGCTTTACCAATCCACAATGAGAGCCATCATTTCCCAATCAAGAAAACTTCAACCACAGGAGTATTTACTAAGAAGTGTCAGCCTGATAAAAATTCTCCAATAAGTCACAAAAGGTCTCGGGAGAACATAACGAACAACATGTGTTCTACGCTTGGATAAGCTCAAAAGTCAAAGCGAAAACATAATATATGAGAGTAGCAATGAGAAAACCATTGTTTACCAAGAAAAACATCAACATCACTGGTAGAGAACAACAAAAACAACAAAATTGAAACATTTGGACACCAGGGGGCGCGTTGTGTTTGGAAAAAAGTAAATACTGTACAGCCTTTATTAATGTGTGAAGTTGAAGGCAAATGTAAAACATGGTGATGGAAGTGGCCTGTAAGTGGGCTTTATATAATTATGACATGGAGGAAAGAATGAATTCTAGTCTATTCTAATTCTTGAGGAGAACATTAGATGTTCTGTGAGCTGAAGCTGTGGTGTAGTTATGCTATACAACGTTACTTCAGAAGTCAAGTCTTCTAAAACAGGAGCTCATTTCTTGCACAACAGCCTCTAACATCAAGTCACTGTACAAATCCCACCACTGTGGATAGTAAAACTCTGTTTCAGCAGCTTTTCATTCACTGCAGACATTTTTTGGTGTACATCTGACAATTTGGACAGTTTAGATATGTTTTCTAACCTTGGCAAAGAGACCACTGTTCCATGTACTTTGCACTTACAGACCATTTTTATATAGATAATCTTGGGGCATGTGGTTGCTTACAAATGTCTTCAAGTGGCATCTCTGATTCGTAAACAATCAATGATTGTCTTTGTAATGCTTGGCCAATCTAACAAGGCAATCAAAATGGTCATCATTTTATGGGCACAGAGAAGTCACCACCTGTAGTTAATAAAAATCGCTAATAAGCCAGGACTTTTTATTCAACATCAGCCTGAGCTGAAATCGGCTTTTTACTAAATAGGTGCAAATTTCTTCTCCTAATTCTCATGGAAAGTCAAATAAGAAATGCCATTTTCCATATTAATGAATATGATTTTGAAACATTGTCCATCTACTGTACATGCAGTACGTATTTTCAGCAGGTAAAAAGGTTGAGTGCCAGTGAATGCATGTTGACATGTACTCCATCTGCCAGCAGGTGGCGCAACATACCAGAATCTAGTGGCAGAAGCAAATATTCGAAAGGCTCTGCGAATGTGCTGCTCTTTCACCTCTAAAAAGGGTGCAGATGATTTGCAGCCCATTACTGTGGTTTATGACATGTCCAACAGAGCCACCACATTGGCCGCAAGAAGCACCTCAGGGCTCCACAAAAGGGTGATGGGGGTCACTTCAACGCTGCCAGAACAAGCGTAGAGCCCTCCACTACTTAGTGAAGTCATGTCTCCATCTCAGGCTATGCTATCATATACAAGCACAGATTCTTTTATTCTCATGACTGAAGTAATTAAGACTCTGGCTCAATAGGCTTTGTTTAATGTCTTGTTGGAGGATGAGCTGGACGTCCACCAGTGACAGTAATTAATGAGCTGTACAGTATGGACGTTTGCTGGAGAAATAAAGACTGTCTAATGAGGAACCAGGCTGTGGGTTTTTAGAGTGTTATGGATCTTTTCTCTCTGCCTGATACCAGTAGCTGTGATTTACAGTGTGTCTGCATGGGGAGCCATTAATGCAGTGTCTTTGTAGTGGGAACTGTGGTAGGACAGAGGGAAGAAGGGGCCAGGAGTGTCCTACACAACCAAGCCCATCATCCAATGTATTGTCTAATTACAGTTCAACTTGTACCTTAGCAATGTCTGGTTTAGAACAGGTCTTGACAAAACATTTTGTAGTCAGTGGCCCATCCAGTGTAAAAAAAAAAAGTCCCATAAACCCCATTATTATTCATATACTCATTTTGACCAACCACTTCACCCTGGTCAGGGTCAAAATTGTTATAAGACACCACTATCTACCATAGGGCAACAAATACATTCACCCAAACACTTACTTACTACCTTCTGCATATTGTTGGGAGGTGGGAGGAAACTGGACTCCCCAGTGACTGGAGACGAGGCCCAAACCCAACTCCTCAGGAGCCATGTTGCTTTGCCGCACCCACTGTACCAGCAGCATGCTAATGCTACCCTCTCTGGTGTTATTGTAACACAGATTAATATAATAATATAATAATCATAATACTCAAAACTAATTTTGGGTGGCATAATGGAACAGGCAGATTGTGTGGTTGCCACACAGCTCCAGAGTTCTAAGGACCTGGGTTCAAACCTTTGTCACTGTCTGAGGAATTTGGCATGTTTTTCTAAATATTCCAGTTTCCTCCCAAATTCTCAAAACATGCAAAAGGTGGATCAGCTGCTCTTTATTGCACCTAGGTAGGTGTATAAGTGGGGATTAAATACTTTTTAAGGCAGTATATTTTGAAGCTGAACATGAGAATGTGATATTCTTCTACAGTAATTGCCTTCTCTTGGCTGCAGCAGTAGACTGTCTGTACCACCATCTGTCAGGTTCCTGTCGGTGTTAATTACACAGAGGTGTTCAGAGCACCAACAATCCTCATTAAGATTGTAGACCCGCCCCTCATGTCTTACAACACAGCTGCACATCAAGTACTAACACAGTCGGCCTCCAGAACCATGAAAATGAAATATTAATAAGGAGTCTGATATTCCTTCTGAACGTTTAAAGCTTACTGTAACAAGCAGGTCGGTACATTTCAGAGATGTGATGTCATAAACTGAAATTGTACAAAAACTGAAAGTGGACATGCAGATGCATACATTCCCCACTGCTGTAATTAGGGTTGGCAAGAAGGAAAGTTGGAAAAAATTATAATTAAACACAGGATACACTGTCCTGAATGTTCTCAGTGCCATATTCTGCTATATACAGTAGTGTTCAAAATAATAGCAGTCCAACACCATTAACCTGATAAATCACTGTTTTTAGTAGAAATGCTATTTCTACATAGCAAAAAAATTTACTTGAAAGTGTAGTAGAGTAATGAAAACAAAACAAACCCAACAATTAGGACATGCATCCCACTCATTCTGAGTAATCGAAGCATTGATTGAAAGGGGGTTGTTCAAAATAATAGCAGTGAGGAGTTTAATTGGTGAAGTCATTCATTCTGCAGAAGAACGGGTGTCAATTTTGGCCCTTATTTAATGTAGGAGGGTGGCAAATGTTGCACAGGTTGGTCATAGCACATTTCCTTTTGAAATACTGGGGAAAATGAGTTGTTCCAGACATTGTTCTGATGAACAGCGTACTTTAATTAAAAAGTTGATTGTAGAGAGAAAAAACATACAGAGAAGTGCAGCAAATTATAGCCTGCTCAGCTAAAATGATCTCAAATGCCTTGAAGTGACGACCAAAACCTGAAAGATACGGAAGGAAGCGTGGAACTACTGTTCAATTGGATCGAAGATTAGCCAAAATAGCAAATACTCAGTCAATGATCACCTCCAGAAAGATCAAGGAACATCTAAATTTACTAGTGAGTACAGAAGATGATTAAATGAAGCCAATTTACCAG
The DNA here is from genome assembly GCF_030014385.1 of Trichomycterus rosablanca. Lineage (NCBI taxonomy): Eukaryota > Metazoa > Chordata > Actinopteri > Siluriformes > Trichomycteridae > Trichomycterus > Trichomycterus rosablanca. Next base: position 23,214,856 of record NC_086006.1, on the reverse strand, counting down.
CAAGAACTCCTTGCAAAGTCCCGTTGTTAAGAAAAAGACGTTTCCTGAATGGGTTAACATTTGCCAAGGAACACATTGACTGGTCCAAAGAGAAATGGCTGAACATTTTGTGGACTGGTGAAAGCAAAATTGTTCTATTTGGGTCTAGTGGCCGTAGACAGTATGTCAGACGACCCCCAAGCACTGAATTCAAGCCAAAGTTCACTGTGAAGACAGTAAAGCACGGTGGTACAAAATGATGATATGGGGATGTTTATCATACCATGGTGTTACGCCTATTTATCGCATACGAGGGATCATGGATCAGTTTAAATATATCAGAATACTTGAGCAGATCATGTTGCCCTATGTTGAAGAAGAAATGTCCTTAAAATGGGTGTTTTAACATGACAATGACCCAAAACATCTTGGTTACAGACAAACAAGATTGAGGTAATAGAGTGGCCAGCCCAATCCCCTGACTTCAATCTCATAGAGAACTTGTGGGCTGAAATCTGAAACGTGTTTTTTTGAGGCAAAACCCAAAATTGCAGAAGAACTGTGGAATGTAGTGTAATCATCCTGGACTGGAATACCTGTTCAGAGGTGCCAGAAGTTGGTGGACTCCATGCAACACAGATCTCGGAAACAATTGTTCTGCCACTAAATATTAGTTCAGTAATTTAAAGTAAAGTAAAACCTCAAACATTTTTTCATGTTATAGATAAATTTTTTGAGTTTTTAAAGAAAAATGCTGGCACTGCTATTATTTTGAACAGCCTAATATTCATTTTTCTTAATTTTCTGTAAAGGATTGACACAAACTGACTAAATTTTGTTAATGTTTTGATTTAGAATTGAAAGTGTAGTATTTTCAGTGCATTTGCATTTATGGAAATAAAAGTTATTATAATGATTTTGTGCTTTATTCGCTTTTTTTAAATCACTGCTATTTTTTTTTAACACTACTGTATAACAAAAACATGAAAAATACATTTTGAAAAGGCACATGTAAAACACAGGTTACCAGCTGGGGTAATTCTGGGGTCTAAATATTGAATCTACTTACAAGTAATGTAATGTTAAAAAAGGTAGATCTGACTAAATACCTGCAATCCGATTGGTTAAATAATCCAACGGTGCTGTTTTATTTAATAATGGACTATGCTCACTATACCTGTATCACTTTGCTGATAACAAGCTGCTACTTAATGATCACAGCAACACAGTTGTTTGCAGAGTGGATTTGATCAAAAATGGATTTAGAATGGGCTTTTATTTCAACTTTATGGCAGCCTGGAATGCAGCTTGACATGCCGGCAATAAATTGATGCCCAATCAGCCTTAATTTTCTTCAACAATTCAATTAATATAAATTTTAAATACAAATATTTGAAATAATATGGGTTCTCGTTATTTTACAAAACGATTGCATAAAAGCAGTAGAACACTTCAGGTTGTGTTATAATAAATGATACTACAGCTGTAATGTCTACCAAACCTTCTACCATCAATTCATGGACAATGAAACAAACTGATCTGCATTAGTTATACAAAAGTGGTCCACTTGGTGGGATTAGTGAGCATCTGTCAACTCTGATTGGAGCGCTGTATGAAAAAGAGTTGCTCATCCACTCACTAACCAAGCATAAAAGGTAAAGTGTGCATGTTGGTTACTAAACTACTGTATGTTGTTTTTATTTTATTTTGTCCTTTAGGATTTCCACATGTCCATATTTAATGTAGTGGTAGTGTAATAATGGCAAACTCCTTCACACTTTCTTTTAATGTATCTTGGGCTAAATACAAATACTTCTTTTTGTTTTTCACCACCCAGCTCGGGGAATAGAACAATAAAAAAGCTGTAAAAAGTTCTGCGCTGCTTTAGAAATAAAAACTTTTCCCAATACAAGACAAATTAATCAAAGTCATGCAGCCTGCTGTCATTGAGAGTTTTTTTTTTTGTTTGAATCCCCCGACTAAAATATACTGTGTGGTTGATTTGGTGCTTGGGATTAGATTTTTCTTCCAGCGCTTTATTACGTCATTCACTTTGACAGCAGGACACAAGATAACACTAACAGGAAGATTAATGAACCAGTGTTAATTCTCTGCTGTATTGCATGAGCTCTGTCACACTGTCACACTGAACACTGGGGAATTAAGAACAGAAACCTGATCAGCAAACCACGTGCAACCTTATCTAAACAAATCATGCATATTCATGTGCAGTGGAAAAGTCTGCATCTGCAGGTTTGTACATAAATATAAAGCAGAAACATCTGAGATGATGGATGACATCCTTAATCTGTCTGTTTAAAGTCGAGCCGTTAAAATTAATGACATCATGTAACCAAAAGTTTGTTGGGCATCCTATTCCAAAACCACTGCCAGTAATATACATTTCTTTTTACTGTTCTTTGTGCACAGGGGTGCAGTCATGCTGGAACAGGAAAGGGCTTTTCCCAAACTGTTGCCAAAAAGTTTAAAGCATGTTATTTATTTAATAGAATGAAACACCTGAATTCAATAAGCAATGAGTCCACATACTTGTTGGCCATATAATGTGTTTTCGCAGTAATTACCCAATCATTTTGCCCTAATCATCATCCAGGTCACACTAAAACACTAACACATGATGGCAGGACGACACAGAGAAAAGAACTGATCTTAAAAACATAACAATGTGAAAAAGACCACATGGATGCTGGATTCTGGTTTTTCATTAAATCTGCTTAAACCCTTTTATAGTGGACACAAACTGAATGTAGCCAAATGTAAATGTTTCTTAAATCTTTAGCTGTTACCTTTGGTTTCTTTTTGCCCCACTTACTTTAAGCATGGCATGTTATGCTTTTAGTGTGTTTTTTGCAGGACTACAAACCTATTCCTAAAAATCAGAATTTCTTTTATCTCTGGTCAGCTTGTCTATATGCTATATGGTGGGCAAACAGATCCTTGAAATTCCTCTTTTATTTAGCTTTTTGCATATTTACAGTACTGTATTTCAAAAAAGGGTGTTGTTAGATTTTAGGAAATCTTATTCAGAATCAATGATACTTAGTGCATGTTGAAGTTTTTTCGGCTGCCTCCGTATTTAGGGGTCACCACAGTAGATTGTTATGGTCTGCATACCTGATTTGGCACAGATTTGACATTTAATTCCCTTCCTGATGCAATTCTCCTAATTTATATCGAGGTTTGGGACAGGCACTGAGAGCACACTGTTTGGCCACCACCCTTGACATAGCCAATAACGTCTGTGTAGACGCCTCACCAAGCGACAGCTCCACTGAAATTCCAAGCTCGGATTGTTACTGTTTGAATATCTGATATGCTCTGTCCAGGATGTTCTCCTGCCTTGCACCCTGTGTTTTTTTTTACAGATTGGCTCTAGACCATTCACAAGATAATCAGAATGAAACGGTTATTTATTCTGAATGAAAAAAGACAGCCACCAATATATCCAAATAAATGCTCCAACCATTGGAGGCACACTTGACATATTTGGCAGGAACTTTTATCCAAAGCCACGTACAACTGAGACAGAAGACAGTACAAAGGTTAAGAGCCCCACAGTGACAAAATGACTATAATGGGGCTTGAACCACTGACGTAACTACTATGCCACCACTGTCATACTACCACACTAAATAATGTCCAAATCAGAGAGGATATATCCAAAAAATAAAATATACTCAAAATTAATGATCGCTATCTGACCAATCACCTCTGAGGATTTACCACCACTGCTGTATAAAAAAGTTCAATTTATAAAAACTGTTTATTTAAATATAGCAACTAAGATTGTTTAACTAACAGCTGACCTGTAGAGATCTGTGCTGATTACTAACTTCTTTATTTTGCTATTATCAGAAGTGTATGTGAACATTTTGACATGTTTTCTATCCCAATATAAAGCTTTACACATTTCTCTAAAACATGTTCACTGTCCATCAAGAGTCTCTCCCTTATTATCAAACACGCTTACGTCCCTCAAAAGTGGAAACCCGAAGCATCAGACTGACTCAAACTGACCGGCGTCTCATCAGAAAGATTTACCTTGCTTATGGGCCATCCACATTCCCCGTGACAGGACAAACACCCCGGCACCCTGCCATCAGCGTAAAAATCACTTTCCGAAAGAGGCATTTAGTCTCGACAGATACATTAACAGGCAGCAATACTGTGTCACCCCATCAATCTTCAGATTGTTGGGGACCCGCCACAATCCCAGGGCCCTGTACAGATTGCTGAGCCCAACAGGAGTCTCCCTCTCTCTCCCCTCTGTCGTGTCCCAAATGTTGCTGCACTCCTTCCTGCTAGGTTATGAAATCTCATATAAGCTAAGGGGACATTGGGTTTGATTTGTTAGTTTGTAAAAGGATACGTTTCTCAGTGAGGACCAGAGTTAGCGGAAGTACACATACTCACCCAAAATTCTAAAGAATACATAAAGGAAACTAAAGGAGAGATTACAAAAAAGTAGATAGTGTATTGAAAAAGGAGCGGCACAGTGGTGCAGTGTGTTGCTCTGTCACCTCACAACAAAAAGGGCCTGGGTTTGATTCCCAGCTGGGCAGCCAATAAACTTCTGTGTTGAGTTTGCATGTTCTCCCTGTGTCCAAGTGCTCCAGTTTCATCCCACAAGTCCAAAGACATGCAGTCAGGCCAGTTAGTGCTACAAAAAATTGTTTAGTTCAATGCTACGACCTTAACCAACAAGTTTGTTTACTGCAGTGTACAATAACAGTTTCCTCCAAACATATATAATGAATATTACGTTACTTTCTCATCTAATTACTTTTCTTCTAAATTAAACGCCATCCTAATTATACACTGGACATTTTGGCTGAAATTGGGAGTGTGTCATGGGTTTAACAGCATTATTACCTAACTATGATTTCAGGTCCCAAATTGTGTACTACTCATGCGATTGTTTTTCCTGGGATGCAACCATACACTAATGAAGCTAATTAAAGCAACAATTTAGACGTCCCAGACCTTCTATAAGCACCTGGTGAGGAACAGACGTGCCCCTCTGTTCCCTGAGCGCTTTCAGAAAGCCTGTTTTGTGTAAGAGAATGTGATGCAGCGCAAGTGCAACAATGCAATCTACCGCCGACGGAGAGGTGAAGGATCGGGTGGGTTCATGCGGCGACCTGCACCCTGATGCACCTCTCAAAGCGCTGCACAATTACTTTTGATGAAGGGGATGATGATCTTTGTATGACTTTTCCCCCTCTTGCTCGCTCTGGCACTATAACAGTACTTTATTGTCTTTATGGACCTTGCATTGTGCACAGAGACACAGTCATGCTGGAACAAGAAAGGACCTAAAGTAAACTCAAAAGGTTAAACATAATTTATTACATATTATTATTGATTGGTTATACCTATTATCATTGGCTGTGACTTTTTTTATTTATTGTATTTTTGGACTCTTGTAAGGTTTGCTGCTGATTCAGTTGTTGACTGTGTTTGGTTTAAAGAAATTAAAGCACAGAAAAGTTCACACGGTGACCAGCACAGTTAGGTTTGATGAAGAGGAAGATCTTCATATGAATTTTTCCTCTCTTTCACTCTGATGCCCCAGCAGCAATTTTCCACATGAGCAGGCCAACATCGGAGCGTTTGAATCCTTGGGCCTTGACAGAGTGCGGCGGCCTTGCCGTTTAAACCGAGTCATTTTGACAGGTCACGGCTGTGACGAGGGTTCATGCAGGCAGCCGATAAGCTTTTGAGAGATGAACTGTCAGCTGAGAAGCTGATGGTGAGATAAGAGCTAAAGGCAGGTAGGATTCACCGGCGCCCACGTGGACCCTAGGAGTAAGTGACTTAGACAGTTTGCCTCTGTTAATCAGCTATGCAATACGCTGATTTATTGGTGGTTGTTTGGAACGCTTTGAAGAGATATGAGGAAAATGCGAGGGCAATGCAAGGGCAACAGGGATAAACAGTGTTCCTGGATATGAGTTCATAAAAAATCTTACAGTAGGAGCACTAATCTAGAGATCAGATCTTCCTCGGGTTCATTTGTGATCCCAGGTTCTTAAAACCTCCCAGATTAGCACCGGTTCTAAAGTGCATCATGAATTCCAGATCTGATCTTGGAAGATATGATTCAAATGTCTTCATTTCAGGCTTCAGGGTTCTACAAGCATCAACAATACCTGCTTTTAGATCTAGAAGCTGATAACCTGAAGAAAAAAATAGGCTGGATAAGCTCAACTTGCTTCATTTTAAAAGATTTTTTAACGTTCATAATTCACAGTAACTCGCTCTCTCTATTAACACACACACACACACACACACACACACACACACAGACACTTAAAGATAAAGAGATATAGTGAAGATTTATGTGACAGTCAACTAATTGCACAGTGCCATTCGTCATAAGGAAACCTCACCTGATCTCCACTCCGGCGCTTTAGGAATTAAACCACAAGAATGAAGCAGAAATCCTGAAAGCAGAGCTACAAAAAGTATTAGCCCTCCAAACGTAATAAAAGACGTTTAAAATATGGGAAACCACAAAACATAGTTTTAACAGCAAAAAGGAGAAAAAAGGTTCTGAAACATGGCACGGTAGCTCGGTGGGTAGCACTATCACCTCACAGCAAGAAGGTCCTTAGTTTGATTCCCAGGTGATGGGTTCTTTCTGTGTGGAATTTGCATGTTCTCTCCATGTCTGTGTGGGTTTCCTCCGGGAGCATATCAGTGGGGTTTAGGTCAGAACTTTCACTAAGACACTCAAAATCCTCAAACTTTGCTTCTTTTAAACCATTAATCATTAGACTTGCTTTTGTACCTCGTACCTTGAATCGTTATGCTATATCAAAAGCCTGACTGCATTAAACAGCTTAGGCTTCAGATTGCAGACTGCTTACTGGGCATTCTTCTTCAGGATTTTCTGGTAAAGATAAAAATGTATAGTTGTGTCAGCTATAGCAGGTCACCCAGGCCCTGTAGCTGGAGAGCATCCAGGTGGCACGGTGGCTCAGTGGGTGCGCTGTCGCCTCACAGCAAGATGGGTTTGATTCCCAGGTGGAGTGGTCCGAGTCCTTTCTGTGCAGAGTTTGCATGTTCTCCCCTTGTCTGTGTGGGTTTCGTCCGGGAGCTCCGGTTTTTCCCCACAGTCCAAAAACATGCAAGTGAGGTGAATTGGAGATACAAAATTACATAATAAAAGTGTGTAAAACATGATGTTAAAATCTTAATAAATACATAAATAATGGAGAGCATCCCCACACCATCACCCTAACACCACAAGGTTCAAATGTTGCTGTGCCCTTTTTTGTGGAATGCCATGTTAGCTTTGTGCCAAAAACTTTCCACCCATTACTACCATGTATAAAAATATAAAAATAACTAAAACAATATAAATATATAAAATAAATGACATCATTCCTTTGTCCACATCCATCAAAATTTGTATCAATTTGATTGTGTTTTTACTATAACAAAATCTGCTGGGTCAAAGAATAAACAGTTGCAATCTGAAAAATTTAACCCCCTTTACTTTAAAGGTATTATGCTGATAGAATTGAATGAAAATATACAAGAAATCTCAGTAAACAGAGGAAGACATCAAGCATCTAGTTGTCTTGAGAAATGTCCATATGCACTACTATTCAACCCCCAGCCTTAGTGCTTGGTGGAGCAACATTTTGCCTTGACAACCTCTAATAGATATCAGGAGACTGAGAAGGCCTCTCCGGAATATTCCAGGACTGATTCCTTAACCAAGCTGTGGTTGACTTGGAAGCATGCTTGGGACCGTTGTCTTGCTGGACAGTCCAATTATCACAGTGATCACAAATTAAGGGTGGTTACTGAGTTCTAAATGGTTTAATTATGTTGTAACCCAACCTGGGCACTGTGTGTGTGTTTTTTAATTATTCATTGACAAGGGATAGATATCTCTAGAATGCCATGATGTGCATATTCATTACATGTAGGTAAACTTGTTATTTCTGAACTGGAAAGACAACCAGAAAGTGATCAAGACTGATAGTATCGAATAATATCTGCCTAACACAGAAATCAGTCTGTTTTATTTCTGAGGACAGTCCATTTTTTGGGAAAAGAGCCTGGTACTGAGAGCGCCCTCCGAAGCTCAGACTTGACCGGACGATGAAACTTGGTCTCAAGCCGGTAATACGTTTATCATTATCAGTCCATAAATTTCTGACTCCTACACACAGAAATGACATACGTTGATGACTATCTGCTAAAACTATATTTTCCTTTCCACAGGACTTGTTCAGAAAGACACGCCGTTTTGTGTGTCCTGTTTTCTTTTGGTAAGGGGTGTTGCAATGGGATGTTATTCCAAGTAGGTGAATCGAATGTGAATGCAAAGGTGCTTTAAATCTTTCAGGCCAAATGCTTTTTCTTTTTCACTAACGCTCTCTCTCTCACACACACTCCCTCTCTCTTTCTCATTTCTTCTCTGATGACATCAAGAATGTAGTGCACGCCCTGCACCTTCCCTCAGGGAGAAGCTTTTACGATTGAAACCTGACACCATTTCTGTGTCCCATAAGCAACTGTGCTGTAACTCACATCAAAGGCAGCCAGCATCAAATCGCAACGCAGCTGTAAATTCACCTGTCATTGCTGGACCAATCAGGAGGCGGCACTAAATCAGCCCTGTCACGCTGGCGGCCAATGGCAGGACGGTGGCGGTAAATCTGTCAGGCCGAGGTCTGTTAACGGGCACGGAGCTGCAGACTGGGGAATCCGTGGGGAGGGGGGTGGCAGGAATGAGAGAATATGAGGGAGCGAGGGATGGAAAAAGCAAAAAAGAAAGATGGGGGAAGGGATGGACAGATAAAAGACATCTAAAAAGGCCGAAAGCTTGGATTTTAAATTGCAGTATTTCCTTTAGGCTCTATTTTTTGGTCTGCCTAAACAACAGATGCAGACAAACAAATCCCAGTAAAATGAAAATGCTTGGAACTAAATGCTCAACCTCACATAACAAAGAAAACACATGTCCCCTTTAGGCCTGCAATCGGGATAAATAACACCCACAAAAAGTCATAAAGCTTTACTGCTAACAGTGCTATCGAATGTCAGCCACAGTTTAGAATTATGGGGATGTTCTGCTTCAGAATTAAATCACAAACTTTGATCTGCATTCACATCCGGAGTATCCCGTTAATGCAATCTCATACAATAATCCCAGTCTTTATTGCATATGAGCTCAAGTTTTCAATCCCAGACCTGAAGCTTTGCCTTTACCCTAATGGATTTGCGTGTAAACCCTTGACATTGGATCTCCACCCTGAATGCATGCACACTAAGGGCTTGGTGCCCAAGCTGCAACAGTGGCCGCCAGATGTTCAAACGCACGACCAGCCAGCGAGAACCAGTGTGTCTATGTAGCACAGCAGGACAGTCTGTAAAATCCAAACAGGCCTGGATTTCATATGGCGACTTGAGACTCAGTTCTGTTTGGGAAGCGAAGGTTTCGCTTTGCGAACTCGGCCTCGTGCCTGTTTTCAATAGGGAGCGCCTGCCAAAGTTGGTGACTAATAGTGCAAGCAAATCGAGAATAGGAATATCTAAACAGGCTTTTGGACAAATCCAGCAGGCAAGCTGATGGATGTGGCGTAGCTCTGTTTGGATTTATGTTCTTTGCAAACATTTCGGTGGGAGACATGAAAATAAGGCAGTCACCATGACTCGGTCAAAAGTCAATCATATGTTTTTATCCTACAGCATATCTGCTGAACTAGAAGATCTTTCATTTACATCTGGCTGATGTTTTGGTCACTGTGGACACCAAGAATCAAACTGGAGTGACTGGAGGTTTATCCCCAGGTCCTCAAGACTCATGTCACTGTGTGTTTAGGGGCAGCATGGTGGTGCAGTTGGTTGAGTGAGTGCTGTAATGTGGATCTGGGTTCAGAGCCTTACCTTTGTTTGCTATCTGTGGATTTGTCCTCTCGGCACTCAGATCTTCTCCCACCTGATTTGGCTGATTTAAATTGAGCTTAGGTGTAAGTGAATGGGTATGTGGGTGTTGCTTTATGATGGACTGATGCTGTACCCACTGTGTATTTTCTCCCGCCTTGCACCCATCGTTTCTAGGTGGCGCAGATCTATCACAACCCTGACCAGGGTGAAGCAATTAAAGATCTGGATATATTACTGTGTGTCTGCCCTACCTAACTTTTTTGGCAGTTGAGAAGGATTATTCTAATCCAGTATGAAGTTAGTTAAATGCTAAATAATATTAATACAGTTAATATCATGTTTTAAAAGGCATAAGTTGAAATGACTTTGTGTCACATTTAAAGGTTATGGTACAAAATATGTTCAAATTATGTCGTTTAAACTACATAAAACCTTTAGGAACAGTGAGTCCAGTGTAGAAAAAAACAGAAGAGAAATCATTAAAGAGAAATTAATGGTTTAAGACGTCACATTTAATTAAAATGTAGTTTCAGGCTCATTCATTAAATGTTTAAATGGAATGGATTATTTTTTTGTGTTTAAAAGTAAGACTAAGGTAATGTATTACGCTAAAAACATGCCTGCTACTCATTTTCTTATTGTTATCAATAATGCAAGCAGCTGCCAAAATAAAAATAAATACAGTGTGCAGAGGAGAACAACTCTGTGAGTTATGGGGGAGAGGAGAGAGGCTGTGGTGCTGCTTGTTGTTTTTGGGTGCCTGAGCCTCCAAGCTGAAACGATTTTTTTATTCGATAGGAATCCGTAAATGGGCCCAGTGAGGATGTGTGCTGTCGTAAAGCATGTCAAGCTGCACAAGGACAATGTGTGTGTGTGTGTGTGTGTGTGTGTGTGTGTGTGTGTGTGTGTGTGTGTGTGTTTGTGTGTGCATGTGGGTGTGCATGTGTGTGTGTGAGCTCAGCGTTAAGACCGGTAAAACAGCCTCTGGCAGCTTATCTCATTCAGGCCGTGTGTACCTCCACGTCCTGACTTCACACGGCCCGTCTGTCCGAGCGATTCCTCACTATGGGTTTTGATCCATTTGTTGCACTAAACTAGCCTTCACAGACACACAGAAAGCTTTCTGCTGCCATTTATCGCAGCCATGTTGTTTGCACAGCTTCACCTAAAGAGCGGCATGTGAGGCTCAATTACAATGATCTGTTACAATTATTGGTATCACAGTGGCACACCTGGTACAATGGGTGCCAAACAACATGGCGTCTGGCGACCTGGGTTTAATCAACGCCTCTGGTTAGTGGAGAGTTTGGCATGATCTCCTAGTGCCTGGACTAACACATGGACTAACACATGAAATTATGTATTTCTGCACCAGTGTTTTTAGTAGGTTTTGACTCACCATGACCCTGACGTGAAAGAAAAATTAAGTAAATATTTATTGTGTTTAAATTTGAAGTTGCTACATTTTATTAGAATATTAAATAACAAAAACAAAAGTGGTTGATTATTTGTTTCCTCTGATTTTAACAATTTAAATTAATTCAAATGCATTACAATGTAATAATCTCTAATTTATTATAAAGTTGCTCTGGAGTAAAGATTCTGCCAAAACAGCATAAAAGTGAACATATTTTGTCAAGATTGGCTACTAATAGATAAATCACAGAAAATATGACAATACAAATCATGAGTCAAATAGAAAGCAGTTTACTATCTGCCCTGCTATCATCATAAGAAGGGTATGCCAGTATTTGCATTTTCTATGAATATTCAAAATGCCATAACATTTTTAAGTTTCTTGGCCATTATAAGACCAATAAATATACATTTAGTACATAGATTAAATTTAATACTTTAAAATGACATGTTTGTGATATTTTTAACACTATTTGAAGCTTAGTTAGGATTAGAAGCTATCGCCCATTACTCACATACAGCTGCTGGTGGACGAGCACACACACTTACTCGATGCATCTATCAATTACAGGCCATGAGCCCACACATCTCTGACAACTTTATGGTACATTATGTACAGTCTGCCAAAGCGTGGTGTTTTATACTATAATCCTCCTCCAAGTATAATTAATCTAAATTACCTTTTTCCTTTTTATGTTGGTGCTGCCGTATTAGCAGATGAAAGTCAGTAGTTGAAAGTATGTACCATTATGTAGCACTGCAGATCCACTTATACCAGCCAAGAAGAAGTACACAAGCATTGAATTCCTCTGGCTCTGATCTACTGTGGCATTTTACCCAGCCAAACAGATTTTATATGTGGCACTATTCAAAGAACAAGAGGAAAAACTGAGTTTACTGAAGGGAGCTGTATTCTGAATGTAAAATATAAACCATATTCTAAGACTGGAACAAATATACATCAAGGGTTGTGGTCCCAGACTTTTGTTACCTTTGTGGCCCACTCACTTAAACAAGCCCATTTTTCTAATGCAATTACAAACAATAATTAATGTAGTTTATATTTGACAGTTTTTATTGAATAGCTAATAAACACCAGACACACTAGCAGCAACATCAAAAATCCAAACATGATCTGATCTAAAGCTGCATCATTAAAAATCTAACCCAACAGAGATCTTAAACAGCTATTTAATACTTAATGGAGCAATTCTGGGTTATTTTCTGAAATTTTATATCAAAATACAATACAGAACAGCTGAGAACGTAAAACTGAGCGTGCTGATGGTCAGATCAGACCAGGCCTAATGGGGTCAGGTCCTTTATATAAGTACATAAGTGAGAGTGCACTTATGGCACTTCCAATCAGATTCCATACCAAAACAGGCATTATATGCAAGTGCAGGTTCTAGTTCTTACACTTTGTATCAGAATAATGTGCCCCAGAATAATTTACAGAAAGCGCATAAGACTTTAGCAGGAGCCTAAAACACTGCAAATAAAGATCATGCTCTGCATCTTTTATATAGGTGTTGTTAGTAAAATATTTAAAAACAATCTGCATTAAATTAGAAATTAAAGAAAAACAACATGATCCAGCCAAAAGCTGCTATTAAAAAACATCAAGCGAACAAAGAACTCATAATACCCTGAGAAGCAAATCTGGGCTTTATTTTGAAAGTGTGTATTAAAATATAATACAGGACAGCTGAGAATGTGGATCTGAGAAACAAGACCACTGTTTTGGGTATTTGGGTACTTGATGTGTGCTTGCGGTCAGGTCTGACCAGATCTTTAATGGGATCAAGTCTCCTGTATGAGAACATCAGTAAGAGTGCACTAATGCCATCTCTAATCCTATATAGTATACGTCACCTGAGAGTATCCATAACCGCCTACTGGTCTTTATATTTCTCCAGGGACAAGATCACATTTACATGAACAGGGAGGGAAACAAAGCAAAAAAAACAGAGTTTCCCAGTAGATCCCAGCTGGTTTGAATGACAGGCACATGTAGATGCCCAGGAGATCTCAAGATAAATTATACTTGATTAAAATGTAGGTGGTTTCCCGGTTTTCCTTAGATATTTTTAGATACAAACAACTCATTATTCATTTAGTCATTTACGTGAACCACTTAATCCTGGTCAGAGCTGCAGTGGGTCCTAAGCCAATACTGAAAAGATCATACACAATCCAGACAGGACACCAGCCTATTGCACACCTCACAACTGGGGCAGAAAGATTAGCCAATCCACATACAGATCATTTTCCAAAAAACACTGAGATGTAGCCTAATATAAAATCATTTTCTCTAGTCTATTGTATTTTGCTGCAACAACAAATTTATCACCAAGTCAGACACACCAACAAAACTAAATCTTACTGAATGTGTTGAAGTTCTCTTGATATTTTCCTTTAGTACTAAGTTCCTCCTAATATATACAGCTTGTCAGCAAAAATTTCTACCTTATTTTTTTTTTTTTTTTTTTTTTTTTTTTACTTTACCCCAGTAGCCCAGTTGTTTCATTCAGTTATATTTTATCTAAACATCTCTAGTAGGTTGTTTGTAGCCTATAAAAACATGTAGCTTGTTAGCTTCGGTTAACGTCAAATAAAAACAAATTAAATTTATTGTAGACCAAATATTTAGACCATGTAACAATACATTTTGTACAATACAATACTTAAGGCCTTAAACATGTATAATTAAAAGATATTATCATCAAAGACTATTAGGACTTTCTAAGGTAAAGCAGACACTCTATATATTGTAATTGAGACAATTTTACACACAAAATGGTGTAAAATTCTTAATACCCGTAAAATTAGGCAATTATGAAATGTTAACCCATATTTTAAAGCCCTAATTTCATTGTGTTCTTAAATATGGTTTTAAAAACCTGTTTTTATTGTTAATGGAACGATTGTTAGTGATTATTTAGGTGCTACTGAGGAACACTGTTGCTTATCAGACACTAAAACAAGAAGCAATCGTGTGGGAGAGACAGAAGTGATTTCACTTTAAAAAAAAGATTTCAGTTTAAAAAGTTTTTCCTAAGTTACTTTTGTAAAACTCAGTGCTGTTTCATATCGCTCAAGTTTTATTTATGAAACTGCTGAAAACGTGCATTAAATTGAATACCGCAGGCTTTATTACCCATTATTGCTCTATACTGCCATGTTGTTCCATAAAAACTGTCATTAGCTCTGTTTAAATTATCTAAATTAATGTTTTTAAATATTTAATGAGAACATGAAACTCAAACAACTAAAATTAAGTATAAAATGTAATAAAGTAACATTACTAGCAAAATAAATGTATACAATTGTATAATAAACAAGAATAGAAATAACAGTAGGCCTAATACAGCCACTAAATAAAACAATTATAAATATTAAAGAAGCAGAGGAGGAAAGAGTCAATAGCATGTAAATGTATGTTTAAACAAAGAATAAAATAAGGTTTTTAATAAAAGCGTGACTTACCAATGTGACCAAATACAATCCAAGTAATTAAAGGTTAATGGTCTTTCTCAAGGGACCAACAGTTGCAATCTGAAAGTAGAGGGGCTTAAACCCATGACCTATAGGTTACTAATATACTTAACCGCTGAGCTACCACTAATCAAAACTACAATTATGATTTTCTATTTTTTTTTTTCTTTCTTTTTTAAATAAAAGCTAAGGCTTGTCATGTCTGCGGGGGATTTTTTTTTACACATGTAAGCAAATTTACTGTGTGGCTGCAAACAATTGCACCAATTATAAGCTCCAGACATGTTTGGTTATAAGTGATCATTTCCTCTATAAGCATTAAACAAAAGTAATGCAATTTATTTGCTACGATTATCTAACAAAATAGTAAACAATGCATCTGAGTACAAATCTTAAAGAAATTGGAGTCGTGTTGGGGGTCAAGACATTGTGATGAAAAGTTTGAGGATCCCGTGCTTAAAAATAGCTATGTGATAAAGAATTAATATATTTAAAATTACATAAGAGTTTATGTGCCTGCAAGTCTGTTGTTCATAGACCTGACATGACCTCTTGCTATTCCTGGGAATTCCTTAACAGTGGTGTACTGTAGGCGCACATTGCTTTAGGGCTGCACTTTCCCCAGAACACCAGAAGATGGCGCTCCAACCTTGCTTGTGAATCCCCGTTCATCCGTGCAAAG
The DNA here is from genome assembly GCF_030014385.1 of Trichomycterus rosablanca. Classification (NCBI taxonomy): domain Eukaryota; kingdom Metazoa; phylum Chordata; class Actinopteri; order Siluriformes; family Trichomycteridae; genus Trichomycterus; species Trichomycterus rosablanca. The sequence goes on along the minus strand of NC_086006.1, from coordinate 23,199,351 downwards.
CATCGGTTCCTGAGCAGGTCATATAAAATTTGATGAATACAAAGTAAAACTGGTGGCATAATGACAATATTAGAAAAAAAACTTTTATAATAAATAGGGTTCACCTAAAGTAACTATAACAGAAGGTTGAATAAGTGATTTTTATTGAACATGGAAAGATTGTAGGAAGGATTGACCACTGGAATGTACATGAACCAGATTTGGAGATCACATCTCCATGCACACAGTAGTGAAATCTTACACACACTGAAACCCAAGTGGAATGGAATTATCAGAAAGTCCCTGGTACTTTTCCGTAAAGGTCAAGTCCTGTCACAAAAGCACGTTTTTTACTCCCTCTATAGTGTGAACTGGTTTATGATACTGGCTCTGTGCAGAATAAATGGAAAAGAATCCAAATATTGATTCATGAACAGAAGTTTGCTCAACTTGAAGTGAAAATGTTTTCTTTTAACAGAGGCCATAAAATGTCAGTACAGAACATATTTAAAAACACAGAAAAAGGCAAGAGTAATGAGGGGAGTGGTGATGCATGCATCAATGTCTGGTCATCTTGGTGCAAGATGCACATTTATCGTAGAAGAGACCATTTGATCTGCTCTTTAGCCGACTGCAGCACCTACAAAAAGAAAAAAGAAAAAACATTTACAATAGAAAACTAAAGCTAATTAAATTCCAATTCAAGACATTATGAACAAGCCAGCATTTTAAACAGACAGTTTTTTTAATTTGTGAATTTGGCTGCTGTATATAAGCATGAAATTCTTAATAAGCCTACAATTAAGCACACAGATTGTAAAAAGTTGTAAATGATTGAATGCTCCATGGTTTGAGACAAATCATTTGGGAAACTCTTTTCCTAATTTGACATGAATGTGCTTCACTGTGTTTGTTTGTTTATTGGGATTTTAACATTATGTTTTACACTTTGGTTACATTCATGACAGGAACGGTAGATACTGGTTACACAAGATTCATCAGTTATACAAGGTTATATCAAACACGGTCATGGACAATTTAGTATCTCCAATTAACCTGACTGCATATTTTGGACTGTGGGAGGAAACCAGAGCTCCCGGAGGAAACCTACGCAGACACGGGGAGAACATGCAAACTCCACACAGAAAGGACCTGGACCGCCCCACCTGGGGATCGAACCCAAGGACTTTCTTGCAGTGAGGCGACAGTGCTACCCACTTAGCCACCGTGCCACCTGCTTTACTGTGTAAAAATAAAGCTCTACAAAGAAATGGTTAACGGATGAAGATTTGTGTGGAAAAACCTCAAACCCCTTTAACAGTTTCAGGATGTATTGGAACACCAACTGTAAATCAGGTCTAATCACTTAATTTTGGCACATGACCTTACTGTTGCTAATGTGATAGAGAATGTAGCTCTACACCTTGAAATGTCTTCTGAAACGACTGAATGGTGTTACATCAGCAAATAAGGACCAACTTCATATTAATGCCCATGGTGTTAGAATAAATTACCAAACACAAATGGATACAAAGTTTGGAGGTCGTAATACTTTAGGCCATGCAGTTTATGTATAAATGAAGTGACACGGTTTTTGTAAGGTGAGAGGAAAACAGAGTACCAGCCTGGAGGAAACTATACTGATACAAACAAACTCAGTAGGCCGAACAACTGTGTGGAACCAATGCTTTCAGCTGTGTCACCACATTAATAGAATATATTCACTAAGCGATGTAAGTTAAGCTATGTTAAGTTTTGCTATAAAAAATAGCTTTTATTTGCAGCTTCACACATTCATTCATTATCACGCTGGCACTGAGCTTTTAAAGTTTAAAGATCCAAGTTCCATCAATTCCTTCTTTTAATCACCTTCAACCAAAAGTCTGTGCTACTTAAGTGATGAGTGCTCATTAAACACAAACCTTTCACAACACTAACTAGTGTAGACTGTCAAAGCGCGCGCACACACACACACACACACACACACACACACACACACACACACACACACACACACACACACACACACACACACAGACAGACACAGACACAGACGCTGAGGTGAAACCCGGCGCCTGAGTAATGCATGAGCGGGGAAATATCCTAGAATTAATTAATCATCTTAATATGAGGAAAGGCGAGGCAAAGCATAACCATAAAGCAGGAGGATGAGGAGCGGCATTAATCAGCGGCGCGGGAGGGATGCAGGCAGTCTGTCACAGGCCTCTTAAATGAGTCCATCAATCAGGCCACGGGAAGCCGCTGCTGCCAGACAGCCGCCAATAATTAGCCATCATGCTCTACACGTGGCAGATGCAGGGGGAGCTTGCACGCTCCGAAACCTCAGAGCGGCTGAACGGACCACCGTGGACTGACTTTATAAATGAGATGCGCCTGGTTTAGAGCACTGGCAAACAACACTTACTCTTGCTTTGAACAAGGCAACAGGAGTGTGAGATAAGGAGACAGAACTAAAGATAGAAGAGGAGAGGGGAAAGCGAGAGAAAAAGTAAACCTCACCTGAGTGACTGTCTGTTCCGTCAGAGGCACGTCATCGCCCTGTTGGAGGCGAGAGAAGATGAGTGACCAGTGCTGACATTTAGAATGCTGTCTATTCATTCTTTACTTATGCCAATGTACCTACTGTACAGTAATTGTTATATTAACTAATTAACGTCAGTGTTGAGAAAAAAAAATTCATGGATGAGCCTTGTTTCTTTCTCTATATGCATCAGCAGAATAAGATAAACATAAACAACACGAGCAGAACCAGTTCAGGATTCAGAATATAAGAATTTAAGTAAGTACACACACAAGCACTACACTGCACAAGATAAAATTAATGTGTAATGTACAGAGACAGATTGTAACAGTTACCCTCAGAGCCACTCGGTGCACCACCTGCTGTGGGTCACTTTCCAGGATGACACTGTGGGGAAGCATTAAGGACAGATGAGTTACCACACTCATTCATTTAGACAGTTTAACAATAATTATTGTAAGAGCGGCAGGACATGGCCTGAAGAAAAACCTAAGAAAGTACTTTTACAGCTTTTACAAATCACCTCCTCCTTTTAATCAAAGGCTCAAAGTTTGATTCTTTACAAACAACTGAAATAGAGAAATATTCATTTAAAAAAAACTAAATAATGCTCTTAGTTCTCAATATTACTAGAATTTAACAATTCATTAATATGCGATTTGTTCTTCTGTCATTTCGTAATAGAAGGCAGTACCTGACTTCACAGATGTTTTTTACTAAGCAGAAATACACATACACATCCCATGTGCACACTCCAAACCCTTGTGGATAGTATACAGGCTTAGCCACAACGAGGGATGAAGCAAATAAATATTAATGCAATAGTTTTGAAATGGGATATACAACAAGCTTATAGTCAGGCGTCCACAAACTTCTGGCTATACAGTGTATTAAAAACCAAAAATGTCTAGCCTGTACATGTAACAATGGCCACTCAAGGCTTTAAAAGTAAAAGCAACCAAAGCTGGAAATGTAAAAATAGGACTGGTGTATATTTATTCTTAACCACTGCCACTACTTTTTTTATACTTATTTGACAAACTTTTAAAAGGCCCAATTTTTATTAAGGGCGCCCAGCCGACCAGTAGTAGAGCCGAGACTCTGGGAACCTGGAAGTTCAGAATCTCTGCACTGGTATTCTAGCTACTTTTCACTCTGTACCACCTGAGCGCCCCTTTATTGCCAATTTTAATAAAAGAAAAAAAAAAAAAAAAAAAAACCATACCCTCCATCAACGATTTCATCCACAGCTAAGAAAAGTCCCTCCATATTTTCAAGTAAAGCTCTCTTCTCCACATTTTTCCTACAACATGAGAGAGGAAAAGCACAGGTCAGCTGCAGAAATGATTAAAGTGCTAAAGAATGTGCAGAGCATCATCATATTGTTTCCTCTTACCTTAACATTTGGCTCAGGGAGTCAAACAGACAGTTCAAGACTGACATGAGCATTAACTGCGGGAAGACAGGAAGTGTACTTAGCTCATACCAAAACAGATAGTGAATTATAGCTGATAGTAGGGTAGTCCTGAAAATACCTCATTTTCATGTGAGCTGCCGATTACATAGAAATACAGATCTATGTTGCTCTTATATACAACAGTAAGGCCTTCAAGCAAAGCGATTTCACCTGTTATAAACACATGGCAATGATTAGCAACAATATTACAGTAAGAACTGAACCAATGCTGATGCGCTATCAGAAAAAAAGTGACAGTACCAAAATAAATAAAAAAGAAATGATTACTTACTGTCTGTTCTGTGCGTTTTGTTGAATATATTCTTCTCAAAAGCCTTTTGCTCTTTTACTGTAGGATATGTGTCATCATAATACTGAAAAAGACATGAAGAGAGATTATAAAACAATAAGTAATTAGAAAAATAAATAAATAAAAAGGCTGAAACCTATTAGTGTGTTCTGATTAAATGGAGAGGTTTTTGGGTGTTTTACCTTGGCATACAGTCTTTCTCCATCATTATCCATGATAAGAACCGCTTTCACAGTATACAGCGAAGGCTCCTGTAACGGCAACAGGACAGAAGCATGAAAGTTAAATATTAAGAGCTGAACACATACACAGATTAGCATACAGAGGAGCAAAGGTTAAACTGTAATACACTCGCTCTAAACTGTAATACACGGATATACAATTTAAGTCTAACTTGTAGAGGACAAGTATTTCATGGCAGTCTGGAGATTTTACACAATCAATCAAGCAAGCTTAACATCGATGTGGGCTTAGAGGCTTCTGTGCAAAAGCCGATTAAAGATAGACTAATCACATTAATAGAGAAAGAATAAAAGAAGAGGCTATTTTATTGGACAACAGCAAAGCCAATAAGGCAGTGGTCCCCAACCACTGGGCTGCGGACTGGTACCGGTCCATGGGTCATTTATTACCACACAGAAAGAATAAATAATTAGAGATCGCTACAAGAGCAATTAAATTTCCAGTACTGTTCGGGTGTTATTGGCTCCAATCACCACTAGATGGGAGCAGCGTCTCGTTGCAGCGTAAAAAGCTCAGGATTCACACTGATTTTCCATTCCATAGTTATTGTACTTTAAATCCCCCCACCCCCGCCGCTCTGTGAAATTATATCTTATATGAAACCGGTCCATGGTGCAAAAAAAGGTTGGGGACCACTGAAATAAGGGACCATAAGGTGACAGTTTTTTCGGCCTTGGCAAAAGACCACTTTCTGTCACCATCCCTGTTTAATCTGTATGCTAAACATATAAGGAGAGAAGCAGGACTGGTGGAAGGTCAAGAACTGATGTAGAAGAAATATGAAAAACCTTTAATATGTGAATGACATAACACTCAGAAAATCATGAACAGAGTAAAAAGATGGACTTCTGTTCAATAGGAAGAAGACAAAAGTCATGACAAGTTAAGACATCAATAACATTACAGTGATGAAGAGGATGTCCAAGTGGTGGACAGATTTTGCCTGCTTTAATAATAACAGCAAGGATTCAACAGTCAGGTAAAATGACACAAACAGGTACTTGACAAAACAAGATAGGAGGAACTGGAAAAGGTGTTCAGGTGTAAAGATTTTAGTCTCCAAAGTTCAGAATTGTCCAGACCATTGTCTTCCAGTGGATCTTATTTGTATGGGAAAGTCAGACAGTGTAAAATCAGGGTAAAAGGAATATTAATGCCATTGAACTCCAGGGCTGGCAAAGACTTTTGAGAGTGTCTTGGACGGCAAAGAAGACAAACAAATGGATCCTCAATTAGACCTGACTGGACCTCTCACTTAAAGGCCAAAATAACCAAACTGAAGCTCTCATACCAATTCATAAGAAAAGATAGTTAAGCTAGGAGGAGTTCAAGGTAAAAGAGGAATAGGACGGCCAGCAACAAGATAGATGGATACAATTAGAGGAACAATTAACGAGCTATTAAGAAGCCTGAAGACCCAAACAGGAGACAGGATGTTCTGGAGAAAGACTACTCATATGGTCCTTAGGAGCTGGAATCGTCTTGACGGCAATAATAATAATAATAACAATAATTAATAATAATAATAATTGATAATAATAATAATTAATAATAATAGATCATAATAATAATTAATAATAATAATAATAAACTATTTATAGGCGTGTTTAATAAACTGTAAACCTTCTAGTTTATACCACTAGCCTGATTAGCGAGAATTTCTCCTAAAAGAGTTGTGGCTGTTGTTATTTCCAGAGATTTGCTAATTAACAGTATTTTCTGATATGTAATAAGTGTTATTTAAATAATGACTAAATAACCGGCGGACATGTAGCTACGTTTGTGAATCGCTTTTAAGCTACTTAATAAGAACATCGAGAGTTGATCAGGAAAAAAAGGAAGGCTAAATCCCAAACGACATCCTCAGTGACTTAGAGTGCACTATATAGTATGTAACAGCCTTTAGTTTTCCACCCTACTTAGTGCACTTATGTACCATGAACAGTTATGTTTTATACACATCCCAAAACTAGCTAGCTGCTAGCATTAGCTACCGTATCGTCCAAGCTCAAGCTCTAGCTAAACTCTATGATACACAACAAATTATAATTGTATTAAATAAACTTTTAACGTGTTAAACGTATTAAATAGCAGCGAAAACAAAACCATTACCAGTATTAGAGTGTCCATAGTTCCAGAACAGGGTAACGGTGGAGATTACTGATGTGGTACTGAGTCTCTACTTCCGCCTCTCTCACAGGGTGAAAGATACAAGCAGAGTAGCACAAAATATTCAATAAGTTAAAAGTCACAGCAAATAACTGAAACTATTATAAAAATAATACAATAATAGTATTTTAATTATTATTTTTATTATTACCAATATTATGACTATATTTTCTATATATTATTATTATTATTATTATTATTAAATTCAGGATAATAATAAGTTCAGCTTTATAAAGTTTTATAAAATCAGTTATATAAAATACACTGTATGCATTTTCCACGTAGTTTAAAAATAATCCAGCATGTATAAAACACCAAAGCCCCAACCAGCAGCAAAAGTTAAAATTAGCCCAATTTCACAGCAAAACCACAGACCTGGTGACAGTGGTTGCACAATAGAGCTGCCCCATTCTAGTGGTTCTAACTTCAGTCTTAAAGTGCCAGCAGAGAACTGTAATGAGAGTTTTTCGTAATATTTGCCACTAAATAAGAGGAAAATTCACCGAAACAAAATAGCATAGACTTGCTTATTTTATTAACAATAAATATAATGTTACAGGAGTGTTAATAGAGTTTGAAAGTAATCTATAAAAATGCTGTTAAAAATGCTGCTTTTATTAATTTAATATATTTCTTTTATTATTATTTTACTTGGAATGTCAGTATGTGAGATTTGCAACTGCCAGGGTTTTTATTTTACCCTGAGAAAATTGGTGTTGATTAATTATACCCACCTCAAGTTAATAATAGATGACAGAAAAATACATTTAAAAATTTTTTTAATCCAATATCATATCCCTGTGTGGTATTTACTGTACAAAAACATTATTTTTTCCTTAAACCTGACAGCAGATTTTATTTTACCATTTTCCGGCACTTACCTTTCATACATTTTCAAGTTTAGTTTACTAAAACTGCTTAACTATCAAAATAAATGGGGATGTTCTAATCATTTTGATGGCAGTGTATTTTTTACAATAAGTAGAAAAGTAAATAAAGTCTCTGACCACCCCTTGAAATGTCTTGCTAAAATGACCACACACAATAGATCTGCAGAATGAATAACTAAAGAGGCAGCATTGAATGTAAGAGCTGGCAAGTGAGAAAAATGTTTGTCTACACAACAGACCGCAAAACATGTGCCAATGTCTGTGTAAAATCATTCCAGTAAATAGTAAGTGGTGGGGTACTTTAGGGTGGACTATTTTGAAAATAAAATGAGCTATTGGTTATGAATCTAGAATGACATATTGGAAAATTCTGGTGAAGGCAGCTTTAGAATGAGCAAGCAACTCTGATTTGTCTTCACAGTGCGAGACAGTGTTTCAGTACAACCAAACTAAACTCATTCTGGAATAATTATTCTAAAGTGCTGCCAGCAGGTCCAAAATGTATCATATATTTGATAGCAGCAAAACTAGAACTAGAGATCAAGGTAGATTGAGATACTGATTCAAAGCTTAGAATCTCTATATACACCATATCAGCTTTTAATTCATGGTCATAATAAATGCTTTAAATTTATTATATCATGATATGACGGTTCTCATAAATAGGAATTAAAGGTTCTTGGCTGTGCCACTGGCCTTTTCATATGCTATACAAACAGTGGGTTGAGGCACTGGCATGCAGAGCAAAGGTATATAGCAAGCACAGTGTGTTCTTCTGTGTGTACTGAAGCTTTCTGCTTGAATGTCTAATAACAGGGTTTTTTATCTTCAATTTAAGTGTAAATAATTCCATAAATAATTCCAAGAAATAATTTTCCCAGATTTAAACCCCAGGTAGAACAAGTTTGTAATTTTAAAGCGACGATTCTCATCACCTACTTGCCTAATCATTAAAATCTAAATTTAATTAAAATAACTCTGACTTATATAAACTAAATATTTATTAGTTACCCCCCTCCCCACAACACTGATCTAAATTTAAGTCACAATTTAATGTTTCTTTTTTTTTTTTTACAATGATTCACAGGCCTCAATGACAGAATGACAGTCTCTTCCAAAATAACAGATTTCTATTTTTTTTTTTTCCTGATTTAATTAACACACCCTCCTACAGGCAGCCTTCATGATTTTACTGGTTTCCTCTTCTGGGAAGCACCACTGAAAACCAGTCTCCAAAGGGATTTTCCCTGCATGTATTCACATCTATTTACTGCTCCATATACCGTCACATCAGTAGCCGTTCACTTCATGCTCAGCTCTTTTGGTTAGAAATACTACTTTCAGGACCTAGTTGGGTTATTTGTCATATCAAGCAAACAAGCGTTGTGTTTTTGTTCACAGTAAAGCTGTAAAGCAAGAAGCTGTTCCCATGCTATACGTTTGTTTACCTTTAAAAAAAATATTTATTGAAATCTACTAGCAGCAGTGGAGTGGCTTACCAGAGTGTTTCCCAATAGAGCTCTGGGTTTTTACAAGTTTACCACACAGTGCATCTTAAAATGACACTGTGTTGTAGATGAAATACAGTAGTCCTTCATGATAGTAATTCCAGGAGCTCCTGCAGATGCATGAAACCGTGAATACTATTGATCCCTATATATGACATTTTCTTTTTCAATACATACGTACCTGTGATAAACTTTTATTTATAAATTATAAGCCACAATAAGAAATCAGTAATAACAACTGCTAATAAAATAGAACAATAACAACATTTTTATATTAAAGTATTTTAGCAACCACAGCATACAACTTTTATTTTTACTGTATCAAGAAAATTTATTTTTTCACTAAATAAATACTTGACAGCTTATCTTTGGCTTGGCAGCATCAAAACATTTGTGCTTTGGGACCATATTAAGTCAGATAATACTCATTTGAAAGCTACAGCTCTGTGATACATGACCAACTGTGGGTAGGCTACTATGCATGAAGGTTGTTCCATCCAGTATTTGTAGTATATTTTGGTGTTCTAGTGCTTCACTGGGGTAATTATGTATGTTTATGTTGCAATTTGTTGCAAAAATGCTATTGCTTAGCTTTTTTAACCAGCAGCCTCAGCATTTAATTGACTTTTAAAGACATTTTTGACCAGGTTCTTGAATATGCACTAAATCTAACTAACAGGCTCAGCGAAAGGAATTTCAGAAGAATTTTGTTACTGTACAAAAGTACCTGGTGGAAACCAGAATGAGGAACCTGTAGCCGCAGTGTTGTTGCGTACTGTAGCTATGTCTCAATAGTGCTCATGATAAAACTGACTGATGGAATGAGACCTTTGAAAATGGCTTGTGTTTTTGTGTCAGTGCAGACCGGTGTGTGTCGAGTATGGTCTTTCGAGCTGAGGGGGTCTGTTGTTGTATCTCAGGTAATAAAGGTAAGGACCATGCATAAGGGTGTGGTAAAGGCATGTCTGTGTATGTGTGTGTGGCTGCAGTAAAAGAGAAAAGGGGAGTTTGGGTGGCGGAAGCTCTGTTCGGGGCAGATAAGGGCTTTACTAAGTTCTCATGCTAACTGCTGTGGTTTTTGGTTTGAGAGGGCCGAGAGAGGAGCTGCCCCATTATCATTTAGCTTCTTTATCCTGCCCAGCCTGTTCTGTTGCACAATGATGCACAATTACAATCATAATAATAATAATAATAGACAAACATTTAGTTATGCATTTGTCTATATTAACTGCTTCAACTAGAAACACTGGGCCCATCACACCCAGAGTTGCCGATACATTAACAACGGAGGTGAGAAGAAACCAGGTACCCACATGGACATAATGAGACCATTAGAAGTTTGAACATCATCTTCATTGCTGCTAGATAACCTAATCTCTCCAGACTTCTAGATGTGGAATCGGCATTATAATTCATCACCCCAAAAGTAAATTGAATGTTGCTGTGCTTTACACCACTATAGTGAACACATGGCATTGTGCTTGGTGGCCTCAAGCTTATGGGCATCTGCCTGGGTTTGAAAACCCAATTCGTCTAGATACCAATGAGCAGTTTTTGCCCTGTTGTTGCTTCCAGAGGCAGTTTAGCCCACAGCAGTGACTAGTACGAGGACAGGATTTAGGCACTACACACTTCAGCACTCTGTACTCCTGTGAGTTGTTGTTTCCACTTTACAAAAACACCAGGGAAGTTCCAGCAGGGTAGAAATCGGTAAACTGACTTAATGGAAAGGTGGAGTCCAGTGACAACGCCACATTAAGTTACTATTAAGTACGACCCATTTAACTGCCAATGCTTGTCTGAGCAACACATCACATAACTACACTGTATACCTAAAGTTTTGCTAATAATGAGAATGCTTGATATAATTAAAACTCTAATTTAAAAAGGTTTATAATAATGCATTTTAAGAAAGGAACACATAAGAGATGGTTGACTGAATAAAAGTAGATTTTTTTGTTTAACACACTGTCTTAGACATGTTGTATTTAGGAATTAAATGAAATAACTTTAAATACACATGCACATATTTTCCATTCTTCCCAGCACAAGGCTAGGATAATCTTTCCCAACACAGCCACAAACCAAGGAAACAAATGCTCTCACTGTAATTAGAAGGTTTTTTCCATCAATTGAAAAAAGCAATCATTTGATCGGTTTTATTTGAATTGCTTTCTGTACACCCTGGATCCTTGGGTACACACAATGCCGTGAGACAATATAGACCAATGTGGAATTTTTAACATGATTTTTAAAGAGTTACTGCATTCGGTGAATCGTTGTTAGTAGATTCCAATGGTCAGCATTGGTTTACACAATGCAAAGAATAGAAAAGCGGTGGTATTAAGCCTCATGTTGAAAAGGAGACAGAAGCGTGTAGACCTACAGAGCAAATGAGCAGAACACACAAGCTCAGGAGACCTGGTGACCTCAAGTAAGTCAGAGAGGGTGTTTAGCTTGGAATGAGCCTGATCCCAAACCACTGTGGTCGCTGTAATAGCAAGCTGGCTTTTTGTGTGGGTTTGGAGGTGGGTGAGTAGGGTGGGTGGGTGCTAGGAATCAGGGCTCGGGAAGTCCCATCTCTGCGATTACCGGCAGGCAAGTGCTCATGTGAACAAAGTCAGCCACCTACATCCATCATTATGGTACGTTACGGCCACAATAAGAGATTTTGTAAAGATATTTTGGTTTCCAGGGCATGTATATCCAGTTTATATCCTCCCACCGTTTCTCAATGGTTGCACATTTTGGAAACCTCATTTTCCAAAATAGTGGAGATTATTTGCAAACAATAGAAATGACCTGTTGAATGTTGCCATGTTCTTTATTTAACAAAATTACTTGTAGCTTTGGTTTGGCCTTTGAATGACCTGGATCTTGCATCAGGAGCTTTTCTTACAAATTAAGGGAACATATTTTGACATTTGTGTTTGTTATTGTTTTAAACATTTCGTTCTTAAAGCGTACATTGAGCAGATACAAATCCCAACATACTATCTTTATGCGTCAGTTAAACATGTGATATGATTTAAAGTCACTCAAACTTTTTTAAATGTAGTGCAGAACTGTTTAGATACACTAAGTGTTTAAAGACATCTGTTATTTGGCAATATGGTGGCACCTTTTTGATGCAATAACAGCCCCCATTCTTCTGGGAAAGATTTCCACCAGTATTTAAAATATCATTGTGGGGATTTGATTTTATTAAACCACAAAGCAGATAAGGGTTGGAAATCCAGTTCACCTTAAATGTGCTGAATGGGATTGAGGTTAGGGTTCTGTGCAAATTATTCCACAATAGACAATCTCTTTATGGACAGCAGGGATCTTACCCAATGTGATGCTACAAAGATAGAGGTATACAGTTTTCTAGTATGTCTTTTAATGATGAAAAAATATTTCACTTTAATAAAACAAAGAAAGCCATATCATTATTCATCCTCCATTAAACTTCAAAATTGGCACTGTGCATTCTGGCAGGTAGAAATCTCCTGGCATCCGCCAAACCAAGAGTCAACTATTAGACTGCTAGATGGTGAAGTGTGATTTATTTCTAAACATTACACCACTCATTCAATGCTGCCATTGTGTGCAGTTCCTCAGCCTTAGATGTCCACTTTATGAAGATCTTAATAAACCGTTATTGTTCTGGTGTTTCTTTCTGCGGTCACTGCCTAATACTTTGGTCTGAGATGTAGTTGCTCTTGAATGTTTCTACTGCTGTGAGTTTATCATGCAGGCCAGCACTAAATGTGTTATCTTATACCAGAGCAGTTTTTAAATTCTGAGCTATAGAGTCCCACCAGTTCTAATGTTTGTCTATGGCAAGAATGATCATAAAGGAAAAATCTTATTTCACTTAAATAATAAAGCCTGCAGAATAAAAAAGCCTGCAGCCACACTGGCCCTTAAAAAAGACTGGACACATCTTCATCTAAAGGTATTGCATGGTTCTATACTAGAAATTATGTAAGTATCAGTAGTCACACTACTCTGAAGGAGTTCTACATACTATTTTACAATAGCCCTGAATGGACAGAGTGACCATTCAGGGTTTAGCAGTGTCCAGTGGCAGTTAAATTTCAGATAAAGTAACAAATGAATTGGCTGCAGCCTTTTTCATCCTATTTAGGTTCCACTTTAGCTACTTGAGCAGTCTTTGGCATAAACAGACACTTTTGTGTTTAGCTAATGATTGTGGATTGCAGCACACCTGAATGCTTTTAAGTGCTGTAATACAGCTGTCTCTGTCCACAGTGTTACTGAGAGGTCTGTAACCTGATGAGGCAAAAGACTCAGCTGCACTGGTCTAATGAAATTAAGCCAGCTGAAAAAAGATTTGGATAGAAAAATTTCAACCTCCGTTCACCACCTGATTTTGAAGTCTGACCTTTTATTTTATCTTTGCGTGCTGAGACTCAGGGAAGAGGCCAAGGACTCAGATGATCACTAGCTATGTAAGACATGCTCTCTCTCCCCCTTACCTTAACTTTCCTTTCTTCGGTTGCTGCCAGATATAGGAACAATGTGGTCTTTCTTACCTGTCAGAGGTGTACATTCCATCCGTACTAAACCAAGTCAAAAAGCACCCCCGTCCCATCTTACCCCCTTCACACAGACCCTTACTGGAGCACTAGATTTATCTCCAGGTGCTTTAGGTGTTCTGTTTAACCGAACTACACCCCTGTGGTGGTTTGGGGTATTTTAGGTAATCCCACCTCCTAATGCAGAGGTGATCTGTCTAAATAATCTAAAAAAGGCTCACAGATAACTTGTTGATTGATTTTTTATCATAGAGACTGGATTTATTTTGGAAATGGTGTGGCAAGCAATTCTGGTGCATCAATGACATAACTGTTTGTGGTTATTTTTGTGGCGAGCATGAATTTAGGAGGTCAAAGTGTGAGAGTTGCACCGAGGGCCTTGAGAGGGCAAAACTGTGTGGGAGCTTTACAGGAAAGCTGCTTACATCACCCACAGACCCATCCCATTTATGCAAGTGACAGCCAAAGCAGAAGAGAGAAGGAGAGAGAAAGAGTGAGAGTGTGAGAGAGGTTGCTCACATGTACTCTTTAGGTTCAGAGCTATCAGTTAAAAACAGAGCAAAAATTAGTCTGTTGACCTCTCCATCCAAGCACTGGTGGCTTGCTGGATATAACAGATCAATGTATTCCACCTGAACTCATCACTTTAAGGAGATGCTATTAAGGTAGGGTACAACTTCAGTTTATATGAAACAAATACAGAGGCCTAATTCGATATGAAACCTTTTTAAAATAATCTACTTTTTTAAACATGACATGTCTTATTACTTTAATTTATACTGAATGTCCAAATTTCCACAAGAATTGCCTTCACTATGGTTCATATTGTTATATTATTTTTTTGTAATAATTCACTTTTAAAGTGCTACAGTTTCTTAATATGATTAAACAATATTAACAATATTTATAGCACACCTAAAGTCTTAAATTTAAAAAATGTGTTTAAATAAAACAGGTAAAACAGTCTACGTTTTTACTTAGAAGTTCACTTCACTTCACATAAGTAACAATGTGTATTATGTCAGTTCTGGAATACTAAATTACTTAATGTTCTTTTTCAGTGACTAAATAACTGGAACAAATAATTCGGTCCATAAAAACCTCTAAGAGTTTAAATTCTTTTAAAATTCTGTTGTATTTTTTTCCCTAAATAATACAGTAATACATTGATTGCTTATAGCTGGTAACTTTTCTTTGAATGTTTAAATATAGCTAGATTGACTCCACTAAAGAGTAAAATATAAAATATAAATATAAAATATTTTTTCCTGCAGCTTTACAGAGATTCGGGTCCAAAACCCTCAATAAGCAAGCTTAGGGCAACAATGGCAAAAGAAGCCACAACAGAAGTTTATTGGACATGAGGCATAGAAGTGAAGCTTCCATATCTAAAATTAAGTACATGATTATTATTAATTTTATTTGTAGTTACCAGTTCTACTTTCATATGAGCTGATAAGTAAATAAGGGTTCTGGATTTAACACCAGATGCATTGTGACAGCTGTCTCTTCAAAGTTTGGGAAACCAGTTTTTTAAAAAACCTGTAATAAAGTATACAAAAAACAGGATACAAGACTTTTCGTTTCACTATGAGCCAAATGTTTGTTGCATAACATGATATAAACCTTAACGGTTTCATGCAAGTTTTTCTTATTTTAATCGATTGATACCACTACAGTGGATTAAAATGAATGCAAGAAATTACCAGACTTTTAACTTTTGTGGTTTCAGTTATTTAAAATACTGAAATATGTGTAGACTATTGTATTAAAATTCAGTTAAAATGCTTGTAAAACATTTTCCTGTAACTCCTGTGGTTAGGCCCCATGGTAGGTTTTCTGGAGAGCAGCCTGGCTCCCAAGATTGTCTTATCAGGACTTGACATTAGGTCTCTAAAGCTTGGCTGATGGACCGAATCCACCTTAACGGAACTCCACACTATAACCCGTAATGACATAAAAATAAATGTGGCAAAACACACTTTTCAGTTTTCAGAAACTAAGATTCTATTTTTGTTGAACATTGTTTAGAGCAAGGGAATGTTTACTAACAAAACCACTTTTGTAAGTCACTTTGGATAAGAGCATCTGTGTAATGCTAAAGGAAACAAACTAAATGCAATGATTGTATACATGTTTATACATAAATTCTTAATATATTTACGTTTTTTGCAGCACGAGTGGGAGACTTCACGACAAAAAACTTCAGGTTAATTAGTGTCTGTATAAAACGTTACTAGCAACAGTAGCACAAAATGAGGCCTGTGATGCCAAGTAATGTGACCAGCAATTCTATACTATTTACTATCTACTAATAGATACTTCTAATATTAGATGTCTAGAACATGTGTGAAACCTTCTGAGAATGACTGACCTACACTATTCAAATGATCATAATAATAGTGATAGTCCAACCATTACAGTGTATCACAAAAGTGAGTACACCCCTCACATTTCTGCAGATATTTAAGTATATCTTTTCATGGGACAACACTGACAAAATGACACTTTGACACAATGAAAAGTAGTCTGTGTGCAGCTTATATAACAGTGTAAATTTATTCTTCCCTCAAAATAACTCAATATACAGCCATTAATGTCTAAACCACCGGCAACAAAAGTGAGTACACCCCTAAGAGACTACACCCCTAAATGTCCAAATTGAGCACTGCTTGTCATTTTCCCTCCAAAATGTCATGTGATTTGTTAGTGTTACTAGGTCTCAGGTGTGCATAGGGAGCAGGTGTGTTCAACTTAGTAGTACAGCTCTCACACTCTCTCATACTGGTCACTGAAAGTTCCAACATGGCACCTCATGGCAAAGAACTCTCTGACGATCTTAAAAGACGAATTGTTGCGCTACATGAAGATGGCCAAGGCTACAAGAAGATTGCCAACACCCTGAAACTAAGCTGCAGCACAGTGGCCAAGATCATCCAGCGTTTTAAAAGAGCAGGGTCCACTCAGAACAGACCTCGCGTTGGTCGTCCAAAGAAGCTGAGTGCACGTGCTCAGCGTCACATCCAACTGCTGTCTTTGAAAGATAGGCGCAGGAGTGCTGTCAGCATTGCTGCAGAGATTGAAAAGGTGGGGGGTCAGCCTGTCAGTGCTCAGACCATACGCCGCACACTACATCAAATTGGTCTGCATGGCTGTCACCCCAGAAGGAAGCCTCTTCTGAAGTCTCTACACAAGAAAGCCCGCAAACAGTTTGCTGAAGACATGTCAACAAAGGACATGGATTACTGGAACCATGTCCTATGGTCTGATGAGACCAAGATTAATTTGTTTGGTTCAGATGGTCTCAAGCATGTGTGGCGGCAATCAGGTGAGGAGTACAAAGATAAGTGTGTCATGCCTACAGTCAAGCATGGTGGTGGGAATGCCATGGTCTGGGGCTGCATGAGTGCAGCAGGTGTTGGGGAGTTACATTTCATTGAGGGACACATGAACTCCAATATGTACTGTGAAATACTGAAGCAGAGCATGATCACCTCCCTCCGGAAACTGGGTCGCAGGGCAGTGTTCCAGCATGATAATGACCCCAAACACACCTCTAAGACGACCACTGCTTTATTGAAGAGGCTGAGGGTAAAGGTGATGGACTGGCCAAGCATGTCTCCAGACCTAAACCCAATAGAACATCTTTGGGGCATCCTCAAGCGGAAGGTGGAGGAGCGCAAAGTCTCGAATATCCACCAGCTCCGTGATGTCGTCATGGAGGAGTGGAAAAGCATTCCAGTGGCAACCTGTGAAGCTCTGGTAAACTCCATGCCCAGGAGAGTTAAGGCAGTTCTGGGAAATAATGGTGGCCACACAAAATATTGACACTTCAGGAACTTTCACTAAGGGGTGTACTCACTTTTGTTGCCGGTGGTTTAGACATTAATGGCTGTATATTGAGTTATTTTGAGGGAAGAATATATTTACACTGTTATATAAGCTGCACACAGACTACTTTTCATTGTGTCAAAGTGTCATTTTGTCAGTGTTGTCCCATGAAAAGATATACTTAAATATCTGCAGAAATGTGAGGGGTGTACTCACTTTTGTGATACACTGTATATTGTTTTGCTACCAAATGTCACTGAACTAATAACAAACTAGTTGATGAATGTTAGCTAATTAGCTACATACTGATGCAGTAATGCCCAGTGAAACCAAACAAATACAAAACATAAATCAGTTTAGACTTTTGGTAGATATACTTGCTTATTTAGAGTTTGTGGTGATGCTGTTTTTGCTTTAACTGTTTGCTAATTGTTTATTTCAGATTGGGACACTGCAGCTGGGTTTTTTCTGAATGTGTTCGACCATCAATACTGCTCTTTCATATGGTTTCAGTTGTGTGGTGAGTAATAATTCTTTTAAACAATTTCATTTTAGCGTATTAAATAAAGAAGCAGTAAACAATAATATGAAGTACAAAAACAAAAAAACATTGTCATGTGATAACTGTGTAATCACTCTAGGGATTAGTAATTTGGTAAGTCTGGTTGAAAACAAACCTGTGATTATGACTTATACTCTGTTTTAAGATGGATAAATGGATGGATACCTGTACACATGCAAGTCACTCATACCATGGGCACTGATGCACCCCCATACTGTGAAAGATGTCGGCTTTTGCACAGTCTGGATAGTCCTTTTCATCTTTGGCTTAGAGAACTTCTGTTATTCCATCAAACAAGCCAAAACGTGGACTCATCCAACCATAGCACATGTTACCGCTACTCAGAGAACTGATGAGAATAGATGGCTTTCTCTTTGCATATGAGAAATGCAATTTAGGTTTCTTAATGCAGGGGGACTGAATTAAGAAACAACAGTTTTACAAGGTATTCCTGAGACCATTTAGTCGTACTGATCACTGTAGCATGATGGGTTTTTTTGGCTTAGCCCTACACAGACTGAGATTTCTCAATTTTAATGAATCTTTTCACAATATGATGTGTATTAGATGGGAAAAGACCTAAATTATTTGCAATCTATGTTAAATGTTCTTCTTGAAATGACTGTCAATTCTCTTACAAAGTTTGACACAAAGTGTTGAGCTATTCTTGATGAGTCTGATATCCTGTTAACAATTTCTAAGAAATACAATTCAGTTGTTTAGCAAAAATATTAGAAGTAATTTCTTTGTACTTTTGTCAGCTTAATGTTCAAACAAACAAAATCACAGAATCTTGTTTGTACTAAATTCAGAAATGGAGTTTATATATGATATTTATTAACATAAACCAGAGTATTAGTCATAATCACAGGTTTGTTTTCAGTCAGACTTACAAAATTATGGAACTTCAGATTAATTACACAATTCACACATTTGAATCTTTTAATGTTTATCACTGCATTGCATATTATCATGTCAGGAATTGGTAGAATGGATGGTGCATAGAAAAAACTGTATATTAAGAGTTATAAATATTTTGGCATAGCTTTAACTGTGTCAAATGTCCTTGCACGTTGTTTAGTGAAAAATGGGAAATACTTTAAAGTGTCATAAGAGCCAATTTTAAAGGAACTGGTCTTAGTTCATCCCTAATGATTATTATTATTATTATGTTTGTGTCCATAGGGACCGGTAAATTCCAGAAGACTTCATGGGGGAGTGTCAATGTCAACCACTTACAGAATCAATGCGAGTGGCAGGTTCCGACCTAATTACCCTTCCCACCCATCAGAGATGGACTTGGCCTGGCAGGAACTAATGTCCATCACAGAACTGCAGGTCAGTCTGTGTAGTTAAATTTATGTTGCTGTTTTTTTTAAGATTAAATACAAAACTGATCAGGGACTGTCTCTACATATCATAGACTTTTGCATCTTTGCTGATATCAGATTTTGGTTCAGTAACAGATTCTTTCATTAATCTGCCTTAATGAAAAATGTTTCTGTATAAAATTTAGATAATGTTGATTACTCTCTAAACACAGTGATTTTGTTTAACTGTTAAACAAAAGGCCAATTGATTGATGCCATAATAAAGAAAGATAAGGAAAGGGGATGAATGCAGTAGGTTGCCAGCAGCCCCCTTGGACAGCACAATGGCCATCTTGTTTCGATTTGAAACCCAAGCAGGTCAATGAAGGCCCTACATAAGCTGTTGGAGGCAGAATCATGCAGGTGGGATGAAGAATAAGCCGTTACTGTTTATTTGGAAAAAATAAACACACTTTTCCCACCAACAACCTTAGGAGAGCTTGAGCCAAGTTTTGCTACAAGAAACCATAATTTTATCTTTATTTATTTTATGTATTACAGGATTTTGAGGTTCCCAATGAAAATCCATATGAAGTTCCTCCTCATCTTTCTGTGGATCCCATGGTGCATTACGGAAGTTTTGGGATGGCACTGGTGGAGCCTAACCCACCCACCTGTCAGACAAGTGCTGCTGCTGCTTTTGAAGGTGGCTATGCTAATGTGATTCCCCCTTACCAACGGCTGAACCCACACATGGAAATGCACTATGGACAGTGCGAGGGTCAGGCCACATCTCGATTACCACCGGTACAACCATCACTTATAAACCTATTGGATCCTGTAAGCATGGCGAGCACTGTTCAGGGACCTGGACGGGAATGTGGTGGCCACCCAGCAGATGAACTTGAGTCAGACTCTGGTCTGTCCTTGGGATCAAGCCCTTCACTTGCCTCCCCAGAGATCGCAGTACACGGGGCAGCCACATTTATGCCCCAGGATAGCAGCCTTGGCTATGCTGTAGGTGCCCTAGAGTGCACTGCGGACCAGTGTCACATGAGACCAAACATAACCAGTTCTGTGGATTATGCACACAATTTCAGCTCCTACTCTGCACATTCCTACTTGTCAGTAACACCAAATCAACATGTTGGGTCTGAGGCATCCATACAATCTTTATCTGCCATGAAACAGCAGATGCTACCAGCAGTCCTGCAAGACTTGCATCCAAATGGCTTGAGCACTGCAGGAGCAATATCATTTCAGCCAAACCACCTCAAATCAAGAGGGGGTAATCCCTCGGGTCCACTCACAAGGGATGAACGGAGGGCATTCTCACTTCAAATACCTTTCCCGTTGGAAACAATTGTCAATCTGCCTGTGGATGACTTCAACGAGCTGCTGACACGTCATGCACTGAGTGATGCACAGCTCACACTCGTGCGAGACATTCGACGTCGTGGCAAAAACAAGGTGGCGGCACAGAACTGTCGAAAGCGGAAGCTGGAGAACATCGTACACCTAGAGCATGAACTTGGCCAGCTAAAGGCACACAGGGAACATCTGGCACGAGAGAGGCAAGACTTTCAGCAAAGTCTTGCTATGCTTAAGTGCCGACTTTCAGAGCTTTACGGCAAAGTATTTTCACAGTTACGGGATGAGGACGGACACCCATATTCTCTGGAGGACTATTCACTTCAACAGACTAATGATGGCAATGTTTACCTTGTTCAACGGAATGCCTCACAGGAGGGGGAATAAACAAAGGCCAAGAAACAAACACTATCAAGCTAAAAAGTGTAAAAACATACAGTGTATCACAAAAGTGAGTACACCCCTCAAATTTCTGCAGATATTTAAGTATATCTTTTCATGGGACAACACTGACAAAATGACACTTTGACACAATGAAAAGTAGTCTGTGTGCAGCTTATATAACAGTGTAAATTTATTCCTCCCTCAAAATAACTCAATATACAGCCATTAATGTCTAAACCACCGGCAACAAAAGTGAGTACACACCCCTTAGTGAAAGTTCCTGAAGTGTCAATATTTTGTGTGGCCACCATTGTTTCCCAGAACTGCCTTAACTCTCCTGGGCATGGAGTTTACCAGAGCTTCACAGGTTGCCACTGGAATGCTTTTCCACTCCTCCATGACGACATCACGGAGCTGGCGGATATTCGAGACTTTGCGCTCCTCCACCTTCCGCTTGAGGATGCCCCAAAGATGTTCTATTGGGTTTAGGTCTGGAGACATGCTTGGCCAGTCCATCACCTTTACCCTCAGCCTCTTCAATAAAGCAGTGGTCGTCTTAGAGGTGTGTTTGGGGTCATTATCATGCTGGAACACTGCCCTGCGACCCAGTTTCCGGAGGGAGGGGATCATGCTCTGCTTCAGTATTTCACAGTACATATTGGAGTTCATGTGTCCCTCAATGAAATGTAACTCCCCAACACCTGCTGCACTCATGCAGCCCCAGACCATGGCATTCCCACCACCATGCTTGACTGTAGGCATGACACACTTATCTTTGTACTCCTCACCTGATTGCCGCCACACATGCTTGAGACCATCTGAACCAAACAAATTAATCTTGGTCTCATCAGACCATAGGACATGGTTCCAGTAATCCATGTCCTTTGTTGACATGTCTTCAGCAAACTGTTTGCGGGCTTTCTTGTGTAGAGACTTCAGAAGAGGCTTCCTTCTGGGGTGACAGCCATGCAGACCAATTTGATGTAGTGTGCGGCGTATGGTCTGAGCACTGACAGGCTGACCCCCCACCTTTTCAATCTCTGCAGCAATGCTGACAGCACTCCTGCGCCTATCTTTCAAAGACAGCAGTTGGATGTGACGCTGAGCACGTGCACTCAGCTTCTTTGGACGTCTGTTCTGAGTGGACCCTGCTCTTTTAAAACGCTGGATGATCTTGGCCACTGTGCTGCAGCTCAGTTTCAGGGTGTTGGCAATCTTCTTGTAGCCTTGGCCATCTTCATGTAGCGCAACAATTCGTCTTTTAAGATCCTCAGAGAGTTCTTTGCCATGAGGTGCCATGTTGGAACTTTCAGTGACCAGTATGAGAGAGTGTGAGAGCTGTACTACTAAATTTAACACACCTGCTCCGTATGTACACCTGAGACCTAGTAACACTAATGAATCACATGACATTTTGGAGGGAAAATGACAAGCAGTGCTCAATTTGGACATTTAGGGGTGTAGTCTCTTAGGGGTGTACTCACTTTCGTTGCCGGTGGTTTAGACATTAATGGCTGTATATTGAGTTATTTTGAGGGAAGAATAAATTTACACTGTTATATAAGCTGCACACAGACTACTTTTCATTGTGTCAAAGTGTCATTTTGTCAGTGTTGTCCCATGAAAAGATATACTTAAATATCTGCAGAAATGTGAGGGGTGTACTCACTTTTGTGATACACTGTATGTAGAAATCCTTTTAATAAAGATAACGTTTAGTTGCCAGGTATTAAGATCATTTTCAGCATTAAAAAAGTGTCACTTAGTGTACATGTTACCATGACAACGAGCATCACCCAAGTCCAGTCAAAAGAGAAACAGCAGTACATTACCTGGTTTTCAGGAGGTGCGTTTTCTTTATTTGCTTCGAAATGTTATGGCTGGTCTACTCCACGTAAGGTGTATACATGGATGTATTCTATTCTGGGTGAGTTGTTAATTAGATTAAGAAATAGTCAGGCTGCATGTAAATATGGCCAGTGAATGACCTGCTGGAAGGTTTAGCCAACAGACATGACCATGTGTGGTGTAACCTTATTACCAAATGAAATATCTTAAATTTTGGGGGAAAATTGCTTTGGGAACGAATTTTATGGCCAAACACCAAATGGATCTTTAGACAAAAAGAAGCACCCTTAGATGAAAGAAAAACTTCAAATGTTAAGCATTAAGTGTACGTGTTAGGTTTGAGTAATACAGTAAATATTCCTGTGCCACTGGCTGCCCTTAAAGGCAACATTTCCTAAAAATAAAAGACTGGTTTCTAAAAATACTGTAAATAAATGCAAGCTGATGGTTTGGGTATATCCCTCAGTCCACTGACCTCTTGATGTAAGAATGAGCAGAAAGGTTGTAGTTGTCTACAGACATGTTTAGAGGTTCATCAAAAATGAACACAAATGTCACAGAGCAGGCATATCCAAGATTTTCCATTCAAATGTACTACAAGTGGTGATTCTATAAGATATATTCCTCATGAGTCTTCAAAAGCATTAAAACCTGTTTACAAAGAAACTGGTACGCCTTTATTTTACATGCCATCAACTGCAAATGTACACCTACACTAAAGTGCACCAAATTAATTTCGCTGGTGTTCTACAATGTATATGAATTGTGTACGCTTTGTGTGTATGTTCTATACACATGATTTTAAATTATGTACTGTACCAGATCCCTTGCAATATGAAACCACTTGTTTAGAAAAGAAAGGGAGATCACCCCAGCAGCAAGCAATGTACCATTATTAAGGTAGCACTTTCCAGCAAATATTTAGCATAATCTGATGTACATCTTTCTTACAACACACATCTGCTGATTTCTTCTATGATGCTCTCCAAATTTATTGCAGCTTTGCTACCATATAACACCCCTTACCAATCTTAACAGCAGAAAAAAATGAGTAGCTTAAAAATAAGGTGTGCCAAATGACTGTGGACCACCAAGTTCTGATCTTATTGCTTTATCAAACTAGCAACACAATGAATGAGATGCCAAACATCTCTGTTCACTGGGGGGAGGAGGGGGGGGGGGTGATTCAAATCCTGAGCACCAGCCTTTAAATAAAAAGGAGTACATAAAGCAAAGTCTACCTTACACAGCATTAATGCATAAAAGAAGATACACCATTGTTTCATTAAAAAGCTTTATTTTACACATTTAAAAAAATAAAACTATTTTCACCATAAAAATCTTCGGTCCTGAAAAAAAGCAAGAGACGAGTCCACATAAATGTGCATTATGTTCAGTACTGGGCACAAGTTAATTTATACCATAATTACCTTTCGTGTGCCAAAACAGACCAAGTAAAACAATCCAATCTGGATCAGCTGTATCTTCTAATTAAATTCCTAGAAAAAAAGAAAGACCAAAGTTATGGCTAGTCAATACAAACCTTAAGCAGCAAAGCTTTGTACATGGTCACAAAATCCATGCATTAATATTAAGGTGGAAAAAAAAAAAAGCATAAGATAAATCTCCATTTGAGCCAGGCTACTTACAATAACTACAGTTACTTTGCTGTAATACTTTTACTGTACTGCATCTACAATTAATAGAAAGAGTCCGGTAGTGGTGAATTCTGTTCTTACCTACAGGAGGCAATAAAGCCATTATGTTGCTGCCTGCTAGTCTTTCAGAGGCGACCTGCACTCAAATGCTCCCTGCTTCTCCACATGGCGATGATCTTGCTACGCCTCCCTCAGCATGATTCCATGGCTAGTATTGGTGGTCATGTAAACTAGCCTGATGTTTGACCATCTAACCAAGTTGAGTTTGTTTGCATTTTTGAGTCAACACTTTTGGATCTACACTTCTTGTAGCAGTGTTCTCATTAGCAGAAATTAAATCTTTAATGAGACTTGTATAAAATAAATAAAACCAACTAACTTCAACAATACATAAACTATCCTAAACACATAGCCAGCACGTCTTTAAAATGTGCCTAACTAGACAATTGAAACCCCCTCCCCATCCCAAGAAGCCCAAGTGACTAAACAGAACAGCTTTTGTAAAAAAACTGAAAGTTGCTTTATTCAGCTTGAATCATTAAGTTACACATAATTAGAGCACTGACGAAGTTATTCTACACAAAAGCGCATCTGGAATGAACTCTATAGGGACAAAATAAAATCCTGACATCACATCAATAAACAAAAGTAGTTCCACTCATGATCGCACTACTGTACATCTCTTCTGAACAGCTGAGCAGATCTAGGAAGAAAACCTGCCGCTGCCCTGTCACCCCTCTTGCTGTCCTGCCTCCTCTCCTAAGTACTGAATCCTGTTGAATATGAACAACAATGTTAAACCTCACACTGCCTTCCAGGTCTCCACAAATGTACATGAACATCTTAGAAGGATCCTGCATCAAACTACAATTCCTGTTACAGCAAAGTTTCAGGACCACGGTACAAACCTTACAAACTTAAAATCGTCTGCCACCTCCAGAACTGCCGCCGTATCCACCTCCAGATCCACCGCCGTAGCCCCCACCACCTCCTGAGCTACCACCATATGCAGCTGAGGAAGAGAACATGGTCAGCACAGATATGAAGAGTTATGCAGTCACACATTCTAACAAACTGCTTTACTTACAGCCATATGGGCCACCACTGTTCCTGCCGCCACCACCACCTCCAAAGTTTCCTTTCATGGGGCCATAACTGGATGACTGGTTGTTGTAGTTCCCAAAGTCATTGTAGTTTCCTCCACCACCACCACCACCTCCAAAGTTACCTGAGTGCAATAAATACAAATTCAGGAATACGTCTTTGAAGTTTTAGAAGGCTGACCTAAAGAGGACTATATAAATGGAACTCACCACCGCCAAAGTTTCCACCGCCGTTGTTGTAGTTGTCGTAGCCGCCGCCACCACCACCACCACCACCACTACTACCTCCATATCCACCGCCGCCATACCCTCCACCACCTTGGTTGCCATAACCTGGTCCTCCTCCACCTCCGCCATAACCTCTGTTTCCACCATAGCCTGGGCCGCCACCACCATAGCCACCTTTGGGAAAAAAAAAATGTAAGGGCAATATTAAATTTGATTACTTGTTTGAATTGGTATTTAAATGCAACCACTCAAAAGGCTTGTAGATTAAGCTTCATAACTGGCCAAAAATTTTTTTTATCAAACTGACAAGCCATATATTGTTCCATGGTCTATTAGATGTCTGATGTGCGTTAATGAACCCACTCAATCCAAAAAACATTGGCTACTATTTACAAAACCACAAATAAGGGAAAAAAAAAAAAATGAAGTACCACATGTATAAATTTAGTATTTTTTTTTTTACCAATAACTAACTGCCCACTATGACCATAACCTTACAGAGATAAATAAATGCTTTCAAGAACCACATATATATATATATATATATATATATATATATATATATATATATATATATATATATATATATATATATATATATATATATATATGGTTCTTGAAAGCATTTATTTATCTCTGTAAGGTTATGGTCATTATATATATGTAAGGTTATGGTCATTTATATATATATATATATATATATATATATATATATATATATATATATATATATATATGGTTCTTGAAAGCTCATCCTAATATCTACCACCATGCAAATTGGCCCTAAAACCTACTAGGTACAGCAGATTAACACTGGGACGGTGAGCCTACACAACACAAATCAATTACACACAAGTGATTTTTGTTTACATTTCTAATGGCTTACAATACTATATGAAACAGCTCGACTGGAACATAAAAATTAACACGTACCATCACCGCGAAAACCACTGTTGAAGTTATCACCACCTCCATATCCTCCACCACCTCTTCCACCTTAACACAATAGAGAATAATAACACTAGATATAGTATGTTTGTTTTACTTTTTTAATGCATAATGGGACTGCATTTTTTCTATATGCTGATTGGTTAAAGAACCTAAAAACATGACACAAACCAAAAACAGTAGTTAAGTACCTCGACCACCGCCATATCCATCTCTGCCACCCTCAAAGTCATTGTTGCCGTAACGGCCACCAAAGCTGCCACCACCACGTCCTGAAGATAAAAGCATAAAAAGGTCATTTATGCACAGTCACCACCAGGGTCATCAACACCACCGCATTAAATAATTGTCAGTGTACCATGACTTACCCCTTATGTTCATGGAAGAGTTCTGCATCTCTTGCTTGGACAGCGCCTTCCTCACTTCTGAGTTATGGCCATTAATGGTGTGATACTTTTGAACTAACAGAAACAGTACATCATACCAATTTTACTACATTAAACAGCACACATTTTATTCCTAATACAGAAAATTAATATTGAAAACACTTACTGACAATACGGTCCACAGCATCATGGTCATCAAAAGTTACAAAGGCAAAGCCTCTTTTGGTTCCCGTGTTACGATCAACCATTATTTCAACTGCTTCAATCTTCCCAAACTCAGTGAAGTAGTCACGCAGATGCTCCTCTTCTGTATCCTCCTTGATGCCACCAACAAATATCTTTTTTACTGTTGTGTGAGCAAATGGTTTGTTGGAATCCTGAAACCAAGCACAAACAAGCATTTAGAAAAACATTAAAATGTGACCCTACCACACTATTTAAGTTTGATCAGTAATTATCAGTCAGACCGACCTCTCTAGACACAGCCCGTTTGGGCTCAACGAGCCGACCATCAACTTTGTGAGGACGTGCTTCCATGGCAGCATCAACTTCTTCCACACAGGAGTATGTGACAAACCCAAAGCCCCTGGAGCGTTTCGTGTTGGGATCCTTCATCACCTGAACATATTCAAAAAAGTAATGTGAGACAGGTTTCCTTTCACAAACATTTAACATAAAATTAATTTACATTACTTTATTTTAAAAATTATATTGGATCATATAAATTAATATACCCATCATTTTGCTCATGTTAAGGCAGTGGTTATAGAAAAAAAAGCAGTAAAAATTGATTGGCTGAGTGTCTGTAGGGGGGAGGGACAAAGGCTGAAACAGGGTTCCTCATCCTTGAGTAAGGGCAGCCTCTGCTGACCAGTCAACATGCCTGCCTGCACGGTTTTGGGCAGCAATTCCCCACACACACACACACGACACTGTGGTCTGTGAAACCTTACCACTACCAGGTGAAATCAGTGGCTGCCTATGTGTTGAAGGGAGCACAAATCAGCCTTAGCCCTCCTTGATTAGGGGTGGTGGAGGTGACAGTGACGAGAACTATTAAAGCCTATTAAAAAAGCATCAAAAAAGCGAAGTGCCATTGTGGTTTCAATACCATTGAACAGCAAATTAATTTATTACGAGCTCCAAGTTGTTGTTTAAACAAGACAGACTCGTGTATTACTCAAACGTACAGGATGTGGGACTAGGATTTGTCTGCATCTCCTAAACCTTTTACATTTACTCTAATTTCATCAAAAAGAACTACTTGCGTCGCTCAGGTGGCGCAGCGGTAAAACACGCTAGCACGCCAGAGCTGACATCTAGAACTCGTCGGTTCGAAACTCAGCTCTGCCATCCGGCTGGGCGGCTACATAAACAAAGATTGGCTGTTGTTCATTAAGGGTGGGAGCCGAAGCCAGGACCTCGTAACTGATGCAAGTTCAACTTTTGCTGGCTGATTGATGGTGCCTGCACAGAGTCGGGGCATAATGCGTTGATCAGGGTATGGCTCTTCGTGCACAAAGCTGATCCGCATATGAACTCGCTTTGTGCAAGTGAAAAGATGCAAAAAAAGAACTATTTGGGTTAAATTACAGATGTGTTTTAAAAGGGTGTTCAATTATAGACAAATATAAACAAAATGTATTCAAATGCAAAGAAATGCGGGATCTCACCACACAGTCTGTTAAGGTTCCCCATTGTTCAAAATAGGAGCGCAGACTGTCGTCTGTCGTCTCGAAGCTGAGGCCTCCAATAAACAGCTTCCGGAGCTGCTCCGGTTCACGGGGTTGGCTCTGAAAAACACAAGTTAATGCTCGTAAAATATTTGAGTAAAAACTTAAAACACAGCGCGGGTTAAACCACACACACACACTTGCCATATTACAGACTAGCATCAATGCTAACTGGCTAAATTAGCTAGCTGCACAGCTAACAAAGGAACTGCTCAAAGACGCTTTTAGGAGACTACAGACTAACAAAATGCCATATTGTGCACGTCACATATAAAACCTTATGTAATAATACATGCAGCGACGAAACTAACTATTTCACCTCCAAACAACACGAGTCGACTATTAAAATCTAGCTAGAACTCATCTGCAACCTTAGGGGCCTAAACATGATAGCGCTGCAGTCATTCACAGCTCAAACCATTAAACTAATGAATAACATGTTTTCATTCTGCTCTCTGTACAGCTTACTGTTATCCTCTTATAATGTAATACATGTTGACTTCGGTATAATACGTCTGTAAACACTTACATCTTTCGACATGCTGCACGGTTGCCTCTCTCTCTCTCTCTGCGCAGTCGATGAAAACGCGAAGCCTCAGCAGCGTCAGTATGTTGATCCCGCACACTGGTTCCGCCTCCTGCTGTTCATCATTGGTCTGAATTTTGCGCCCAAACGGCCACGTAAGATTTTTGTACCATTGGATTGAGCTCAGCTCACGTCAATCAAATCAATTCACTTGTATCGTCAAGCGCCAAGGCTTTCTCCCGATGACAATTACAGATGTCGTGTTTAATCACACTATTTTGCACAGACGCACCTTTCTGTACATCCATCCGCACATTTTTTATCTTTGCACTGCAGACCATTTTATAGTTTATACTTTACAATTGATACTTTACAATCTATACCAGCCTTACAATGTATACTGAAATAACATCTCCACATGTACCCACAGGCCCTGTTGTAGTGTGTTGTGATTATGCAGGTACTTGTTTGTATAATGTGAATCTTTGTAGTGTGTATTATTACTTTTGATTTATGTAACTTGCTACTGAGGCCTGAATTTCCTTCAGGATTAACAAAGTGTCTGTCTGTCTGTCTGTCTGCCTGCCTGCCATATTGTGTATTGCATTTTACAAAATTAATAGTATAAATGCTGTCAATCAATTCCAACTCCTGGTGACCATATGGGTGGTGTTTTTTTTTTTTTTTTTAAACATCCTATGTTCTGTATGGGACTTCAGGCATGCTTGTTGTTTTTTGTTTTTCTAATTACATTTACATTTACATTTTCAGCATTTAGCAGACGCTTTTATGCTCAGGAACCCAACAGTGCAACTTGGTCGTGGCAGGGCTTGAACCGGGAACCTTCTGTTTACTAGTCCAGTACCTTAACCACTGAGCTATTATTTTACCTTCAGCTTCAACAATCATAACTGTCTTGTCCAAATTAAAATAGCTTCATTTTGGTTATTTGGACTTTAAGTAAAAGGTTAGGTTTAATACAGTCCAGGATACATTTTATTATATCTTCAGTGTACAGGTAGCACAGGAATGATATAAAACAGGCTTGTCTATCTCCTTTGCCAAAGTCAAGAAGCTTCTATCGTCAAGAAGCCAAGACTTTCTCCCGATGACAATTACAAATGGCGTGTTTAGTCATACTACACTTGTACATACTGTATGTGTACCATACTATGTATTGCATTTTACATGTATAGTATCCTACACCAGTACATTACTGAGTGCTGTCAATCAGTTCCAACTCATGGTGACCAGATGGGTGGTGTTTTTGTTTTGTTTTCCAGAACATCCTGTCTTCTGTATGGGTCTTCAGGCATGCTTGTTTTTTTTTTTTATTTTCTAATCGTATCCAAACATTTTGTCCTACTCTTTTTTTACTTTTAACTTCAACAAGCATAATTTGTTCTTAAATTCTTCTTATATTGTGTCCTAATTAAAAGAGCATACCCTGTTGTTGATTTTCAGTTAGAGACAGAACCATTTTGTGTAATGTGTGTTAGTCTTTTATGAGTGAACACTTCCAGATCTTGGCTTTATACTTTTGACTGGAGCACTATTCTCCTTTCAGCACTGAAATTAAGGTGTTTACTATAAAGGGCTGCTACAGGACACTGACCTCCATACATGACAGGAAATTACTGGTCACACACGATTTATTAGTTCAATTCTTTAATGTCAAACAGTCATGGACAATTTTATCTCTCCAATTCACCTGACTGCACTTCTTTGGACTGTGGGAGGAAACCGGTGCTCTTGGAGGAAACCAACAGACTCAGGGAGAATCAAATGTATTACTTGGGAATCTAACCCAGGACCTTAATGCTGTGAGTTGACTACACACCCTATTTAGGTTCATAATGTGTTCTAGAAAAATTATTATTATTAATGTCATCAGATGTCCAAGCCCTAAGGCCTTAACACACCACTATACTGCAGCCAATAAAGTCTTTGGCCACCATGTACACTAGTTTGTAAAAATTTACAATTAGGCTAAATAGTGGATTTGGATATTAAAACGAGTTTTTTTTGGGGTTTTTTTTAACAAAATGCACATAAAAACAAGATTCAAGTTAAGCTTTATTTAAAAGTTTATTAAAAAATTATTTTCCAGACACATCACTCAGTTCTGCTCCTAAAAGAAACAAAACAAAATGCTTAGTTTAGTTATATATGGAGAAAAAACTACAACCCTTCACCCACCACCAAATTTATTTGATTTACCTTGTGTCTGCACAAACAGACAGGGAAAAAAATCCAATCTGGATCAGAAATGCTTTGTATCAAGTTCCTAAAAGACAGACCAAATATGATTAGTCACCACATACCATAATCAACCAGCAAATGCAAATTTCCATGTATTTAAAAAAAATGTGTTTATCCTGCAGCATTAACAAACACTACTACACTATTACTTGCCCTGTAATCCAACACATTTAGAATACTTTAACAAAATGTTTCTCGTAGTGGTGAATTCTGTTCTTACCTACAGGAGGCAATAAAGCCATTATGTTGCTGCCTGCTAGTCTTTGAGGCGACCTGCACTCAAATGCTCCCTGTTTCTCCTGATGGTGAAGATCATGCTACTCCTCCTTCAGATGCTTCCACTGCTATTCTCAAACTAATGCACGATGCTAAGCAATCTTGCAAGGTGATTCAGCAGAGTAGCAAAGCATTTCCAGTCACAAGACAACTTTCCTCTACTATTGCTACTTCAGCTTGCTTCAAGTAACTTTTCCACCTTTGCCTGCAGCATTGAAAAAAGAGGCAGGAGAGACACTCTCCTATAGTTTTCTATACTGCATAGTAAGCAAATCAACCATGGGAAAATGACATACTACAGCTTTCACTGGATAGTTTTTAGAACCTCTTGATTAGTGATCACCTAATCTGTTTGACGTGGTGTAAAACGGTTTTAAATAAAATACTGACAAGGTGGCACATCAACAAAACAGTTGTGAGAAATTAACTGCTGTGTAAAAACATTGTAGATTACTTCAGGCTTTAAAAAAATCACTTTTTTGCTCAAGTGGCAGAAAATAGAAATTCAAAGAAGCACCCATGCCATTTCTTAATTATCATTTGTTGATGGCTGCCAGTTTTACTGAAGTCTGGAAGCCTTTCCTGTAATAACTGACATGGGTAAACAAGATAAAATGCTTTATGAAAGCCCTCACAACCAGCTTAAATCAGACTCAAGACTGCCAGTGTTCCCCATCTAGCACTTTGTGTAGGTGTGACGTTATCACACTTCGGTGCTGACCAAAAACCACAATGAAACCCTTAAGTGGTGGTCTCAATCTGGTCCCAAGCTCTCGAACATTTGTGGCAAGAATGTGTCCCAACTTTGATCCGACCCAACTACCAGGTTTACCCATCCAAACCATCAATGTTAAACAGAAGCTGTTTAGTCATCATTGTTCCTTTTTAATATTTGCTGCCTTTCTACTACTCGGCCATGTGAAAGCAGCACATTGTCCAGCAATTAAGCTGTGTTCATAAAGTGACATTCTGCCCATCTTAGCCCGGTATATTGCCAAGATAAATCATTACAGCTATAATGGCAAATTTTTGCCAGTTTCATGTTAAATTGCACGGAAATATGCACTAGACCAAAACAGGGGACTTTTCTGCATTTACTTGTCTTTCCACATCAAACACATCTGACCAATAACCTGAACATGTTTGTTGTAACTCACTTTGTTGTGCTTGGATCGTTCAACATAAAAAGAAACCAAAACCAGGGGGGAAAACTAGTCAACCACCTCATCAACTTATTCAAACCAGAACAATTTTTAGGGGTGTTTCACACCTGTAGTTTAAGATGCATCAATAATACATTTAGTCTCTAAATATTATGTACCTAAATAATATTACCTATACTTTGAGTTTGGTAGTATGTATTTTACATACTTATGTTCAATGTAACTCGCAGATCCCACAAAACCACAGTAACTAAAACAGGACAGCTTACTTAAAAAAAACTGGAAGTTGTTTTATTGCAACTTGATTGGTTGGGAAGTTACACAATTAGGGCACTGACAATTCTACACAAACTGCATTTGGAATGCATTTCATAAAGTAAATAAAAATATAAAAACCCCGACATTCACATCAATAAACAAAAAGTAGTTCCACTCATGATCGCACTACTGTACATCTCTTCTGAACAGCTGAGCAGATCTAGGAAGAAAACCTGCCGCTGCCCTGTCACCCCTCTCGCTGTCCTGCCTCCTCTCCTAAGTACTGAATCCTGTTGAATATGAACAACAATGTTAAACCTCACACTGCCTTCCAGGTCTCCACAAATGTACATGAACATCTTAACAGGATCCTGAATCAAACTACAATTCCTGTTACAGCAAAGTTTCAGGACCACGGTACAAACCTTACAAAAACTTAAAATCGTCTGCCACCTCCAGAACTGCCGCCATATCCTCCACCATATCCACCTCCAGATCCAGTTCCACCGCCATAGCCTGCAGCACCACCTCCTGAGCTACCACCATATCCAGCTGGGGGGAAAAAAACCCCAAAAAAGTTTAATTAAACAAAAAGGGACAGTTTCTTACTTCACATAATATTTAAATGTATTACTCACAGCCATATGGGCCACCACTGTTCCTGCCACCGCCGCCGGCGCCACCACCACCAGCAAAGTTTCCTTTCATGGGGCCATAATTGGATGACTGGTTATTATAATTGCCGAAGTCACTGTAGTTTCCACCACCGCTGTTGCCACCTCCTCCGAAGTTACCTGTGCAAATTCCATTGAAGTCAAACATTCACGATGTTTAACAAAAAAAAACGAAGAAAAAAAAAAAAAAAAAAAAATAAAAAAGTTGAACTCACCACCACCACCACCACTACTACCGAAGCTTCCACCTCCGTTGTTGTAGTTGTCATAGCCGCCGCCACCATAGCCGCTGCCGCCACCACCATATCCTCCGCCACCTTGGTTGCCATACCCTGGGCCTCCTCCACCACCACCACCATACCCACGGTTTCCACCATAACCTTGGCCACCACCTCCATAGCCACCTAAAAGTTAAATAAGGTATTAAATACATCTGCTACAAGACAAGCTCCAGGTATGGGGGGAAAAAAAATTAAGAAATCACCTACCATCACCTCCAAATCCATTGTTAAAGGTATCACCGCCTCCATATCCCCCACCACCTCTGCCTCCTAAAAACAAATGTTTAAAAATCATAATTAATCCCAATGATATGGTTCCCAATTTTACACATTTCATCTGAAATAAATTGAACTAGATCAACTCATTTTCAAACGTTTCATATTCTAGCACTTAAGCGAAAGTGACTTACCTCGTCCACCACCATATCCATCACGGCCACCAACGTCATTGTAACCATCATTGCCAAATCGGCCACCAAAATTTCCACCACCGCCCCCACGACCTGTAAATAAAGTCATGGCAAGTTAAGTGATATCACACAATTTAAAATCTACTTAAGTTCTCTGATAAATCACAACCTTACCCCTTATGTTCGATGAAGAGTTCTGCATCTCTTGCTTGGACAGCGCCTTCCTCACTTCTGAGTTGTGGCCATTAAGTGTGTGGTACTTTTGAACTAAAACAAAAAATACAATTCAGTAATGCAACACAGTTAATCTAATTAACTAATTAATCAAACACCTCAAGACACTTACTGACAATACGGTCCACAGTATCATGGTCATCAAACGTTACAAAGGCAAAGCCTCTCTTTTTTCCAGAGCCACGATCAACCATTATTTCAACAGCTTCAATTTTCCCAAAAGGCTCAAAGTATTCTCGCAGATGCTCTTCCTCCGTATCCTCCTTGATGCCTCCCACAAAAATCTTTTTCACTGTTGTATGGGCAAACGGTTTGTTGGAATCCTAATTCAGAGAACACAAATGTTTAGTGGCTTACAACACCAAGAGGCGTTTTCAAACATTTGTGGAGGTGTTGTAGGCAAGTATGAAAAGCTCCAGCACTCACCTCTCTGGACACAGCTCTCTTGGGCTCGACAAGCCGACCATCAACTTTGTGAGGACGTGCTTCCATGGCAGCATTAACTTCTTCCACACAGGAATATGTGACAAAACCAAAGCCTCTGGAGCGCTTGGAGTTCGGGTCCCTCATAACCTAGGAGGGGGAAAAAATGGGCAATGAGCACAACACTAGTAAAGTTCACAGATTCAGCAGAGTCAGGACATTCTTGATTTGATGAAATCAGAACCAAAGGTTTGCCTTGGCTTAGTCTTATGTTACCATAAATACAATAGTCAACTGTGTGTACTGCTTGTTCAAAATATTTACCAGATCTTTAACCAACTATTCATCTACATCACACACAGGTGAGAAAGATGAATGATCTTTGCATTCCCAAGATAGCAAGAAGAATGTTTACTGTTTCTGTGTCTGTAACAGGCACGGTCACACTAATTTATAAACAATATAGGAAAAATGCAAAAAAGTCAACAAGGACCCAAACTAAGTCTGCATTGCTCATCTTTATTCTGGTGAGATGAGCATACTGGTACATTGCTACAAATAATATAACACATTCAACACAAGTCAGCCTATTTTCATGATATTGCCCAAATCGGTGTGCATAAAATTATTAAATTACTAAATACACATTAAACAAAAATGTCTACATTTCTCTTGTATAATCACAGGTAGGAATGTTCGGGCTTTTATTTTTAAACACTCACCACACAGTCTGTTAAGGTTCCCCATTGTTCAAAATAGGAGCGCAGACTGTCGTCTGTTGTCTCGAAGCTGAGGCCTCCAATAAACAGCTTCCGGAGCTGCTCCGGTTCACGGGACTGGCTCTGGGGAAAAAAATGAAAATAAGCAGTATTATTACTATTAAAAAGGGAAAAACATTGTATTCAGTGTTTATATGTTTTACTGTACGTGATCAAAATGCTTGAACCCAAGACAACACATCCGCCATATTACATAAGCGAGCGTGATACCGAATTGCTAAAATTCACTTCAACGTAACGCTTTAGTTCCAAAACAAAAGCTGCAAAAGCGTACGTTACTGCAGATACAAAATTGTAACCGACTAGAGCTCTATAAATGTGTAGGAAAATATAAACAAGCCGAACATGTAAAATCGTGTTAGCCAGTTAGCCACCATGCGGCCTGACAAAGCAAAATGGCGGTTAGCATGTAGCTATGCATTATTCAATAACCGAGCTGGCGCTCGAAAACTAATAACATTAAATTTAAACTTACAACGACCGAATTAGAGTTAAACTAACGCTAGAAATATATATATAAATATATATATATAATCTCTCCGAAAACACCACATCAGAAACTTACATCTTTCGACATGTTGCGCTGTGTTTCGTCCGGCCTGCGCAACACTCAACGGCTGCTGTCGCACAAAATGACCGGGGACTGTAGATTAAATCAGCACAGTGAACCCGCCCCCCGCGGGCTCTGATTGGCTCTTTGTTCGCGCTTATTCACAAACTCTGATTCATCAATATGATTGGTGCAGAATCACGCTCATCAAAAAGACTCCTCAAATCAGAGCCATACTACATACTAGTGTACTAAGTAGTACGTAGCGTCGCCAACGCTTTTGTTTATCCTTAATTCTATTTAGGACGTAAGTATGCTAGTGTGTGGGACCCAGCCTTAAAATCAGCGTCTGTATAAGTGTT